>NC_134468.1:81521264-81656743 GCF_964194025.1 Convolutriloba macropyga
ATATATATATATATATATATATATATATAATATATATATATATATATATATATATATATATATATATATATATATGTATATATATAGTTATAAAAAAGTAAAAAAGGAGTTTTTTTCTTTGTTATAGCTGTAAGCTATGCTGCGGTGTTCTTGGTTTTTTTGCTGTGTGACGATTTTTCGTTTGTCATTGTTGACAGAAAAGCGGAAAGTCAAATTTTATTCCTCAATAACGGCATTTGCACTCTTTATCACTCCTAGAGAGAGTTTGAAGGTGACTTGCTTGCATAGATTGTGACCAAGCGTGAGTTTCCTGACTCAACAAAATTTACACTTTGAAAATTTGATTTCACATAATGTAAGATAAAAGAAACACTTATTTATAATGAAGGTCTCTAATAAAAAAAGACTTCAGCAGAATGAAATTGAGAAGATCAGCGGAAAACGCTAGAATTTTCTCGGAAAACGCTAGAATTCGGTAGAATTTATTCCCTGAGTTCATTTATTTCCCCGTAATTAATTCCTTGTTTACTGAGCGTCGAATTGAAACTGTTTTCAATTTGGACGAATTGCGTAACTTCTGCTAAGTCTTGTGAAAAGATAGGGTTCTTTAAAGGTTTTCTTAGAAGAGAAATTGGAAAATCTGGTTGACTGTAAAACTTTAACTTTGAAAGGGATACTTTAAATTTTGGTATTGAAAAATTGTAGCAATTGAGGTTATTATTTTAGAGCGAACAGCGTAGCTGTGTTGCCCGTGAAACGTCTATGGTGCTATCTAGTCAGACAAAAGAGATTGGAGAACCTCTTCTTTCACTACTGTTTCACACGGCCAGGGGGAGAGCACGGTATCCATGGCAACAACCAACTCACAATACCCTCCAGACAGCAGACCAGAGGTCCAGATGGAACCATCAGACCCTGGGACCAGTTCGAGATCCCAATGAACCCTGTGGCCGTTGTCTATAGAGACGTTTCCAATGAAACTATCAACGCTTTGTGCTTCAACAACATTCCTCTTACACTTTCACACTCAATTCACTGTCTGGTAGTTGCCACGCAAAAGGACATAACTGAGAATGACATCACTAACATAGTATGTCCTCCCGCACCATCTAGTGGGAGCACCCTAGCAATGATAGGAAAGAATAAATCTGGTCACACTTACTCCTCCTCAGCTGACTATGAGCAAACTGTGACGTCATACTCGAACGTGGGCTTGTTCTCGCATCGAAAAGGCAACTCCCTCAAGAGAACGTACGCGACCAATGTGAGAAAGTTGAGCTCGCACCCTTTCCTGCCTTTCTACTTGAGTGGTTGCTCGTATGGAAAACTGAACCTCTGGGAATGGGGACATGAAGATGTAGTAGCGATGTTCAAAACATCAAATAGCAAAATTACCGGACTCAACTTTAATGCTGATGGGAAAAAGGTAAATTGCTCAATTTTAATCCTCGTGATCTTTTCAATTATTGCTTCCAGCTTTCTATTTTTTTTTACATATTTGCAACGCTCTAGTCTGCTGGCACTTGTTATAGACATAATGAAGTGGGCTATAATATTTGCTTATAATTAAATTTGGGTGTAACAGAACGTACTATGACGGGGGCGGGGGTAATAACGGATAGCAGCCAAATTTGTGCTGGTGTTACTTTTTTAAACAAAATTGACCGGAATTTGTATTTTAGTTGGGTGTGTGTGATGAATCAGGCAACCTCCATTTATATCACACTTCTTACGGGGGACTACAGCAGAGTTTTCAGAAACCTTTCATGGTGAGTTTCATTTTTAGTTATCTAGGAAAGTTCCTGCATCAGATGTATTAGCAGCATATTGGTTAATTAATGGCCGCGAAGCGATAGCGGCTATTATTGGGGGACATCGCGGTTTTTTTTCAATTCGCCATCTCCATCGATGATTCTTGTGACCTGACTTCTACTGCTTTGCAATTAAAATTTGTGTGCGTAGCGTCATTTGTTCTGCTTTTAGGTCAATTGCGTGACTTACCTCACTAAAAAATGACTTCTGAAATCACTTGATTAACTTTAAATTTTATAAAAATTTACTAGTTCAAGATCAATAGTGTGTCTTGAGTTTTGGCTTTCGAATATTAATTTTGAAAAAAGCTGTATAGGGCTTTTTTGTTATAGAGCGCATGTGTCTCATAAAAATGATAGATAGTGCGAATCTAACCCAAAAAGTCTAGTGGTCTATTGAAAGACTGGTGGTCAATCTGTCTATCTTATTTCTTTAGTTGTTTCAATTCATGGAAGGCCACAAGCGTCTATTGCGGCTATTTTCCGGCAATCTGCTGGCCATGTTCTTCATTCTTCAATTTTAACTACAATGTTGAACAGAATACCTGATACTCTGTTCCAGTACGCCTCAGAACCTAATTTTCTCAGTTTTTGCACCTTGTTATCTGGTCAACTATTTTTACTTCCAGCTCATTGGGTGTGACAATAATTTTTACTGTATTTCCGCTGATATTATGATATTTCAAAAAATGTAATTTGAATAAAATAACCCCTACTCATCTGACGGCTCTTTCAAACAAACATTTAATTGCGAGTCTCAAGGTTATTTACGTAATAATGGTATTTTGATTTCAGCTAAGAGTCCATAATCTGATCATCATATATTCCTTTCATTTTTCTCTTTTAAATTGTACCCTAACCTTTAAATTCCACCTAACTTCATCTTGCCGATTAGACTTTCTGATCGACTTTTTTGCCCCTAAGAAGAAACGTCTTTCGTGATCAATTCGTTTAAATCGTTTTAATATTTGTTTCAGTCACTCGAGTGTCACGGTAAGCAGTGTGCTGGTTTCTGTTTTGTGGGTTGTTCCAGTCTAGTAGCAACCGTGGGAACTGGTCTTGGTTCATACAGCAGTAGTAACTCACTGGCCCCCCTTGGTGCGATGGGATCAATGCCTGTCATTTGCATGTGGGACTGTCTTATGCCCACCAATAGACACAAGAATCTCATTGCCGGTGAGCGGCATAGCTTAGAAACTCCTATTTTTCAAGCTTATTTTGAGAATCACCCGCTCAATGTTGCTGCTTTTTAATAGCCGCCCTCATCTTTTCAGCCGGCTATTATAGCGCTCCTATTTTTTTTTTACAATTCAAAGAATTTGAATTGTATTGGGGCGCTGTCTTTTTACGACTCCAAGATGAGTATTGGAGAAGTCCTTTTTTAAATCAATTTTATTGGAGTGATTTTTGAAGCGGGAAATGAAACGCGTGAAAAAATTAGAGTGATTTTGGAACTGAACGAAGATAAAGAGCGGAGCGAAAAGAGAGTGGTTTTTGTTCATACCGCTTTTTTTGAGAGAGCGAGAAATTGATGTGTGAAAAAATTTTCTCTGCGAGCAAATTTTTTTTGGTCACGTGCGGCTTTTAAAAGCAATTTGTTTGCAACTTTTGATGGCTATGAGGTTTTATTATGATATTGTATTAGTTTTAGGCTTGTTTTGATAGGAATTGAAGGTTTCAAGTATTTAGTTTGAGTTTAATGCTAATTTGGAGGTTTTTGATCAGTTTTGCAGATTTTTAGACGAAATTTAATGATTTTTTGCCTGTTTTTTTTTTGTTTTAATGCTTTAAAAGGGATTTGAATAGAAGCTTGTCACTTAAAGAATTTTCCAATACCAATTGCTTAAAGTTTTGTTTGTATAAAACATATTTCTCTAAGGAAAAATTGAAATTTTAAACCATTTTTCTTATTTTTAATAGCCGCACAGCGATAGCTGGGGCTATTATTGGCCTTCTCTTGTTTTTTTTGTTTTGTCAAGATTTTTTGTTACGACCTTATGACGTCACAACCACTTTGTTGATTCGTTCATGCTATTTCAATTGAATTGCATGCGTGACGTCATTTTTTGCTCTTAGTGGAGCGAGTTTTTTTTTCATTCGCGTGATTAAATTTTTGGTCGCACTTGACTTACCTCACTCTCAAAAATGACTTCCTCACTTTGAAATTGACTTCTTATTACTTTAATTCAAAGAGATAAGGTCAGATGGGTGTGTGTCACTCTAAATGAAGGTTATTTCAGAACAGCTAATAGAGGCAGCAATAACTTTTACAGATTTTTAATCAAAATATAGCAGATCAGCCTTCAATGAAAAGACGTTTTTTTGTCTGTCTTCTACTCCTTTTGAGACTGCAGATCTACAAATCTATTGCGGCAATTTTCTGGCAATCTGCCAGCTAAGTTTTTTCTTAGTTTTTCTTTTTTTAAAAAAAACTTAGACAAGTTTCTTACCCTATTATGACTTGACCATTGTTTTGCGAGCTTTTCATTACTCTAATTGCAAAGGAACTTTATTCGGCTTCAATTTTCCTTGTACTATTAAAATTTCTATAAATATTATTAAGTTTTTTTAGTTTGTGTTCAATTTGTTTTTGAATGCCGTTCCTATTCTTCCTTATTTTTTCATGGCATTTGTGGAGGTTTAGGCTTCACAATTGTTGTTTAGTCATAATTATGGGTAATTTTCTCCTTCTAGTCGTTTCCGGAATTCTTCCGGCTATGTTTTTCTTTTAAGATCTGTTCATAAATTTTCATGATTTTGAAGTCAAATTGGAGTAGTAGTGATTTCGTCACGCCGAAACAGGAAGCGGAGCGAAAAAGCGAGTGGTTTTGGAATGTGAAATTTATCTGCTCAAAATTTATAATAGAGTGAGAAAACGGTGTTTGAATAAAAAATCGCTTTCTTGCTAGTGGTTTTTTGTTCACATGCGGCAACTTCACTTTGATTTTTGCTGGTTTTTTTCGATTTTTTGGATCGGAGTTTTTTCTAAATGGTTTTCCCAATCCATTCATAGTCCTTTCTAGGTCTAGTTTCTGTTTAGTCAATGAAAATTCTTTGAATTGTACGTCAGGACTTGTCCTGCTATGTTTTTTTTACTTGTCGAACAAAAAAATGTTTCGCTTTACCTCATTTTGCCGCTTTTTCGACATCTTGCGTGCAATCTTTTTGACTTCTCTAGGCTAGTTTCTCTTCACTCCTTCTGCTATAATTGATTTTGAACATCAGTTGCTCAGCAAAGCAATTCAAAATAAACAGAGTCAGAAAAGCCCAATTCTAGATGCCCGCTATTTGAGCGTCGTTCCTATAAGTCTTAGTTACCATCTCTAATGCTTATTGGTATTTTTAGTAGCCCCTATAGCCTCTCTCTAAGAAACAGAAGTATGTTCAACTACGAAATGCCATCAAAATAAATCGGTCTTAAAAATGTTTTTGTACAAAAAATTTTTTTTTTCAATATCTATTCTTTCAATCCCAATCATGCTTATTGGAATCAACGGCGGCTATTTTCCGGCAATCTGCCGGGTATGTTTAAAGTTCTATTAAAAGCTGAAGAACAAGTTTGACAGCACGAAAACGGAGCATCAACACGCTGCATCAATATGAAGCTACAACAACTTAGCGAGCAAGAAAATGATTAAGGTCCAATGATGCACACAGGATTCAGACCTTCACTTTAAAAATGAAACAACTCTCTTTAGGAACGGGCGTTGATGTCAATGCAAATTGTTACCTTCGTCAAATTTGATTGCATTTCTTAATTTCATCCGAAGTCTTGCACGATGAAATGCTGGAGACCTAAGGATGGTAAAATTAAGAAAGAAAAATAATTTTTTCAAGTAAAATCAGTCGACATAACTTCATAACGATATACATGGAGAGGAAAAATAAACGGGTTCCCTTAGGGCTCCAAAATTACTACACGACCATTGAAACCCTAAACTATTTCTCTGGAATGGCGAAAAGACAAGTTATGAAATTGGATCAAGAATAGAAAATGTTTCGAACTGATTTCTCAGCAGCAATAATAATGTTTTAGTACACCAGGGCAACTCTTCTGACAGTTTCTGTAGCGTGACGTACAGTGCCTCTACACGTGCAGTGGTAGCTGGAACCGCTAAGGGAGAGGTTCTGCTGTACGACATAAGGCAGCGAAGGATCCAAGCACCACTTCCAGCATTCACCCAGGAGCAGTCTCAAGTCAAGTGTCTTGCTTTGGATCCATTGGGGAACCTTTTGGCTGTCGGTTCCAGAGATGGAGATATTAAGGTGTGTTATAGTGAGCATATAATTTCGCACAAATAAACAAACAACGCTTGCTGCCATCATTATAGCTGCGAAGCTGTAAGCTGAGCGAAGCTATATTGCGGTGCTCTTGGTTTTTTACGACTCGAAGAGGAGTATTGGTTTTCTTAAGGTTTTTTTTTACCGGAAGTACTATTCGTTCAGACGATGTTTTGACCTAAAAGCGAAAGCGAGTAAAATTGCAGTGTGAACTAATTTTTTCTGAGCGAGAGAAGTTTTTTGATCATGCGCTGCGTTTAGTGAATGACTTTTTGACATTGAAAAGTAGTTTTTGACTGAATGGCACATATAGATAACCGTTTTTAGCCGTTTTTTCGTCTAAGTGGCCTAGTTTTTTTGCTTGTAATTTGGTTTTTTGTAGAAATAATTTTTAATCGATGCTATGTTGAAATGTAAACCCGGGAAATTGTTAGCACAGTATTTTGCATAGCCTGAAATTGCGTTTCAAATGCGAAATTGGCACATATTTCTTGATTTTTTAGTTAATTTTTGGCTTTTTTTCTATTAATTTCTTCATTTTTGGATCTTTTAGCTGTTTTTTGTCAAAAATCAGTTAATATGGCAACTTCCCTTTGTTAATTCATATACTCAATGCCTCTTTCTACCTCGATGTAATTTTGTTTCATAAAATTGTACATTTGCTAATCCGATTTTCGTAGTTTTTTGCAATTTTTTTCAGTTTTTTGTTTGTATTTTGCTTTTAATTACTAGAAATAGTATTTTGGGAAAGATGAGGGACTTTAATTTCGTTTCAATAAAAATTCAATCATTTTTTGGTGTTAAGTTTTTGAAAAAACAGATAAATTTTCATAAATGCAGTCTTAAATATTTTTTGACCACTTTTTTGCAAAATGTTTCATTGTTTCGTATGTCTGAATTCTGCTTTTTCTTGTTTTATTCTGTTCAGCAAGCTGGATTTTTGTCTCGAATGACTTGTTGTCTTTTCTATGTCTCGAATGCTGATCAATGAAATGTACTCGTTTTTCTTGAATTTTTAAATTTGATTTTTAACTTTCAAAAATCAAGAATTGGTCTTTTTGTTACGGTGTTCCTAACATTGTGTCCATATTCTTCACATTCTCTTTTGTATCATTCTAGTTTTGTCCTGGCACCTACTTTTGTTTTCGTTATATTGATTTTTTCAGTTGTTAAAAAATTGAATGAATTCAGCTTTTTCTTAGATCTTGGTTTCTTCGGTTTGCAATTGATTTAATTCAAAATAAGGCAGTACTGTACTGGGAGTTTGCTAGAAAGTCTTTTCCAACATTTCAACTTATTACTATTCATTGCAATTTTATTCCGGGCTGGGTATTGTTTTTAGACGATTGTTTGCCTTTGAATATTATTCTGTTGCTTTTGTTTTTCTATGATTAATTTAATTTTTGAATTAGTATGAAATCTTGTTGTCTAGCATATATATAACAAGGAAGAATCATGTATTATTTTTGCCTTAATTGCCGTGATTAGAAATTTAATTGTAGTGGTTCTCTGATTCTTAAGTTTGAGCACTCTTTTTTGAATAATTTTGACTTTCCTGTCTTTTTTGAAAAGTTTTTATCTGCCGTTTGCTTTCGCGATCTTTTTGAGATTAGAATCATTAATTATCTGAGGGCAATTGATGGCCCTGTCAGCTTTGTCAGGCTATCGGTTTTTTGACCATCCTAAATATTTCAGACTTTTTTAACGTTACAAAACGTTTTCAATAGTAAAATTTTGCTGCATTTTCTTTCTCTTGGTGACAGTGGTTTAAATTTCACCGATTTTTAGATCAGACCCGCGGAGGTAATGAGTTAATGGTTTAATACAAAAGGTAATGGCTTCAGCTTTTTGTGAAGTTTTGGTGCTTCGAGTCGCTTCCGGAATTCTTCCGGCTATGTTTTTTGTTTTGTTTTACGCTCTTTTTTCGTTTTACATTTGTTCGTTTTACATTTGTTCGTTTTACATTTGTTCACTCAGCAAAGCTGAAAAAGTCAAATTTTCTGAATGACTTCTTCCTCTCACTTACGGCATTTGCGCGCGTGACGTCATTTCTCACTCGCTTTAGCTTTAGGTTATTTGCGTGATTAGATTTTGATCATACGCGACTTACCTCACTCAATGAAATGACTTTTGCACTTTAAAACTTAAGTTTAGTTTGAATTTATTTAAGGTCAAAGGAACTCATTTGTGCAGTAAAGGCCCCTAATAAAAGGCTTCTGCGGAATGAATTTTAACAAGCTTTTAATTTATCGTTGAATGTTTTTTACCTAGTTTTTTGAGCGGCGTCAATTTTTTTTCAATTTAGATCTGTATCTGTTTCTATCTCTATTATATGGCAGGCAGGTCTATTCTTTTGCAGCTATTCCGGCAATCTGTCGGCTATGTTTTTAGATTTTTACGGAACCATGGCACACACGTAACGTTGATAAGTAAAACTACAAAGGATGAGTGAATATCTGACTTTGAATGAAATTGCCTCGTATAGTCAATGGAGTCCATAACCTTCATAATTTATAAGCTGTTTTCGTGCCACCAAAGCACGACCAACGCTGACGAATGAATTGGAAAATGTACTTATTTTAACAAAAATTTTAGCGCTGAATTGTGGATGTTTCTCGAATTAGTTTTTTTTCTGCCGATCTTTTTAGTCCCGATCGTTTCATTTGTCAAATTTCGATAGCCGCAAAGTGATAGCTGGGGCTATTATTGGCCTTGTCTTGGTTTTTACAATTCAAAGAATTTGAATTGTATTGGAGAGCTGTTTTAAGATCTGTTCTCACTTTTTTCGGCTTTTCGTCAATGAGAGGTCAAATTAGAGTGCTGATTTTAGTCGTGCTGAAGTAGTAAAGGTAGAGAAAACGTAGAGTAGGTAAGAAGCTTGATTTTTTCCAACTAACTTTAAAGTGGAGTGAAAAATTGGTGTTCAATTTTTGCACCGATTTGCAGTTGCTGGAATTTGTCATGAAGCAGCTAAAACTTTTTATGACTTCGTCACTATTTTTATCATTACTTCTGTTCTTTTCATTTATTATCATCAACGACAGGTCTGCTTTGTCGCCAAGGAGACACAAACGAACCTAATTAATGATTCGAGTTAATAGCCAGCAGTTTTCATGACTTTGACACTCAGCCACAAGTTTTCATGACTTTGACACTCCTTTTTCCCAAAGACTCTGAGTGAATGTTTGAATTTTGCGATTATATGTTGTTAATATCCGCCCTCATCTTCTCAGCCGGCTATTAAAGCGCTCCTATTTTTTTTACTCCGTCGAACTTTTTTTCGCTTTACCCATTTTGGCGCTTTTTCGACATTTTGCGTGAAATCTTTTTGACTTCTCTAGGCTAGTTTCACTCTTCTGTCATTCTGCTCAAAGTCCTTTTAAACAGCAGCTGCTCAGCAAAGCAATTCAAAATGAAGAGAGTCAGTATAAATAAATCAAAGTCAGAAATAGAAACGGGATAAACCCATAAAGCTCATTTTTAGATGCCCGGTACTTGAACTGTTCTCATAAGTTTTAGTAACTATCTATAATGCTTATTGGTATTGATACTGGACCCTGTAGCCTCTCACTGAGAGACAGGAGTATGTTCAATTACGAAATGACATCAAAATAGATCGCACTTAAAAATGTTTTTTTTTACAAAAATCAATTTTTGTTGATATTTTCTTTTCTTTCAATCCCAATAGAGTTATGGGAATCAACGGCGGCCCTTTTCCGGCAATCTGCCGGGTACGTTTGTCTTATCAATAGGTCTCAAAGGTAGATAATGGGATGACATTGATCGACTTAATTGATTCTGTTCAAAGCTATTGTTTTTATGACTTTGACACTAATTGTTTTCAAGATTATCGTTATTTTAGTTTTGAGTTTTTGTTGACTTTGTTGTCTTTTCTCTTAGTGTCATTTTTGACACATCATTTTTTGCTGAGAAAGCTTTAATTAATTCGAATAATCATTTCGGTTCATAGCTATTGGTTTCTATGCCTTAGACGCTCTTCGTTTTTGTAATATGTTAGTGATTTTTTGAGTTCTGCGAATATTTGTTGTATTATTGCTGTGTTATCACTTCATCTCAATAATGAAAGGTCTCATCGGTTGCTAAGGAGGATTCAGCTGATCAAAGTGTTTGTATCAATGAGCAGCTATTGCGTTCTCTTATTTTTACGCTAATTGTTGAGAAATCTGTATTTTTGTTATATCTAATTATTTCTAATATCATTAAGGAGAGGTTTCATGAATATTTAATGACAAGGTGCTAATGTAAAATAAGTGAATAAAATTGTTGGCATAGTAGTCCTTATTTGAATTTGGATTTTCTTTTCCAAAATTAAAAATTGTTTTCTTAGTCTTGTTGGTTTTTAATTGCTCTCAAACGAAGTTTGTAGCAATTATATTAGTCCTGTCGGTCTTTTTTTTTATGCGATTTTTCGCTTGACCGATTTTTCGTCTGACGCTTTTGACTTTTCGTCCTCAAAAACGGGATAAATAGGTAGCGCCCAGCGGGCATTAAGTGCTCTTAGAGCCTTTCAGCTCTGTTTCAGCTCAAACTGTTTGGGAGACTTAATACTTATGTTGTGAAGGGCTGTTCTTAGAGGTTGACGACACCCCCACTGTTGACCCCCCCCTATTGCCCCCACCCCCCACGGCGCTGTTGCCCCCACCCCACTGTTGCACGCCCCCCTCACCATCAGACCCCCGTTGTACCCCACCCCGCGCGCCTGCCGTGGCTACTGACGAACAACCGATCGCTAAAAACACGCAATTTTTTTTACTAATTTTCACAAATTTTTTCAAGTTTTTTAAAATTTTTTTGTCATTTTTTGCGTTTTTTCAGCCTTAGGTGTCAAGAAACCTCCTCAAGGGTTTTATATTACGTTACTGCATAGTTTCTAGTGGTAGTGGAATGATTTCAACTTTTTAACATCCCGAATTTTAGCCTTTTTTTGACAAAACGTGCAAATTTTTCCAATTTTTTATATTTTTTTTCGAAATTTATATTTTATTATCCACTTCTTTCCGGACGCAGGGGCCAGAAAACGTCCTTAGAGTTTTGATAATAAGTTAAGTTACTCAAACAATTTTATTTGCCTTGGAATAGCTTTCAGTTTTTTAATATGACAATTTTTATCAATTTTTTTGATTAATTTGCAATTTTTTCAGGTTTTTGTTGGTTTTTAGGTTTCTCCAGCCTCAAGACTCGAGAAACCTCCTCTAGGGTTCAAAAGTAGTTACTGTATAACTTCTAAATGTAATGAAATGTGTTTCCAGATTTCAGCGCCACGTATTTCAGCAATTTTTTTTTACAAAACTTGCAAATTTTTGAATTTATTGTCAGTTTATTATCGCTATTGTCAGTTTATTTGCCATTATTGTCATTTATTCAGGTTTTTCAGCCTAACAAAAATTCTCCGTTTGGGTTTGATAATGAGTTACTGAAAAATGTATGTTGGTCATGGATAAGTTGATACTTTTATCACAAATTTTAGCAGTTTTTTTCAACTTCTAATTTTCAAGTTTTTTGAAATTTTTTGTCATTTTCTTGGTTTCTCTAACCTCAACAACCACATAAACACAAAACCTCCTCTAGAGTTTGAGCGTAGGTTACTGCATAGCTTCTAGATGTAGTGGATGGGTTTTCAAGATTTTAAGATCAGCAATTTTTAAAATTATTTCCAATTTTTTCAATTTTTTTGAATCTTTGACTTTTTTTATCATTTTTTCCGGCACCAGGATCCTAGGGACCTGCTCCAAAGCTTCATGAACAGCTGTCGCATAGTTTCTAGATTCATGGAATTTGTTATCAATATTTTAATGACTCCAGCTTTAGCACTTTTTTGATAAAATATAATTTTTTAAATTTTCCAAAAATTATGTTCCAAGTTTATGGATATTTTTGAGCCATTAAAACTAATTAAAGCTTGAAATAGTGAGTTTGGATAGTCTCGTAAAACAACGGAATGGTTTTGAAGATTTTAATGTGTTGAATTTTGGCAAGATTTTGTTAAAATTTGCAATTGTTTTCAAAATTTTTGAGTGTTTTTGTCCTTTTTTCAGTTTAACTATCATTACTGGCCAGCCATTTTTTTCTAGTCTTGCAGATGGGTTACTTGACATAACTCAGGAGAGAAAAAATAATTGTGAACATTTTCACTGCAAAATCTGGAAGCTTTTTTATTTAAATTTTGCAATATTTGCGAATTTTTTAAATATCAGTTTTCTATTTGATTTGTTTACTAACAAAGCTAGAAAACCAAAAGTTTAAGAGTCGAGTCAAGCTAGCGCTAGCTTCAATAAAACTTGGCTAGCTACTGACAAAGCCAACCGCTCGCCGGTCGTTTGAGAGCAATTCGCCCGACGTTAGTCGGTTATGTTTGTTGTTCTTGTGGTCTTATTGCTTAGTCTCATTACTAACAGTTCTCATTGTCTGTCTAATGAGGCTTAATTAATTGCAAAATCATAAGTCAATTCAATTCTCCGATTGTAATTCATGACTTGTCCTGAATGACGTCATTTTTTTACTCTTAGTGGAGCGAGTTTTTATGTTCATTCGCGTGATTAGTCGCTTTTTTGAATGAGTTCTCGTGAACGGTATATTTGCTTGGCTATGTTCGGTTACCGTTGGACCACAACGGTCAAAGTGTTAGATAAGCATCATTTTGTTGGGCTCAACTTTCTGAGATTTTGAAAAATTAGGGAGGAGTACGCTTCAGTTGTGGAGGCGTATGCTTCCTAAGCAAACGCCAACATTTAAGTTATCAAATTTTCAATATCAAATTTTATCATATTTTGTTTAATTTTCAGGTATTCGATTTGAGTTCCTCAAAAGTTGTCTTCCACAGCGAGGGAGAGCACAAGCGCAAAGACGGTCTGTTCAAAACGGGACCTCGTGGAGTCCTGGACCTTCAGATACTCTCCTCAGGCGATCATCTCCTCTCTTGTGGCTCAGACGGGGCTGTCAAATTGAGGAAACTCACTAACTGTGCAACTCCCATTACGCAATACTTGCTATGAACAACATCACATCACGATGTTCTAAGAGAGACAGAGCATCATCAGAGCTTGGAGCGTCCGAAATTGTTGCAAATTTCTGAAAGTTGACATCCCGAAAACCATGTTGATATTTGATGCAGACCATCAGTTGAGAAGCACCAAAGAAGAAAACAGCATTGATGAAAACGAAACCTTGTTTTGCAATAGTTTAAATCGAAGTTACAGAGAAATGACACGTTTCTGGCTAATAAAATTACAATTGCCTATCAACTTTGAATGAGAAATCATCGTGTTGAGATATTTGACAAGTCGACTTCGAAAACTTTGAAAAGCATAGCTCATAAGACGTAGTGAGATATATGGTGTTATTTTTCACTGAATGTTTGTTTGCACGGTAATCTAGAAGCGCATAGATCTTTCACGTTCTACAATTTAATATTATATCCTTCTGTAATTTATTCGATACAATTAATACCTGTATATTATCAATTTTGCTGTATATTGAGAGAGTTTATCTTTTCTACGCAGTAATTTATTGTATTGCATCATATCTGTCGGTAATGTAGTTGCTTCTTCCTATACTTGCAATAGTTTGGATATCTTTTGATGAAGTCTTCTAGGAGACTTATGAAGTGTTCTAGGAAATATTCCATTGAAAGGCGCTGTGCTGTTTTGATTAGAGTCATTATATTAAAATCTTGGAATGAAATGAAATGTGAAGCCCCAAACTAATATTGTATTTATTAATGGCTGTATCTTCGTGTGTATGTAAAATGGCTGCTGCTTTTTAAATTTTGTTCGGCGATCGATCGGCCCAAAATAGTGGAATGAATGTGTTAACTAAACACGAGTCCAAACAGTGTAGTGTCCATTAGAGACAAATGTCATTGTTAGTGTTGTTACTCCGAGATCTGTTGATGCTAACCCCAATCAGGAAATGAGGAATTATTTATTCAATCACCTGAATTCATTTAGTGTAGATAGAAGAACTATATTGCAATTGAAATTTCTAGTTTATTTCACTCAATTCAGTATCTGAAAATTGTCGCTCTTCAAGTAGAAATTGCCGCGTTACCATTATTACACTTCTACACGAGAGTATCTTTACACTTCTCTATTGACGAGAATAATTTAAGCCCATCTATTGCTCTTTTAGACCTCAAATCATTTCTGTTTGCAACCAGGTAAATTTGCTTCTGTGCAAATCCATTGCTATGCATATATGCTTCCAATTTTCAACCATGTATATAGGCCTCTACAATTTTCAATTTTTATTCGAGAATAATAAACAGCTGCAAAATCCACATAATAGCCTAAATTTAGTCAATAGCATTTTAAATTGTTCTCAATCAAAGTTTTTAGCAATTGTACTAGTCCAGCTGGTATTTTTCATAGGATTTTTTGTACTGTCAACTTTTCTTCTGATCGTTTTCATCCTCTGACCATTTTCGTTCTCAAAAACGGGATAATGTAAAGCGCGGAGGGAATTAACTGGCTGAGCAGTTCTCTTATAGCATGACGCTTTAACTATTCACTAAATATGCAATTCACCGAAACTTGGGGAGACGCAAATTCATGATTTGAAGGGTGGGTTCTTAAAATTTGACCCCCCCCCCGGCTGAAGCGGGCTAGAGTAGATTCAAGATTCCAGTGGTCGTTCGAGCGCAATTCATCGACGTCCGAGAGCAATTCTTTCGAGCAAGTCGGGTATGCTGTTTAAGGGCCGCAAAACAAAATTTGACCTTGAAAGACCAACTGTAGCGGATAAGTATAAAAGGGTCCCCTGGATGAATGAATATTACGATTGAGGAAACATTTTCAGGGTGTGAAGGGGGCGGTTCTTAGTCTTAAAAGCTTGGACCCCTCATTCACGCCCCCTCCCTACGACACCCCTCTCCACCCTCCTCCAATCGGTGATTTGGACCCCCTCTCGTCCAGCATTCCCGCAACCCACCCTACCTCCCTCCACCCCCCATCGCTTAAACCCCCAGTGCTGAACTCCCTCCCCCAACACTCACGGCGCACACCCCCTAATGCTAGTATCCCTAAGCCCAAGCTGGCTACTACCGAAGCCAACCGCTCGCCGGTCGTCTGAGAGCAATTCGCTCGACTTTAGAATAATCGCCTGGTCATCAGTGCAAAGAGATATTTAATAGTGTCTGTTTTTTTTGCATTTGAAATATTAAGAAGCTGTATGTTTTTAAGGGCTACTTAATGAAATAAAAATCACATACTGGCGATTTGATAGCGCTCTTTATGTCATCAAAACCCATTCCATTTTTGAGGACATTTTGTGTCTGTTTCTGTTTGGCTTTGTGGCTCGAGAATGTTTTGTCAGCTCACGGGCAATCTATTTTTTGGTGTTAGAGATTTGCTTGGTTCAAATATTTTAGTTTGCTTTTTTGTCTGAATCGTTTGCCATTGCTTTTGTTGTCAACCATCTGATTCATTAAGATGTTCAACGTGATAAAATTTATTTGCAATTCTCTGGATTTTCTTTCGACTTATAGTGCTTTGTTTTTTTCTGAATTTTGTTTTGCTTTCTGTTTTTAGCATTTGCACACTCATTCGATTTTCTTTGAAGTTTAACCGTTACGCCGAATCTGCTAAGGGAGGGAAAAGGTAGTTGTTTTAAGAATGTTTAATTAATTTGTTTTTATTGCGTTGTATTTTTGTTGGAACCCGGTGTTCACGAAATCTTCAGATCAAGGCTTTCCGCTTATTTCGTTCAATTTTTCGGCTTGAGTTTTTGTGCGTGATGATGTCAAACTTCAACTTTTTGAAGTGCGTTGATATTTCAATAATATTTTTAGTTGTATATTACGAACTCTCCAAATGATTTTTACTTATATCAATTGGAAAGTTATGCTCAACTGAGTTTTCTCACTCTCATTAAAGGTAATTTGAGGGTAAACAATTCATAAAGTTCTCAAGTTTCTAAATCAAGTTGTTATGACCACCATGGAACTTACTCATTTGACTGCAAATGAATCAAAAACGGGATAAACGGGTTGCACTTGGACGGCATTAAGTGGTCGAGCAGCTCTCTTAGAGCGTTATGTCCTACTAGTCTCTAAATTTGCGCTTCACCAAAACTGTTTTGAGGAAACAATTTCAGAGTGTGAAGGGGCGGTTCTTAGTCTGAAAAGTTGGCCCCCCTCAGTCACACCACCTCCGCACGACACCCCTCGCCACCCTCCTCCAACCTGGCGATTTGGACCCCTCTCGTCCAGCATTCCCACAACCCGACCTACCTCCCTCCACCCCCCGTCGCTGAACCCCCCCCCCCCCCCACCGTTAGTGCTTAGCCCCCTCCCCCAGCACTCACGGCGCACACCTTAATGCTAGCAGCCCTGAGCCCAAGCTGGCTACTACCGAAGCCAACCAGCTCGCCGGTCGTTTGAATGCACTTCGCCCGACTTTAGTTGGTTATGTTTCAGAAGGTTAACAAATTGTTTTTCAAATGTTAACTTAGCGGTTATTAATCAGAATGTTGTTTAAACGGTTATTTATACGAACGTTAACTAAACGGTTATGTTTCAGGATGTTAACTGGACTGTTATTTTTCAAAATATTATCTAAATGGTGGTTTTTAAGAATGTTAACTAAACGATTCAAAATGTTAAATAATTGATTATTTTTCAGAATGTAAACTAGACTGTTATTTTTTCAAAACGTTAACTAAACGGTTATTATTAAGAATGTTAGCTCAACGATTGTTTTCCAAAATGTTAAATAATTGGTTATTTTTCAGAATGTAACTGTTGCCATGTTCGATTCAATTATAAAGCGTTGTCTGCAATGCACTCGAGCAGCTAGCAGCTATATACCTCCAGTACATAATGCTAATGGAGTTTTGTCACTTCTTTCCAACAACTTCATGCCTTTTTTATCGCCCAGATGTTATAGAAGTTCACTCTCTCAAATCAGCAGAAAACCTTTGTTGCCTCCGAGGTACAAAAAGCACAAGAAGTTTGATGCTTTGAAAGGGAATCCTCAGCTAAAAGGAATCATCGTTAAACTGCTTGTCAAAAAACCAAAGGTAAGCACTAGAGTTCTTAGATGTCTCTGGTCCTGCCTCTTATTTAATTGAATTGAATTTTTGATGGCAAATTGCAGTTAACGAAAACTGTTGCAAGACATATATTATTAATTGCTCTCAAACAAGTTTGTAGCAATTATATTAGTCCTTTCGGTCTTTTTATGCGATTTTTCGCTTGACCAATTTTTCGTCTGATGCTTTTGACTTTTCATCCTCTAAAGCGATATAAACAGGCAGCGCCCAATGGGCATTAAGTGCTCTTAGAGCCTTTCAGCCCACTAGACTAGTGTTCAAATATGCGATTCACTGAATCTGTTTTGTAGAATTATACTTACGTTGTGAAGGGCGTTCCTTAGAGATTGACTCCCCGCCACTGTTGCCCCCTACACTTTTTCCACCCCATCAGCCCCCCCCCGTTGCACCCACCCCCGCTGCACTCACTTACGCCCCTTCAATTAAGCTAAAGTTAGCCTCATTAAACCGTGCCTAGCTACTGACGAAGCCAACCGCTCGCCGGTCGTTTGAGATCAATTCGCCCGACGTCAGTCGGTTTTGTTATATCACCTACAATTATACCATCACGGGCTCTCAACGAGCTAGATATTCAAGCTCACCTACTGCAAGCCGTTTATTACAAGTAAGTTGGTAAGCTGGGATGATTCAACGCTTCTTATATTACTCAAAAGTCAGAATTTGGAAAAAAAGATTTCAGAAAAAGTGTCCATTAGCCTCTGAACCTATCTTGATAGCGTATTAACTGTTGGCACATGAAGCTTATTGTTGTTTTGACACAATGCACGAGTTAAGAAACTACATACGGGAACCATGTTTCTGCCACTTTTCACTTAACAAAATATTTGTAAGAAAAAAGTTTAGTAGAAGCAAAATACATTAGCAAAATAGAAATTCGCTTTTTTGGATAGTGAATTCAGAAATGAAAAATGTGGGAGCTCTCAATGCTGCCTGGTCGTAACCGCCTGTGCATAAAGTGAACCGAACTTTCCTGTTCCCTATAAGAAAGATCAGGTAATGCTCCCTTTAAAGATCAGGTAGCGTTATTTCATCAGACGCTAGGTTTGAAATTTAAGTTTTATCTATCTTGTCGGGATGTTACAATTTGTTTCGACTCCGGGAGGATTTTTTACTGGCCTAGTGATAAGGGTTTGATGTGATTTTATTCTACCTGTCACTAGGTTTATTGTCAGTTCAAGTTGTTTTACACACTTATGTAAATTTGTTTATTTGTGTTTAATTTCAGAATCACTGCTTGGTGCTGCCAACTGAAAGGTTGAGATTTTTTGTCATTGTTTCAAAGGAAGCTTAAATGTCATTCCAAAGCAAATCGAGGCTTCTTTCCTGTTTCCTTCTGCTCCACATTTCTAAGAAATTTTCTATAAATCAGTTTTCAGTACACATTATTTCTCGTCAATTAATAGCCGTAAAATGATAGCTGGGGCTCTTATTGGGCATCTCTTGGTTTTTTACAATTCACTTTATATGAATTTTATTGGTGCGCTGTCTTTTGAAGATCTTTCAACACATTTTCATGATTTTTGAAGTCAAATGGGAGTGATGATCTTGGTCATGCCGAAACAGGAAGTGGAGCGAAAAAGCAAGTGGCTTTGCGAGGTAAAATTTTTTAGCTCTAATTTTGAAGTGGAGTGAAAAAAGGTGTTTTAACAAAAATTCTTTTTCTCGCTAGTAGTTTTTTAAATAGCCGCACAGCGATAGCTTGGGCTATTATTGGCTTTCTCTTGTTTTTTTGTTTCGTCAAGATTTTTGTTACGACCATAATGACGTCACAACCACAAATCTGCTTTTTGTTCATTCGTTCATGGAATTTCAACTGAAGTGCGTGCGTGACGTCATTTTTCGCTCTTAGTGGAGCGAGTTTTGGTTCATTCGCGTGATTAAAACTTTGGTCACACGTGACTTACCCAACTCTCAAAAGTGACTTCCTCACTTTGAAATGGACTTTTGTTTACTTTAATTCGAAGAGATAAGGTCAAGTGAATGTGTTTCACTCTAAATGAAGGTTATTTGAGAGCAGCTAATAGTGGCAGTAATAACTTATACAGGTTCTTAATCAAAATATAACATCTCAGCCTTCAATGAAAAGACTAATTTTATTGGTTTCTCTTTTAACGTTTTTGAGACTGCAGGTGTACAAAGTTATTGCGGCCATTTTCTGGCAATCTGCAGCTATGTTGTTCACATGTGACATTTTAACATTCATTCATAGTCCGTTTTAGATCTAGTGTTTTTGTTTAGTCAATCAACGTTCTTTCAATCATGTCAGGACTTGTACTGCTTTGTTTTTTATTTCAATAATTTTGTTTGACCACATGACGTCACAATCACTTCAAATCTGCTTTTTGTTTTTTTTTCGTTCATGCAATTTTAACTGAATTTCGTGCTCGACGTCATTTTTTACTCATAGTGGAGAGTTCTTTGCTCATTCGTGGGATTAAGGACTCTGAAAAATGACTTCCTCACTCTGAAATTAACTTTTCTTTAATTCAAAGAGATAATGTCAAAAGAGTGTATGTCCTTCTAATTGAAGGTTAATTGAGAGCAACTAATAGTTGCAGCAATAAGTTGTACGGATTCCTAATACGGATAGGTTATGTAAGATTGCCCTTAAACGTTTAGTCTAGAATTGTATTTTTTTTCTCGTTTGAGTGAATTGACTTTTCAAGTGTGTTTTTTGCTCTTCAATTGAGTGATCTAAGTTGCTCTCTCTCCTTCTCAATTTTAAGCTGCTTAAATGAATTGGCCTCAGTTTCCCATTTAATTTTTAAAAAGTGCAAGAATTGGTATACTTAACTCCAAAGTCATTGCATTGGTCTAAAATAAGCTGTAATAGTATTATTTGCAGCCCTTTAGTGAATTAACGGGCTTCTAGCCGCAGTGCTGAAGCAGGCTACAATTACATCAAAACCTCTCATTTTGGTTTGAGAGCAAGTCGTCATAAGATAGTGGGTTTTCGATCATAAGATAGTGGGTTTTCGTTTTAATGTTCTCACGTTAACTTTTCTAAATTTGAGTGAAGGCGTTAATGTTAGTTCTGGACAACTATACTCTTAGATATTTTTGATGTTTTGCTCATGTAATCATGTTCTTCCTCTTTTTTGTAGTGAATGTATTTAAATGGAAACTTTCAATTGGCATTTTTTTAATCTATGAATTTTTTTGAATCTATGAATTTTTTGTCCGACGATTTAAATTTTTGTCTCAAAAATGGGATGAACTGTTGCAGTAAGTCTTTGTTCAATGCTCTTGGAATTTTTCTAGTCTCGAAGTTAACTTTTCATTAGAATTGCTGAGAACGTTTGCCCCACGCCCCCCCCCCCCCCCCCCCCCCGCACCCCACCCCACCCCCTCCACCTCATCTACTTTTTCTTGTCTCCCTACCCGTACTACTACCACCAAACCAAAGGCAACCTCTGTTGTTTAGAGCAATTCATCTGACGCTAGTCGGTTATCCTTTATAATTCTTATTCAGTGATATGTATGCCAAAGCAGCTGAACAAATTCGTGAGATGAAATCTGCCAGTTATGAAGTGTAAAGGGATATAAAATTGTAAGTGGCAACCTTGAATGATTTTTTTATGTTTAGAAACCTAACTCGGCCAACAGAAAATGTGCCTATGTGAGGCTATCCGACGGACGTCATGTGTACGCTTATATTCCGGGTAAGAAAAATTAACGAGAAAATTATTCATACTCCAACTACAAGATATTACCCAATGATAAATAGTGACCAACTTTTAAGGTCTCTGAGAATATCAAACTATTTAAAATATTAGATCTTTTGTTTGGTACTTTGTCCAAATTATGCTCTTGTCATATCATGATAAATTGGCTTCAAATGAATGCAGATGTCTACTGAGCGGTTTTGCAGACTTCTGGTTTAGTTTTTTTTTACTTATTCGACGTAATTGTGACATAAGCGGGTCTTTCCTATTATAGCCCCCCCCCCCGGCTTAGGCAGTAGTCATAACGTATAGCTCCACGTACCAAACATACCATAAGGGAGGGGATATGATCGGGGAAGGAGCCACATAAGCTGGCTATCAGTACTCTTAATGTTCTCTATCCAAGAATTCTTGTGAGAATGATAGATGCGAATTTCATTTTTTTCCATTAGGAATAAGAAGAAAGCGCACGTTGCAAACTGATGTTCGTTTTTCTCAATTTGTAAGGGTGACAAAACAGTATACAGACGACTCATGCATTGTGGACCATAATTTTGAACATCTTTGTTTTTCCGAATTATTGTTTTCATGGACTGTTAGTCGCCTCAAAATCAAAATGTCAGCACATTTGACAATTTTGTTCGGGATTTTTGCCGGATCTCAAGTTTTTAGCTATTCAGTTTTTTCATTTATCAAAAGAAACGCACGGCTCCGCGCATGATAAATTCGAGTATGACTTTGATATAAAGTCTATTTAAATTCATTAGTTCTCGTCATCGCTACATGATCTTTGTTAATCAGTCTAAATTGTCTAATCATCACGTGAGACACATTTTGATCGTGTAGCCCACACAATCCGGTATTTAGTGCTGAATCAAGTATATAATTCTAGAATCTAACTGAAACTGCACATCAAATTCGAACAGTTTTTGAGTCTTTGGAAAAGATTCTGTGATGTAGCTCTGTGGTAAATGATGATTGTTTGTAGGAATTGGGCACAGTCTTCAAGAACACAATGTAGTCATGATCCAGGGAGGAGGTCCTCAGGATGTGCCATACGTGTACTGTTCTATCATGAGAGGAAAACTGGATTGTTCACTTCCAGCACACAAAATCAAGAAAAAGAAATAGGCCAACGTATAAACACCACAAGAATGATTATGCAATACTTTTTAAAATATTATTAGCGGTTTTGTGATATATTTGCAGCTGGCTCAAGTAATTGAATTGAAAACTTTGACACCTTCGATTACTTTTGTACCGTTTGAATAGATGAAGCAGGATTTTTTCATACTATCAATTCCTTCCGCCACTAACATGTAATTTCAATGTTGTGCTCATCCATGATCCAGTTATTCAATTTTTCTAAAGATCAATTGCTCTTGAAATATTGCCGCTCTAACTTCAGATTGTTATACTGATTCGGTTCTCGTTAAACAGTAAAAAAGGCAACGTTTTAATAACGGATATTTGAAGGAAAAAACTGCATTATTCTAACTCGACAAAAACGTGAAGAGCACAAAAAGTACACAGGAATTCAGGCTTTGACGCACGATAGACTGACAATCGAACTTGAGGGCTTGCTCGCACAAATAAACAAACAACTTCGTGAATTTTAATATGTCCTGGGTGTATCTTGATAAACTGATACTACAAACATGGAATAAATTCTGTATTTGTTTTATGAGAGTTCATTGAAGACAGAAGGGGCAGATTTGTTGGCGGACATCTCTAACCCTCGTACTTTGAGTCGATTCCGGGGTCTTCTGGCTACGTTTTTTTATGATCTGTTCACGCATTTTCATGATTTTTGATGTCAAATTGCAGTGATGATTTTGTGCACGCCGAAACAGGAAGTGGAGCAAAAATGCTATTGGTTTTGCGGCGTTTAAATTTTCCACTAATTTTAAGGTGACTAAGAAAACGATCTTTGAAATAGAATTCGCTTTCTCGCTTCGGTTTTTTGTTCACATATGGCAATGTCGCTTCGATTTTTAGAGTTTTTCGACTTTTTGATGGATTTCAAAATGGTTTTACCAATCGTTTCACTGTCCATTCTAGGTCTAGTTTTCTGTTTAGTCAATAATATTTTCGGATTTTTCTTCGGCTTTTTCCACGTCAGTGAAAAGTCAATTGAGTCGTGGTTTTAATCTTGCTGCAGTAAAGGGAGCAAAAAAGCGAGTATGTTTGAGGCGTAATTTTTTTTCAGTTCACCTTTAATGTCAGATGTCATTGGTTGCGGGATAAAAGAGGATTTAATGAAAATAATCAGTTGTTCGAGTTCATGGTTAGTGGTTTTTCTGACTTTCACACTTTATTCTCAACAATTGTTTGTAAATTTTGGAGCTTAAGTGTTCGGTAGACTTTTTATTTTTTAGATGTTTTTATCTTATTAGGGACAGGTCTCTTAGGCTGCTAATACGAATTTTAATCAGTTTTGTTGTTTCAATTCAAAGCTAATGCTTTCTTTGACTTGACATCAATTGTAAAGAAGTATAATCAAGTTTTTGTTTTGCTAGTTTTTACTGTTTTCACTTTGTCTTATTCTCTTAGACTTATTAATAACTGGTCTCATCTGTTTTGAGGATGCTCACGTCAATCGAATTAATAGTTTTTTCAGTAATAAACAATTTTTTTTAGTTCTGTATTTAAATTCAATTGCATTCAGTGATTTTTACAATATTTGTTTTCATTTAATATTAACGTTTATGAGTTTTAGTATCAGTTTTTGCGTTTCTGTAAAAAAAACTGGTCGTTTTTTCTGGTCTTATCATATTTTAGTCGCGTTAAGACAGTTGTCGTCGGTTGCTAATGGGGCAAATACGATTCTCATGAGTGCTTTGTGCTCACACTTACTATTTTTAATTACTTTTTCAGAGTTTGTTTTTCAAAAACTTTTATGGAATTTTTTGCGTTTTTTGTTGTCTCATCGATTAATCAGGAGGTTTATTTGAATCGAATTAGTTGTATGGTTGGTATTTCATGCTTTCCTTGATTTTAACTCGAATTAGTTTTTTATTGATAGTTTTGGATAGTTTTTCAGCCCCGATTTGAGGTGAACGGGTCAACTGTGGCTCTTTTCCGGCAACTTGCCGGCTGTTTTTAAATATTTACTTTTATTACTAATGTTCTTTATTATGTTTTAACTATGGTCGCGTGCTGTGATGTAAGCTGAAACGAATTTGGTACCTCATCTTTGGGATAGTTACGTATCGAAACTTGTTCAGGGCTATCAAATTTGACAACAGGTGAGTTTTTTAGTCGGATAATGACTTCACGAATGAGCTGACTATCGCCAATGAAGGCAAATCAATTTTCTGTTTTTATTGTAAAATAATTTTGTTTCAATTTTTTTTCCATTAAAATGGTCAAAATATCCTGCAGACTGTCAAAATTGGCTGGATTATTGTTGTTATTGTTCGTTTTGTAGATGATTAATTGTCCAAAAATGTACTGCAGTAATTTCGCGAGGTCGACGAATGAAAGTTTTGCCGGCTTCAAAGCTTGAAAGATGACAATTATATACCGGGACTGCGGTGGCTTAATTGCGACGTTTTTGCCGGGAACTTTTGACTCTGTCACATAAAATAACCGGCGCTGTCAAATATCGTTCGCTTTTTTTAAGGTTTTCTTCAGTTAAGATTTCAAACAGGAAAGCCGAGCTTCCTAATAGGTTTAACTGGCTTTCTTTATTAGAGAGTCGTATATGAACAAATTCGAGATTTACTGTTTGTGGCCTAGTATGCCTGAAAAAGTGTAGTGTTTAGGGGCAACGACTCAATTAAAACGTAAATCCTCAAAACTTTTTGAAACTTTTTGTATTAAACCTGATTGTGTGAGGGATGTACATGAATTTCTTCCATACTCGGGATTTACTTTTTGGTCAGATTAAATAGTTGACTATAGATAACACTGTGTTTCTGGAGTCAACAAACGAAATAGGACAAACGAAAAGTTTCAACTATAATAGAGTGGACAGTAAGAAATAGCTGTCGCGCCTAGTTCCTTTTTTTAATCAAAATGGATGTTGGTACCTTAAATATCACCAACTCAATTCATGTTCAATTTGTCAGTTTTCTGGTAGTAATTATTGCTTTTATTACTCCGAGTAAGGCAAGTTAAACCTAATTTAAGATGGGATCTGTTGAGGGTGACTTATTCAACATATCAGCCGATCTTTATCCTCAAGAGGTCAAATCTTCAAAGAAATTGGAGAATTCAGCAACGGGTTCGATTTTTGAACCAAAGGAACATTTTGCCAACTGGTTTGAGACAGAGGATGAGCCATGGGAGTTTGACCCTTGCAGTGATAAGAACTCTGACACTGTGATCTCTTATCAGATGCACAGAGCAAATGCTGCTTATGCTAGAAAAGAGTTCGACCATTGCAGCGATGAAATCAATCGACTGAATGATAAAGTACCAAACTTGAAAAGGTTTGCTTCATTACTTTTGCCCCTAGTTTGCTAAGTTTGTTTGAAATGATTTTGTTTGTAAGCGCCCAAAGAGCGTTGATTCTCCATTTTTTTGGTTTGTTTTAAGACAAACAAAATCATCGTTTGGCAAAAACGAGAGTGAAAAATTACGAGCTTGATATTCTCCGGGTTGATTCTCCGTTTTTTGGTTTGTTTTAAGACAAACAAAATGATCGTTTGGCAAAAACGAGAGTGAAGAATTACGAGCTTGATATTCTCCGGGTTGATTCTCCGTTTTTTGGTTTGTTTTAAGACAAACAAAATCATCGTTTGGCAAAAACGAGAGTGAAAAATTACGAGCTTGATATTCATCGATATTGTCTGAAAACCGTAAGTAGTTGTCACAGAAATCAAATTATCAACTAAGAATCTGAAAGATAACTGTCGTCTTCAAGTAAAGTCAAGATTTTCAAATCCGATTTAGTTATATGACCCCAGTTGACTTTGAATTGTTGTTGTGCAACTTAACCATCAATCAGTTCACGCCGAGGGAAGGGACTTTTTTGTAATTCTATGCCAAATAGGTTTTTGATCGCTCTCGAAACAATGATCAAAGAAGTACTGGTATTCTACAGGTTTTTAAAGCTGAAGCCAGTTTGATCATGACTAGACTTCTTTCTTTTCGAACCTTGACTTCTGTTTTAGAATATTGGATTTTAACTATAGCTTAGTTTCTAATGTATACTTATTAGTAAGTGCCCGTAAAAAAGTCATAAAGTAGTTTTGGTAAGGTTTGATCCCATAACAATCCGCCTCCCTTTGTAAACTACGGACAAAGCTCTCCTTTACATACCCACCCCCAACCTCCCTACTCGCTCCCTTCCCCAACGTACCCCCAACTAATACTCGCCAAATAGCACCTCCCCAACCTACCCCCAGCCACCTCCCAAAGGCAATCATCCTCCCAACTACCCACAACAGCCCGCGAACTAATAAATTGCGTCTGATTCTTTTAAAGACTTTTAGTTTTGCAATATTTTCATTTTTTTGTTGATGGATTTGTTATTTATCTTGCACGACTTATGTCCTTTCCCGTATTCTATCGACTATGTTTTTTTGAGCTGACGCATATTTGTTCACGACTTGAACTTCGTCTTCCTTTTTAGAACTTCGTTGTTTTCAAACATGGAGTTTAAACTTTGCTTAGTTACCAATGCATAGTAATTGGAACTGCTGGTAATATTCTGTGTCGAAAAGTCATTTTACGAATTTTTCCCCAATACAGAGCTTGCAGACACCAAGCTACCTATCTGCCCCAAATATCTATCTGAACCATACTTCTTCCCATCTACCATAATTCTGCATTGGATTGAGGGGGGGGGGGGTTTGATAGGGAATTCACTGCAACTACGCCCACCAAAAGTGTTACCGAGTAAACTAAATGAGCAGTCTATTTAAAGAGCTATTTAAATAAAGCGAGAATCTATCCAGCGAGAAACTTTATTACGTCATAATCTCTTAACCATGTAAGCCTTACAAAAAGATTAAATGCACACAAAATACGTTCTATTTGGCATAGAAAGCTCGGAAAAAGTTCGTTAAACATAATTTTCGTTGAGCCTACTAATATACTGAATCGATTGCGCTCTTTTTAGGCTTAATATTTTTATGTTTCGAAAACGTATCGGTGACCAATCTGAGTCGAAAATCGACTCAGACAAAATACCTGCTAAAAAAGATCAAGCTAGATTTGCCGGGCCATTGAGAGGGGCCTTTGGCCTTAAAACGTTATCAAATACAGTTGGTTATATACATCTCGACGAATTGAAACTTCGAAAGCCTGAATTTATCAGCTTTATTCTGGCGCCGCGTGAATGTTATATTGACTTAATCTGAATAATCTTGAAATATTGTGTGGTCAAATTGTCAATTGACTTTCTGTTCATACGTTTTGCAGGCCTGTTAACTGTATTTGTTCACAAAGCAGCTCTACTATGCCAGCTGTTACTTTCTGAAGTCCAGCTAGCTTGTATGGATTCATTTCTATTATACATCTATATACTAGCTACACTCCCATTGCTACCGACTATAGAAGTATTTCTCGTCAAATTTTGAGGAGCTTATTGCAAGAGCACATTCAGTTTGTTTGCCGTAGTGGTCCTATTTTGCACAATCGAGTAAATAATTAACGATCATATTCGATACCGAAACAGTGCGTATGAAGGATATGTTGGTGATAGTTTGTCCTTCAGAACAAAGGAACCCTGATAAACGAAGTTTGATTACAAACTCAGATTAACTTTGTAAACGTACAACAAAACACTACGCCTCATTAACGAGTGCAAACGACGCCAGCGTTGTGTACTGTTTGAGTTATTTATTTGGTTAATATACTTATCTCTGTATCAGCCAGTAGCCGAACTATACAGACTTGATATTGCCTATCAAGACAAAACTGCGTCAAACCCATTCCAGGCATTTCATTCTACTCGAAGTGAAGATGACTGCAAGATTTCATTGACAGAGTAAGACTCAACAAACTGTAAGACTCATCAAAAACTTCTGATTGTTGTAAATTGAGTAATAACCGGCAAATCTACACAAAGCTTGCCCTCAACTTGGGCTTTTAGCTAAATTATCATTTTTTTGGAACTTTGCTGGTCACCGATAATCCAACCCCTTATTTTCTTTGAAAAAAAAACATCGATTTTGACAATTTGTCAAAATTTACAATTAATCAAATTGCGGTGTTTTTTACAGTTCTTGACATAAACGCGAAGCAAAAAAAAAGTTTGAAAAAATTGACCAAATTTGAAAAATTGGAAAAAAGTCTATCCGATCATTCTAGCATACCCATATACTAGTTAGATGGATTAAAACGTTGTAAAAAAAAAAAAGAAGTTTGGTCAAGTTTTTCAAACTTTACAAAAAAGAGATCAGGTAACTGATTTTTTTCCTCGATTAAGCGCTTATTCTTGGTAACTCGTGAAAATCGTGCACTTAACGTCAAGGTTCGGAGTTTGAGCAAAGCTCAAATCAATTATGTTGTAAAAACATTATATGGTTTTCATATTAGCTGCAAGTTCACTTCATCACGCCATAAAAACTTTGCCTCAAGCGTTACAAGACCATTATAAAAAAGGAATTTACGCATTACCGGGTCTGAGTTTTAATCCTAACGCTTTGAAAGTCCGAAAAACCGCGCAATTTCAATTGAGTCACTTCTTCCGTGATAAAAAGAGGCTAGTTATATGGCATGATGTGGTGAACAATTCATTGTCCCGTCATCGCAGTAACAACAATAAGCCTTTAACACCCTCGCAGCTTATTGAAGTGCTTGAAAAGTATCAGGAGCGCATAGAAGCTATAGTGTATTGCCCCAGAGAGGGAACTCCTGATATTTACAATCAGCTCAAGCGTAGTACTCTAGTTACCATACACTTAGTGAAAGACATTGTGTCTAGACGTAAACAGAAAGATCTTAGTTTACTCAAAGAGTACAGAGCATTACACCAAAGGCCTGCGCTTGAGCTGAAAACACTGACCATAGTCTTAACTCATAAGAACAACCTCCGGTCCTTGATAACGCGGTCCCGACCGAAAAAACTTTCCAAGCGCCGTCGAAAAACGCTCCGCAACCGCCATGCGTACGAGGAGGCGGAACTTACTCAAGCCTTTAATAACCTAAATGTCTCTTAGTCTTGCGTTGTTGCGCGGGTTAGTTTGTGGTTGATTCCTTCAAATAGTGCTTTACTAAACGTTTTGCTCTCCCCATTCTTTGAGTTATTCACTACCATCCGTTTCCGCAGGTTATCTGGTTTCATTTTCAGTTTCCGTCCTTTTTGTTTCCGCGCACCTTGTTTCTTTCTATCCCCCCTTTATTTGTTGTATGATGTAGTATGTTGAGTTTTGCTGTAGTAAAATTTCTTTTTGCTAGTATGCTGGTTTGTTGTTTAGTCTCGTTCCTTGCTAGGGTGTGACTTAAGTTCATTCTAGAGTTACGGCTGGTTTGTTTCGTGACTTTCACCACACTTGTTTGCTAGCAATTTATTGTACCTTTATTAATTTTGTAGTATGCACTTTTGTTGTCTGGGTAGGGTGGTTTGCTAGGGTGTGACTTAAGTTTGTTCTGGAGTTACGGCTAGTAAAGTTCCTGACCTTTTCGACTTTTGGTTATACTACACTGTTGCCGTAAATTGTTTCATGTTTAATGTTTTGATGCCGTTGTTAAAGCCCCATAATGATTTGTGCTAGTGTACCTGGCAGTAGCTCGTCTCCTTCTTTCTAGGGTGTGACTTAAGTTTATTCTGGAGTTACGGCTAGCTTGTTTGGTTGAGTTGTTGCTGTGGTCTGTTAGCATCGATCTTCCCGCCTCCTCGCTTGTGGTTTCCGCCCCGCCCGTGCCAGTTTTCCCGTTTCGTCGCGCGCCATCCGCCCGACGTTTCCGCACCCGCCCGTGCCAGTTTTCTCGTTTCGTCGCGCGCCATCCGCCCGACGTTTCCGCCTCGCCCGTGCCGTTTTCCCCTTTCGTCGCGCGCCATCCGCCCGACGTTTCCGCCCCGCCCGTGCCGTTTTCCCCTTTCGTCGCGCGCCATCCGCCCGACGTTTCCGCCCCTCCCGTGCCGTTTTCCCGTTTCGTCGCGCGCCATTCGCCCGACGCTCTCGTTTGTCCGTCCGGTTTCCCGTTGCGTCGTGCGTTATTCGTTCGGCGTCTCTTCCCGTCCGTCCCGTCCCCCGTCCTGTCCCGTTTCGCGCTTCCTGCGCACCGTTCTTTCTTTCTTTCGCCGGGTACTATTGTACTCGACGAACATCTTTGCTCTTTGGCGGTTTGCTAGGCAAATCGTCACACTAGGGTTCGGTATAACCCATTTGTGTTGTGCTGTTGCATGTGTGTGTACTTTATATTAGTACCAAATTAAACTTGTGGTTCCTGTTTTTCTTAAGATCATGACAACTTTGCAGGACAAATTCAACAAACTTTATAGCGCAAGAGCAAAATTAGAGGCTGAACTTAATAACATCTATGGGGAAATTAACAATGCTGTTGATAAGCAAGACAGGAAAGTTAAGCTCGAACGTCTGATTGTGAAGTGCAAAGATGCTTTTACTAGAGTAGTTGATAAGAATGAAGAGCTCTTTGATCTGGCACAAAAGACTGAAGATCCAGACGCTGCCTGTAAGAATCTTGAGAAATGGTTAGAGACTGTAACAAAGAAAACTGATGAGTTCATTGCTGCTGCTCGAGGGTATATCAATTCGGTCCATGACAAAGAGACAGCAGAGCTGTATACCTCTCACCAATCAAGATCAGGTTCACATATGACTTCCTCAAAAAGATCAAGTCAGCGTCATCGAGACTTAGAACTATCTAGACTCAAAAGGGAGGAACTTGAGAAACAACATGAGGCAAAACTCCGCATTGCTAGACAACGTCTTGAAATTGAAAAACAAACGAAATTGCGGGAATTAGAAATTGAACAGCTTGAGGAAGATCATCGCAAGGAAGTAGCTGCTGCAGCCCTTGAGGAAATTGAGTTGATGACAAAATCATCAGCGGACGGGTCTGGTACAGGCAAAATGAGTGGGCTCTTTACGGAAAGAAGTTCAGTGAAGAGCAAGAAACTTGTTCAAGATTGGGTTAATTCGTCACCAGCCGGGAACATGGCAGATGTTGCAAACGAACCGAGTTTGCACTTTTCTGGTTCCATCGCCCACTCCAACCAAGCAATTGTCCAACGACCTTCTTCAGCTCAACTTCCTAACTCACACTTCAATCTCAATACACAGGGTCAAGTTGAGGCCAACATCAACCTCCCTGTCCATGAACCAAGTAGTGGAACCAATGTAACCAATGATGCACATGTTGCAAACAGCATCATGCAAGAGCAGCGACAGCCTCAATATACGCCTCCATCACCACCAATAAACTTTGGTATGCCAACTCAACTAAACGCCCCAAACACAGCCCGACAACTGTCTCAAGCAACAATGCACTTCGATGGTTTACAGTTAGATCATCAATTCCCTCGCAGGTCGAGCATGCCGGGACAGTTGAATTTAGTCAGCCCTTCGCGTTCACTACCTTTAAACACACTTGTTAATGCTCCGCTAGCACTTAATCCGCAACAAGCACACATAAATGTACCAGCCCCTCCATCCCCCGTTCTAAACCCCGCACCACCGCATTTTCCGTTAATCTCACCAGCATTCCGCTTTCCTCCTTCCCCGCCACAAGCACTCCCACTGCAAGCCACTAACCCCGTGGCGAATAATGTCAATCTGTTACCCCATTCTCCGCCTGCACCATTCATTTCCTCCGCAAACAATTTCGTACCTCAATTAAATCATCCAGCACCTCCACAAAAGAATTTTCAGCCCCAAAACTTTGTGCCCATAACCCACGCGCCTCCTGCTCCTCCAGATCCAAATGTCTGGCGTTTTCCGGCAGCAGTCCCACCAAATGCATTACCACTTGTACGTACATCTACAAATTTATACACCGCACAACCGGCCCCTTTATTCAACCCTCATATATCTACATCGCACCGCTCCCCTCATGCACAAGCAGCAGCAGGCGCTCAGAATTACGTAACATCAGACTTCATGCAAGCGAATCCATTTAGTTCTTCCACAGGTACCGCCCCCAACTTTGTCACTCCGATCATTCCGCCAACGTATGGAGCTACCGTTCCAAACCCGTTGTGTTGGGGAGGCCCGCCGCATCCCACACCTTCGGCTCCTTCTTTGGACTCTGCGGATTTGATAAAGCAGTTGGCGGACGCAATTACTTGTAAGAAGAACGATCCACTGCCCGAGTGGAAGTTGTCACAATACAATGGTGATCCCCTGCAGTGGCACGAATGGTTCGGACAATTTAAAAGCGCCATAGACGCACAGTCCTTGACTGATGATGTCAAGTTAACATACTTAAAAACTCTTGTAACTGGAAAAGCTAAAACCGCCATCGCTGAGTTCGCATACTGCGGTGTAATGTACAAGGACGCACTTAAGACACTCGAACGTAAATTTGGCCAACCACAGGCAGTAGTCAGTGCACACTTAGAAAAACTCAGCTCTTTTCCACCACTAAAGATGCACAATAGTGATAACATCATAAACTATTCTGCAGCAATTTCAAGTCTTGTTGGGGTCTTTAAATCACTTTCATATGACGCAGACCTTAAGAGCGCCTCACTTCTCAATACGGCTGTGCAAAAATTGCCGCCCAATCTGAAAGAGTCTTGGTCACTCTTCACCGTGAAGAAACATTGGGTTAAGCCAACACTCCTCGACTTCAACGATTGGTTGAAGGAGAAGGCCGAGGCACATGATTTAATGAAACAAACTTCGTCGAAAGCAAGAACTGAGGATAACACCAACTCAGTAGTAAAGACCAAAGTTGCCTCAAGAACTTTTGCTGCTAATACACAAACTAAGGGCACTCAGAGACCAGCCTCAACATCGGCAACGCCTGCAACCCCTCGCTGCATTGTGTGTAAAGGTATCCACCGCATCTGGGAGTGTAGGGTATTTAAAGAAAAGTCTCCCACTCAGCGAGCAAAGGTAGTGGCTGAAGCAAAACTTTGTTTCTCATGTTTGAGAGAAAAGCATATGTTCAGGCAATGCCCAAACCCCAGGAAATGCAGGAAGGACGGTTGCAACAGCTCCCATAATACTCTTCTCCATGGAGCTGAGAGGGTTTATCCATCAAAATCCCCTTCAAACAACAACAACAATAATTCTAATGCTGGCGCAAATCAAAGTAAACTTCCTAGTGTCCAATCATCGAGTAAGACCACCACTTTGTCATCTGTGAGTAATGTGAAAGGCCTCCTTCAGGTGACTGAATTACAGTTGAAGAGCTCTTCTGGTAAAGATACCACGGCTTTAGTTTTGTGCGATACCGCTTGCAGTAAATCTTGGGTGTCCAATGATCTTGCAAATAGACTTGGTTTGCACGGTACAGCATTGAAACTGACAGTCAAGGGTATAAATACCGAGGAGGTTGTAGACACTAACTTAGTTGAACTAATTGTAACACCACGCGACAACCAAGCATTTGAACCATTTAAAGTCAGCCCTTACGTAAAGGAAAATTTGAATGTAGGCGCCGATGTCATTAACATTAAAGCACTTCAGGAAACATACCCGCACCTAGCAGTTCTAGACCCAGTTACATATTGCTATGGAAACATCGAGATGATACTTGGACAGGATGTGTATCATGCCATCCGCCCGTTAGAGTACTTCGCTGCCGACGAGAAGTCCTCGCCCTTCGCTGTTCGCTTGCCCATAGGTTGGGTTCTAAGCGGCCCTCTTCCGTCGTCTTCAGGTTTAGTCTCGACTTGTTTCAAAGCTAATATGGAGCAGGATTTTGAACTCGCTAGTCAGGTAAAATCTTGGTACGACATGGAGTCGTACGGCGCACTTAAGCAAGTAGACCCACGATCCGCCTCGGATGCGCGTGCGCATGAAATTCTTGAAAACACCACCGTGCATAATGGAAAAAGGTACGATGTAGGAATGCTATGGGCTGAAGATAACATCGAACTGCCCAACAATTATTTCTCAGCACTTGTTCAATTAAAGTCTTTGGAAAAGCGGCTAACGAAAGATCAGACATTAAGGGAAAAATACTCGAATACCATCAAAGATGACTTAGACAAAGGCTACGTAGTAAGGGTCAAAGATGCTCATAAGGTGGAAAGTCGCTCGGAACGAGAGTGGTACCTACCACACCATCCGGTTGTTAACCCGAACAAGCCGGGCAAGGTTCGTAGGGTACTAAACGGAGCAGCAAAATTCCATGGCGCATCTCTTAATAAGTCATTACTCACCGGACCTGACCTACTGCAAAACCTAATCTATGTACTCCTACGGTTCAGACAACATCCATTTGCCGTATCCGCCGACATCGAGGGAATGTTCCTCCAAGTTGGAGTGTTACCATGTGATCAGCCATCATTGCGCTTTTTGTGGCGGGAGGACCCCACATCAAATGTTGTGGTACACCAGTATACGCGCCACATCTTTGGGGCAAAAGATTCGCCCACCTGCGCCAACTACGCACTTCAGTGCACGGCACGCGATAATGCGAAGGAGTACCCAGAAGCTGCGAAAGCCGTCCTTGAGAACTTCTACATGGACGATTACTTGGACTCAATGGAATCCCCCGAGAGGGCCCTCATTAGGTCGAAGGAATTGGTACATCTTCTCCATCTAGGTGGGTTCAAGCTTACTAAGTTTGTAAGCAATGTACCAGATCTGGCTGACCGAATTGATGGGTCTGCTCAATCCACTGAACCGAAGGTCATCGTTTCATCCAAGGAGGAATCAATGCACGTGCTTGGGCTTAAGTGGGATCACAACAACGATACTCTGGTTGTGAGTAGGGGTACTAACAGCACCATCACGAAAAGTTTAACACAGCGCTTGGTCCTAAGTCTTGTGTCAAAGGTCTACGACCCAATTGGTCTTGTCGCACCGTTCACTGTTGGTGCTCGGTTAATCTTGAAAGACATTTGGCGTGTCAATGGACAAAGTTGGGATGACGAGTTACCTAAAGACACAGTTGACAGATTCCTTGCCTGGTGTGTTGAACTGCCGCGGTTAGCTGAGATCACTATACCGAGAAGTTACTTTTCAGGACCATTCCAACATCTTGAACTCCACATGTTTGGTGATAGCTCGCAAGACGTATTCAGTGCAGTAGGATTTCTTAGGGCTCAAGTAACTTGCTCCTCCGGGGAGATTATAACAGAGCTGGCGTTTGTCTTGGGCAAGGCCCGTGTTGCACCTATGAAGGTAATGACAGTTCCTAAGTTGGAATTACAAGCCGCTCTCCTCGCTGCCCGTTTAAAAAGGGAAATCTGTCGAGCATTAACGGTTACTGTGGATAAAGTCTTTATGTGGACAGATAGTACCATCGCCTTGCAGTGGATAAACTCAACAAACAAACACCCCATCTTCATTGCAAATCGTGTTAGTGAAATCCTGGAGAACACCAGCGTTGACCAATGGAACCACGTCACCACTTGTGATAATCCGGCAGATGCTGGCACGCGTGGCATGTCCGCTGAAGTTTTGCAATCAAGTAGCTGGGTGAGGGGTCCTGACTTCTTGAGAACTAAGCAATTCCCTTTTGTACCAAATACTGACGTCGTTGACAACATCAAGCTTGTAACTAAGGAACAAGATGATGACTCCATCTCATCTCTAGCCGCATCCGTAACCAAGCCCACTAAGGAACAAAGCATCAATCTAATCCCGTTTGATAAGTTCAGTTCTTATCAAAAGTTACTTCGTGTCACCGCATATGTGCTCCGTCTTTTACCATCTCATGAAAGTTACCGTACCATAGACGGCAGCATAGCCGACCCTGTTGAGCTTGACGAAGCCGAGCGTCATCTCCAGTACTTGGTTCAGGGAGAGTCCTTTAACACTGAAAGAAAGGATCTTCTTGACAACAAATCCGTTAAGAAGAGCAGCCGCATTGCTCAGTTTACTCCGTTTATTGGACCTCATGGTCTCATCCGTTCCTCTGGTCGACTCCGACGGCTAGTGGAAATTGACTTTGACACTAAGCATCCTATCGTGCTGGATGCGCGTCATACTTTTGTTAAACTGTTTCTGCGGCATACTCATTTGAAGAACCATCATCAGGGCATCGATTACTTAAGGTCGAAGGTACAAGAACGTTATGCCGTCCTAAAACTACGTTCCACACTGCGTTCCATCAAATCAAACTGCGTCTTGTGTAGAAAGTTCCGTGCAGCAACCATTCAACCTATCATGGCGGACCTCCCAAAGGAGAGACTCGCATACCAGTCTCCTCCCTTTACCAACACCGGGGTTGATTACTTCGGCCCATTCTACGTCACAGTTCGTCGGACTACCGAGAAGAGGTGGGGATTTCTCTTCACTTGTCTCACTACTCGTGCTGTCCATGTTGAAGTTGTCCCGTCCATGGACACTAGTTCTTGTGTAATGGGAGTGGAGCGGTTCGTCTCCCGTCGGGGTACTCCTGCTATGATTTGGTCGGATAATGGTACGAACTTCATTGGAGCGGAGAAAGAGCTCCGTGAATGTGTGGAAAAATGGAATACGCTTAACATCGCTGCCGATCTTGCACATAAGGGCATTAAGTGGAGGTTCAATCCGCCCAGTGCGCCACACCAAGGTGGCATCTGGGAGAGGTTAGTTCGAAGTTTTAAAAGAGTACTGTACACTATCCTCGGTACGCGTCGCCTCACAGATGAGGTGTTGAACACTACTTTTTGTCTGGTCGAATACGCACTAAACTCACGTCCCTTAACGCCCGTAAGCGCCGACCCGTCCGACCTAGGCGCAATAACACCTAACCATTTTCTACTCGGTAACCAAGCAACCCGAATTCCGTCTATCGTTGGCGTCGACGAGTTCGATCATCGTAAGCGGTACGCCCGTGCACAGTCCTACGCCAATGCAATTTGGGCACGTTGGCTCAAGGAGTATGTACCTGCGTTGAACCGTAGATCTAAGTGGCAGACGCCTGCCGAGCAGCACCTCAAGGTCGGTGATTTAGTTTGGATCGTTGAAGAAAGCAACCCTAGGGGTTACTATCCAACCGCTCGGATTGAGGAACTTCGGTACGGCTCCGACAGCGTCGCCCGCTCCGCCGTCTTACGCACGTCATCCGGATCACTCGTCCGCCCACTCGTTAAGCTTGTACCGATCCTCCCAACATTTTCTTCCGGGCCGGAGGATGTTACCGAGTAAACTAAATGAGCAGTCTATTTAAAGAGCTATTTAAATAAAGCGAGAATCTATCCAGCGAGAAACTTTATTACGTCATAATCTCTTAACCATGTAAGCCTTACAAAAAGAATAAATGCACACAAAATACGTTCTATTTGGCATAGAAAGCTCGGAAAAAGTTCGTTAAACATAATTTTCGTTGAGCCTACTAATATACTGAATCGATTGCGCTCTTTTTAGGCTTAATATTTTTATGTTTCGAAAACGTATCGGTGACCAATCTGAGTCGAAAATCGACTCAGACAAAATACCTGCTAAAAAAGATCAAGCTAGATTTGCCGGGCCATTGAGAGGGGCCTTTGGCCTTAAAACGTTATCAAATACAGTTGGTTATATACATCTCGACGAATTGAAACTTCGAAAGCCTGAATTTATCAGCTTTAAAAAGCCTTACCTATCCGACACCTAACTAATGCGGGGCCCCAATCCAATAACCCAATTAGCTTCTCCGCCCACCTGCCCATCCAACCCCCCCCCCCAACATGCCCCCTCAGCTCCGAACTACAAATTGTGTCTGCATTTATGAAAACAATTTGTTTTCTAGGCAGTTAATTTCTTGCTGTGCTTTAAAATTTCATATTCAGATAGGGTTAGTTTAGAGATTATAACGCGTGGCTCTTCGAGTCATTTCCTGTATTCTACCGACGATGTTTTTCAAACTGAAGCGAGTTTGTTCGTGACTGTTCAAGTATTAGAACGGTGACTTCTGTTTTGGAATAATGGACTTTAACTGTATGTTGGTTCTAATATATTGGGAACTGCTGGTAATATTCGAGGTCGAAAAATTGTTTACTTCCCATAACAGTCTCTTCTCCCTATCCAAACTACAGACAACTCCTATCTATTTGTGCCCTCTGCGTACTTACGCCGCCCCCCTAACTACCCCCACCACCTAGCCACCATATGTTTGAAAACTTTTTCTCGTGTTTTTAGGTTTAATCTCGGATAAAGTTGTGAATATATTAAGGCTAAGGATGAAGTTAAGATATGTTGCACAACTCTCAAGTCAGTTCCTGTATTCTACCGGTTATCTCGTTTGTTCATAGAAGAAAGTTTGTTCATAACTAACTTTGACTTATTCGTTTCCGAACATTGACTTCTGTATTAGAACGGTGACTTTTATTTTCGAATATTCAACTTTAACTGTAGCTTATCTTGCCTCTCCGTCCACTTATCTCAACGCAGTAAAAGACCCACATATCCTCCACATACCCAAACCCGGCCCCTACCCCAGTAACCCAGCCAGCATCTCTTTGCACTGGTCCCTCTCAAACCTCCAACATCCCCCAAACTCTCCTCAGCTCTAAACTATAAACTCAAATCACATTTTTCAAAACACTTTTTTTTAGTTCTTTAGGCAATTAATTTTTTGGTATATTTCTTCAATAAAACCTATCATATTGCACGACTATTTCAGTCCTTTTTCGGTATTGTGATTGCTTTTTTAGCTGATGTATGTTTTGTCATGACTTTGACTATAGCTTTAGAACATTGCGTGGTGTTTGTATGTTGACTGCTGTCTTCGAACATTGGACTTCAACAGCAGTTTAGTTACTAATACAGAGTATTTGTAACTACTGGTAATACTCAAGGTAAAAGGTCATTTTGAGCAGTTTTTTTTTCACTTACATTCCCGCCTCAATATCCAAACTTCTGATATCTCCAACATTACCCTCTCCCCTTATCAAACCTCTGTGTACCCCTCATATCGCACCTACTTCCCTTCACCTATCAGCAAACAAACTATCCCCCACCCATCTACCTCCCCCCCCCCCAAAAAAAAGCTACCTACCCAGCTATTCGCCTGCATCTACCTAACCCGCCCGCCATCCCAAACCTCCCTTTCCCTCCACTTACGTGCACTCGGCCTCATCCCTTGAATTAAATTTTGAGTTTTTTTTAAAAAAAACAACAACCTATAGTTTTATTAGGCAGAGATTTTATCGCCCGACTCTTCGAGTCGTTTCCGGTGTTCTACCGGCTTTCTATTCTTGGTATTTTTTGTTCTAGAACATTTATTCGATTTCACTTGAGTGACTTTTTCACGCCTGACTTATCTTTTCGCGTGATCTAAATTGCTCTCATTCAGAAATTAATACTGTTGCTAAAATAAAACGATTCTAAGGTAGATTATCACAAGTTACTTGTAGCTGATAGTTCAATGGTCCAATCTGGCACCCGGAGGTTCCTCCCTTGTCCGAGTTTTTGCACGCATACAGAAAATTTAATCTAGGCGACAGGCTCTGAATTTAATTGCCCCTCATGTTGTTTTAGAGCAAATTGTCCGACGTTTGTCGGTTTATGTTTATAGTTAACACAACATGTATTTCGGACCACTGTGGCAAGCTCGAGTGCATTTCATCTATTCTATTTCCTCAAATGAACGCGGCAAAATTTAACCTTTGCTTCGTAGTGCCTTGTTTTCAATGCCCGTCCTTGGGTCACAGGTAGTGACCTGTCGACTCCAATATATTAACGTTTTAAGCAAAGACGACAACAATGGGTTTTTGAAGGGTTTTGTGGGCTTTATCTTCCTCGTGGTTGTTGTTTGCTAGATGCGCCATGGTGTCAGGATAAGTACGCGTCCTGGCAAAGTATAGCATAGCTCTTCAATTTAAGTTAGAGATGCGGCTGTTTATGAGAAAGTAAAGCTTGGCATCATGCCTTATGGTCAGCACTAAGTGATGGAAAACTTTCAGAAAACGTATCAATAACAGTATTAGTTAATATGGTTAAATGTTTAAGAGCGATTGTGTATACCCCTAAAGTGGCCTAGATCAAATGTCGGGTGTTAAGTGAAATATGCTGGAAGTATTAAATTACCAAGCTATAAAACCTCAAATACAAATTGGTGTCTTGATTATACAATTTTAAAATCATGCATAAATTTTATTTTTGTTCTAATGTAATTTGTAATGCCAACTTTTCATTTTTAAATTAGCCATAGATGCATAGAGGCGTTTATCAACTCAAATCACGAGTATGTATATTTTTCATCTGAATCAGTCTGATGATGATAAGTACTGGCGTTGATCAGTTTGACGACCGGCTATTTTTGCCTTGGAATTCTCGAAGCTTCAGAAGTTGATGACATCACAGGATTAGTTCTGTGAAATTTCTTTCTTCAGTGTTAGATTAAATTTTTCTCAACTGGCGTATTGATACATGTTTTAAGGATTGTGGTGGCGGCAGCCAATCTTACACAAGCCTCGTGTTGTCTGGAAATGAAAGACGAGACGACAGGAAAGAAACTCGTGCGAGAAGTGATAGTCACCAGTGAGAGTCCGGAAGACATGCTCGGTAATTTTTATTTGCCAGATTCGATTGTTCAGATTTTCTGCTTAATTTCACTAACCGTCAGATGAGCAGTCTTTTAGAAAATTACCTATCGACTTCAAACAGCCATTTTGGCAGCTTACGAGCACTTAATTGATCTCAAACGAAGTTAATAGCAATTATTTGAGTCTTGATCGTCTTTTCTATGACATCGTTGCTTGACTATTATTTGACCTCCTTATTTGACCTCTTCCTTAAAAACGGTAAAAAAAGTTTCAAGCCCAATGGCTTTTAAAATTTCCTGTGCAACTTTAACAGCTTTGATAAACGCTATGTGTACGGTTCACGGAAGGTGTTGAGAAGGCAGAAATTGGTGATCTGAAAGGCGACTTAAGGACCATGGATCCGAGTTGTCATGAATAGAAATGGATGGAAAATAAAGTAGTGGATAGGAAATAAAATGTCAAGGGGAGCCGGTAAATAAGGTTAGCAACTAATTCGAAATTTAGCAACTAATTCGAAATTATTCATGTCCTAAAATGGCAAATTTTTAACCGATCTCAAGTGAAGTTTTGAGGAATTATTGAAAGTGGTATGTTACTTTTATACGCAAAATTTTTGGTTTTATCGTTTTTATTCTGGAATATTGTTTCGCTCCCTGTAGCATTTGAATCTTAGAGTGATGTTTTGACTCTTGACTTCATTTTGGTGTATCGTTGTTGCTCTCATATTCGGCAGTTTGCGGATTTTATTAAGGGGAATTCTACTTTGTGTTTTTAATTCTAGCCTGTAAAATCGTAACCGAAGTATAATTAAGTGATCTTAAACAAGGGTTGTGGCGATTATATTAGTCCTGTGGTTTGACCGATTTTTCCTCTAACCCTATTAACTTTTCGCTCTCTTACAGCCTTGCGCCTAATTAGTCTCTAAGTACGCGATTCACAAAAACTATTTTTACGAGAAAATTTTATTGTGTGAAGGGCATTTCTTAATATCACAACAAGTTATTAAATCGACAAATATCACCCTAGGCTATCACAGCTTGACAAAGGTATTGATTACTGGAATTTAGTAATGATAACTTGGAAGTTGGAGAAACAGTTTTCTCAATTGCTTTAAAATCGTTTGCTCTATAATATTCGAAAGGCTATATTAAAGATATAAAGGCTGTTTTGCTAGTGTGCAAGTTTTTCTGTAATTAAAATGAGTTTTAACCTATTGGAGCTTCATGAACTTTTTTTGTGTCTTTAGGTATTTTAAAATATTCTGGCCCATTGTTGCGTTTATTGCTTTGGCTGAGACTTCAATGGACTCTTTTTGATCGTCGGCTAATTTAGCTATGAAATGTTGGCTGGTATAAATCAGTTTTCTGTTGAGAAGTTTAACAAAATTTTAACAAAAACGTAAATGTTTTTTGTCAATTTTTTTTCCTAATTGAGTCAAAATTATGAAAGTTTTTCAGCGTACTATAGCAAGCCTTTTTTGGCATATCAGTATTCCTAATTCCATGAGAAATGTTGTGTTCTCTGTGCACATTATCTATATGGAGAAATAAGTGAATTTTTCCATATTTTTTTAAATTTGCTCAGTTTTTAGCAAATGCTGGATTTTTGTTCTCAACTAGCTATTTAAGAGGCTAGATATTTGACCTTCTCTTGTCAATAAGAATTCAAATTGGGGTAGTGATTTTAATCACGCTGGAGTAATAAGAGGAGCGGAAAGCGAGTAGTTCTAAAGCCTAAATTTTTTGCAAACTGCTTTCAAGCTAAAGTGATAAATTGTTATTTGGGTAGTTTTCGGTTTTTGAGTGAGTTTTGTTTTTCGCATACGGTATTTTGACCTCTGTTTTCGCTGTTTTTCTCTTAGTTTTGTTCGTGAATACTTTGAAAATGTGATATATGTCTTCTAATATTGCGTTGTTGCAGTTGCTTAAACCCCTCAAAGGCAACTATTGGTTAATAAGGCTTTGACGCCGTTTTTTCCATTAAATATCAATGATTTTTTTTCTTTTGGGGGTTTTGCGGTGTTCTGATATTTAGTATCAATAATTACAGGTCTCAATGGCTCTAATGAGGCATAATTACGCTGTTTTACTCACTTGAATTAAAATTGGCAATTTTTTTCGGATTTTTCCATCTTGTAAATCTTATTGTTCTCTCTTTTGGTCTTAATATTGACAGCTCATTTGCGCTTTTGACAGTCATACATGGGTGTAATGAGATGTTTGTATTTATATATAACTTTTTAAAATAACTTTGACACTTTTATGACTTTGACACTCTGTAAACTTTAAAAGTTTTTTTGCCCCATTTTGTAGTTTTTGTTGTCCTTTCACTTAGTTTCATTAATGATTGGTCTCATGGACTCTCTAATTAGGCTTATTTTGATTTTTCAATTGATTACAAATCTAACGGTTTTATCTACTCTGAAAATCAACATTACTTGTTGTTGAAAAGATTTGCGATTTTTGTATTTTGTGCTTTTCATTGTTCTTCAAGTAGTCTCGTTAACAATAGTTCTCTAGGATTTCTAATAGATCTTTGTTAATTGTGACCAAGTTTATTGCTTTTCATATCTAACAGTTTTGAATACTTGGACAGGACTTGTTTCCAATTATTATCAGTGATTTTTAGTTTTTTATAAGGTTTTTCGTTACTTAGTCTCTATAATGTTTGGTCTATAGGCTCTCTGATGGGTCAGAATTGAATCTAATTAATCTTTTCTTATCACATCTAAGAACCAGTTTGTTGCTCATTAATTTATTAGATTTAACATCATTTGATTGTTGCCTGCCTGCATTTGTTGTTACTTTTGTTATGTGGTCCCCGAATTTTTTTTCGCTGAGGTTCATATATGCTTTCTATTGATGGATAGTGTGAAAGATGTTGAAGATTTCAATTTTGAGTTTTGTGTTTCAATGACTCTAATTCCACTTGTTGTCGAAGACCTTAGGAAAAATTTTTTGCCAAATATTGTTGTTCCTTGTATGGGCCTCTTCTGTCAATGGATTTCATCTCAGCTGATGTTGGCGCCCATTTCTTATTGGTTTGTTAAGGTTGACGCTATTGGGCCTAAAAACTTTGATAGCCCTGTTTTTTAAAAAAAAATCTCAAATTTTTTTTTCAGAGCTCTGAGTTTGTGGATTTTCGGAAACGTCTTGATATATGATAGTTTTACTATCAGAAACAACAGTTTTTCTAAGGAAGTTCATACTTTCGTCCTTAGTTTCTTCAAATCTTTGAATTGCAATTGTGGACTTTTCATGCTTGGTTTTTAAATTTGTTTTACCTTTCAATCACGTTTTTCATGTTGCATGAGTCATGACTGTAACGCTTGACTCCTGATTTACCTCACTGTTTCAAATGAATGAATTTTAAATTCTTTTGCTCATTGAATTACTCAATGTAGTGTATACGTTCAAGATCAAAAGAGTAAAGTCAAAAATAAAGGGATAAACTCATAAAGCCCTGGCTAAGTCTTGACGTTTAAAGTTCTTGGGGTATTAAGTTATCAAAGTTGCGTTGAGCATACTTCTAACTGGCGGTTGCACAATTTAGAGCTCATTCAAATAAAGTTAGTGCAGTCAAGGGCAAATAAAGGACAAGATAGTCCAACAAGGCGGGTCGGTAATGTGCGATGGCACATAAGGTTCCGACCCCGCCCATCCACAATTTTGGCATAATTGTCTACCAAATGAGGAACAGATAGAAAAACACGAAAATTATTTTTTGGGAATCCCAAAAAACTCAAAAAATGCACAAGTATTATTCAACAAAGTTGTGTATGAACGATACGATAGCCTCCAAAGCAAACAACTCAGTGGAGTAAAAATTGATGCTTTAGATTGCCGAGATATGCCAATATTAAGAAAGCGAGTCAAGACGAAGAGCGAAATCAAACAACAACAAACATTAATTACATCAAAAAATTTATGTCCGTTTTGAAAAACGAAATTTAATAACACAGTCAAAGTAGCGTCAAATCAGGCAAAAACTAAACAAAATAACTTATAAATTACTAGAAAATATATGGGAACAGTCCATAAGAGGGTTTGATAACAAATAGAGAAAAAAGAACAAAAACAATAAAGTTAAAAAAATTCGCTTAAAGAATAACAAAAAAAAACAACAAACAAAAATTCAATTGAAACTTGCCAGAAAACGCTGTCAAAACCGTCAAGCCATATTTTGGCCCTCAAAATATATTAAATTGCACCTTCTTCAAACAGAGACAATGTAGTATGTGGCAATTCTTTAGTGAGACTAGGTAACAAGTAGACAAAAAAGCGAAGGGCAAAAGTATGTAATACTTTTGATTTTTTTTTCGAAATAAAATTGCATCCAAAGTCATGAAAGACATTAATTACAAAAGAACTATTTAAATAGGGTCATTTATTCATTCAAAAGAAGCCCTCGAGATCTGATGTTATCCAGAATATTTCTTGCGTCTTCAACAAGAACGTCAAATATGAAAAAAATCAAATTAATTTACTTTTTTTTATGAAAAACCTATGTCGAAGCCAGTAAGGTCATAACGAATTCTTTATAAATAGATTTTAAGACATCAATCCCTTTTGACACCTTCCCTTGACACCCATAATGTCATATTAGACCTGTTATTAACTAACGAGATTAGGTAACAAAAAGAAAAATAAAAAGAACAAAATTGCGAAGTTGAAATTTTTTTTAGTTTTGGAAAACGATTTTTTTTCAAAATCATGAAAGCCATCAGCTATCTACTAATATCAGAATATCGGCTCATCTATTAGTCCATGAAAAACCAATGAAACCTATCACTCTACACGAAATTTCATAGGACCGAAACGACAAAGTGAAAATGACAGTTAAAGACAAAATTAAAAAATTCAATTAATTTCTTCAAGAAAGAGGTGTCGAGGCCGTTAAAACGATAATCTATATCATTCAAGATTTTATTATGTTCAGTTGTGCCTGATTTGGAACGCTAATAATGTGATACGAGAACTGTCAATAATGTGATAATGTGGAAAAACTAGAAAACGTGAAAAATTGGCAAATATCTAAAAACAAAAAAAAATCTGAAATCTAGTAGTATCAAAGCCAGAAAACAATAACTTCAGGCTTAAAACCGCAACCGAGACTGAAATTTAAATCAGTAGAATGAAGAAGCTTTCTTTCTTTGCTGACACTAAGCTAGAACTTGAACAAATTAAGAAAAAAAGAGGAAAAGTTAATTAAGCCATTATTTATTTAAAAATCATTTTTTTCTAAAAATCCAAAAAGGACCATGAACTTTCAAGTAAAAAATAAATGCATTGGCTTGGAGCTGCTTAGGAAGCCAATTGGACCTATCACTCCTGAGCTTTGATTTGAAATGTTCTGTTCTTTATTATTTAAAAAAGGTCTTTTTTTTCAAATAAGAACGACTGATTACAATCCGATTTCTTTTTGTATTGTAACAGTCCAAGATTGGCCCAAAACTAGCCCTGCTAATGCCTTTTGTCCGCTAGGACAATTGATATTTCGAGTTTTGTAGATATAGATAATTTGTTAGTTGAAAACTCAAAAATAAAATCGGCATTTTTGATAATCAACGAGTAAAGTTAGCAAAAAACGGCGAAGTTTTGATTACAGAGCACTCTCAGCGGACGCTGAAGCAGGAGTAGCCCTCCTTTGAGTCTAAAAAGGTTGTGTGATTGTTTTTTGGGAGTGTACTGCCGGTTTTTCTAATCAAAGTGGACTAAAGTAGCTTATTTCGTGCTGTTTTTGATGAAAAAGGCTGAATTTTGAAATATTTATCCAGAATTTTTGACCACAAATTTTAATCAAAACAAACAACAATGCTTGTTTGTCTTTAAAAATAAAATCAACGACACTATTCTTAAAAATTTTAACAAATTTTAGCAAAATTGGCGAAAATTTAGGCAAAAATTCCGGAAAATGTGAATAAAAACAACGTGAATTCACTAATTTTCTCAGAAGTTTAAACCTCGATAACTCCCTGTAGAAAACGAAAATTAGAAAAATCTTTTTAATTCCATATTCTACGCTGGTCGAGCTTTCTGATGATACCAGTCTCAACTCTCTACGATGAATATATCGATCGGCGAAAATTCACGGAACAAAAAAAAACCCATTTGAGTATATAGTTCCTCCCCCCTCAAGAGGGTCGGAACAATAAAACCGGTCATAAAATAATGTTGTATTAGGTTATCGGTGTTCATTAGATCAATTCGGAGCTGGCATTAGTATTGAACTTAATATCCCTACGATGAGAAGCCGATTAAAACTAGAATTTTTAAATCTAATTTAAATTGCTCGCCAAATTAGAACACTTTGGCACTTAAAAAAAGCATGTCAATTTGTATCTTTTTGTGTTTCAATCTTGATGGGGTACAGTGTCGGATTTTTCCGGAAATCTGCCAGCTATCTGAGAAGATTTTAATTTAGATAAACATTTCATCAACCCGTTCTGGATTTTATCCACATGCGTTTTTCCAGACTTGTGAATTTATCAAATCGAACTGAAGGTGAAAAGAGTTAAGTGGCTTCAAGACTTTCAGAATGATTTTGTCGCTCAATTGATAAAATTGTTGTTACCTTGGGTTTATGGACCATAATAGGTTTTAGTTCTTGGTTCCATTCGGAAGCAATTTAGTGTGAAAGTTTTGATTAGGCATAACACATTTCAAGTTAAGAGAGGGAATAGGTATACAACTGATATTCAACAGCTATACGAAGGTGCTTAATTGAGGAAAATTATTGTAATGAGGTGAGAGTTTTTGAGAGAAATGCTTATAATATAATACTTCATAAATTTCTGCCAGCTTGCTGCTTAACTCTATCAACAATCATGGTTAGGGTTTTTGAAAGTAAATCCTATCACTGAATCGGTTGCTGATTTTCTAACACACTTGTTCTGATAATTCATAAGATTAAGATTCGCTTCATGTTTTGTTTTCGATGATTGAATAACAGTGATGATGTTTCAGGGTGTTTCAAATTGTGGAGGAAGTTTGCATCTGTTCATAACAGCTGTTCTCAATTTGTACTGGATGTTGCAACTATCCATTATGACCCCCAAAACTTTTTCGTACTTCTTTCTATTGCCAAATCGGAACACTTGGAACTATTAATGGACTACGCATCTTCTGTCAAACCTCAAACTCTAACGACCGTCAAACTGCGACTACTTTTCCGCGCCTTTTTCCTGAGTCAGTCTGCAGTGCTTTACAACAAATCATTTTTCTCTGAACGATATCAAAAGGTCAACCAAGAGGCAGCTGATGAAATTCACACTATGAGAAAACTTAACCCCGAGGAGATAACTGAAATTGTAATTGATGAAATTAAAATGATTGAGAGGTCAAATAGTGCCTTGTTTGACCCTTTCAAATTAGATCCAATTATTATCACTGACCTGTTTGATAATGACTGCAGTTTAACTTCTTTTGGTCCTAAATGTGTATTTCGCAGTTTCTCCTATTTGTTTTTGTCTTTTTTCAAAGAATAAGTATTTTGTTTACCGTTAAATTTATCTCTGTTATAACTGTCTTGTTAGCTAAACAAGAGTCCGATCTTGACTCAGAATGTATCAATATGTCGTTTCGTGAGCTCGAGGCTCCCATAAACGTCGTCATTACAAATTAGTGTTCCTACCAAATAAAGTGAACCATTTGGTCCATTTTACCTCTTTAATTCAACAAAACTGATTTGCTACATGTAAAAAGACCTTATAAATGGTAGGTAATAGTAAATTATAATATAGAAATATTATAATTCTTAATAATTCATAGCCGCCTCAGCTTCTCAGCCGGCTATTATAGCGCTCCTATTTTTTTTACAATTTAAAGAATTTGAACTGTATTGGGGCGCTGTCTTTTTAAGATCTGTTCACACATTATCATGATTTGTGAAGTCAAATCGGAGCCGTGATTTTGGTCACGCCGAAACAGGAAGTAGAGCAAAAGGTATGAATTTTTCCCTCTTATTTTAAAGTAGAGTGAGAAAACAGTGTTTGGACAAAAATTCGCTTTCTCGCTAATGGTTTTTTTTGTTTACATGCGGTAATTTAACTTTGATTTTTACTGTGTTTTCAATTTTTTGGATCGGATTATTTTGTAAACGTTTTTCCCAATTCCTTCTTAGTCACCACTTCTAATGCTTATTGGTATTGATACTAGCCCCTGTGCGGTCTCACTACGGAACAGGAGTATGTTCAGCTCCAAAATGACATCTTAATAGTTTGCAGTTGAAAATTTGTTTTTTTTTCGCAAATCATTTTTTAATAGACGCACAGCGATAGCTGAGGCTACTGTTGGCCTTCTCTTGGTTTTTTTATAATTCAAAGAATTTGAATTGTATTGGGACGCTGTGTTTTTTTTAAGATGTGTTCACACATTTTTCAATACTTTGATCTTTCAAAACGGGATAAACAGGTAAAGCAGTAGTAAAAAGAACTGACTAGAGGAACAACGGGGGGGGGGGACGGACACTTTTTGCAACGCGATATTAATACATGTAGAATAGGTCAATGACCTAAAAGGAAGAAATGATTCATTACCAAAATTGTCCCCCTTGTTTTTTTCGCCGAAATGCAATTTTTGAAAAAAAAATTTTTGTCCCCTCATATAAGGGGGGACAAAAACTTGGAAAAAAAATGGTAAAGAAATTTTTGTTGATTTTGAACGTTTAAAATATCAAGCAGGAGGTAGTTTTGATCCACCGACCTCTGGGTTATGGGCCCAGCGCGCTTCCACTGCGCCATCCTGCTACATACATACATATACATACATACACACATACCTACATACATACATTACATACAATACACACATTACAAACATTACATACATTACATACTTTACATACATTACATACATTACATACATTACATACATTACATACATTACATACATTACATACATTACATACATTACATACATTACATACATACATACATACATACATACATTACATACATACATACATACATACATTCATACATACATACATACATACATACATACAAACATACATACATACACATTGATAAAAAACCCAGAGTTGTACTAGAATACAAGTTTTCACTTAAGTATGTACACAATTATGGTCATAATCATTTATGTCCATAAATGCATACATAAATTGATAAAAACAACAGTAAAACAACTAACCTGTTAGTAGATATATAAAATCATTAATGATATATTACGTGGAGAGAAGAGTCATCGGATCATGCCCAAACATGTTCAGAGTCACGACACTTTCCAAAAAAAATTGACCAATCGCAGTGCTGGATTTCTTATTCGAGTTAACAACCAATCAGAATTGAGGGATTTATAAACAAAAACTCAAAACGCACACGTTTAGTAAACAGTAAATAATGAACACAATAGGAAAAAAAGACATCAAGCTCATTCATGAAAAAGTTTTATCACTGAGAGGTAACATAAATTATACGCACATATCTTATCGACAGTTATATTTCGTAGCTGCTTGTTCTTTATTAGATCCAGAAGTTGACGGAGAAATAGCACTTAAATTTAGACCCTATGGTGGTTTCATTGGAATTGATAATTCAAGGCTAGATCCTTTACTGAAACGAAGCAAAGTGTTACGACTTCATGCTGCATTGCATGACGCCGCTGGATTTATAAAAGATTGCAGAAACAAAGGCCCGGGATATGTTTACGCTTTCCGTTACTCACCAGTAAACAATTGTCTTTTTGGACACTTGACAGGAATATTATTCATTCTATCAGTGAAAATTTTTCATTCACATTTATTTCGTGAATTGGAATGCTAGAAAATTTTGGCAGCAAAACCGCAAATATAATTGTCCTCGATCTCGAAGGTTTCAAACTCAAGTCACTTGGATTCATTATAAAAGAACTCAGTTTGTGTTCAAGTTACAACGATACAATATTTTTCAAACCCCCACTTAAATTCACCGAATTACCCGCACACGATAGACAAACTGTTATTTGGTTGACCAACAACCTACACGGTCTTGATTGGGACGAAGGTGATATACCTTACTGTGATTTGAAAACAATCTGTCTGAGTTTCAGTTTCCGATTCACCCGGAAAAATTTTTTTGCCAAAGGTATTGAAAAGTGTGCTCTCCTCACTAAGCTTTTACAAAAAACTGTTTATAATCTGGAGGATCTAAATTGTCCCCGAATCTCAGATATAATATCAGAAGCACAAGTATCCCCCTGTTATCTTCATTCAAATTTTTGTTCAACAAACAATCAATTATCAAATCACTGCGCGGAACGTAAAGCAAGAATATTTTCACAGTGGACACAAAGTGATGCACAGAGAAGACACGGCAACTTTAACAACCTATCTGTCAGACAACTTGAAGATATTTACTTGCTTGACCCCACTTGACGATCAACCTATAGTAATATTCAACAGAGTTCAGGATCCCTCTCCACCAATACAGAATAATTTCTCAAGTGATCAACAGAACCGAGCGAACTATCTCAACAATAAGCCAAACACTGCACAACAACCTCGTTACACTTCGCTTTATAGCACAGCAGCAAAACGTTATTTTGCAACTATTACTCTTTCCCCCGACGAGCTAGACAGCTTCAGAGCTTTCCTTCCCGTGATAGATAATTTCTATCACTTCCAATTGTACGTAAAAAATAAGCAGAGAGCTCGAGAACATCGGAATCAGTTCAATTATGGCTATGATCAAAACAAACCAGAAGCCTATGGAGTCCCCCAAAGAGCAGCGAATCCCACGTTGGAAGCAATGGGCGGACAAAAAAGTTCCTCAATTTAGATTGAAAAAAGCACCACCAGAACGTGAGCTAACACTTAATGAGATGCCGAATGAGTTGCGGTTATATGTCTTGGAGCACCCCGAAGTTGAAAAAGTCTTCAATCAACCATCGTTCAATGAAAATGACTCATCAACTGTTTGTTATAAACTAGAGATAAAAAGTCATATTAAAGATTTCAATTTGTTTGAGTTCTGGTACATGAAACAGTTGCCAAGTGAATAATTCGAAAATTTAACATTTTATATCATTCTTGTTTCAATTCAGTTTTCAATTAATTAATTTTCTCCAATGAATCAAAGAGACGAGGCTGACGCCGGTATCAGTAATTTAGTCTTCGATGTAAACAACAAGGAGAGGCCCCCATGGCGTTGTTGTTCAAATTCAACAGTGCCAAGGTCCGAAGTAATATTTTTTGTTCAAGTTAGTATCATTGTGTTAATGATCATTCTGTGCTTCTCTATGCTCTTTCTACTATCAGAAAGCTGTGAAGAGAAATCAATTTGGATTGCTCTCTTATCAAGTCTAGTTGGTTACATATTACCTAATCCCAAACTTTGAACAAAGTTATTCTTACACATGACAGGGTATTCATGTCAATTGTAGGACCAAGTGGTTGTGGTAAAACAGAACTCTTGTTTCGAATGCTAAAAGGTTCGACCTTTTATCCCCGCTTTGAAAAAATTTATTATTTTTACAAAGAGTTCCAACCACTTTTCAAAGATATGCAACGAGTTATACCAGGGATCGAGTTTCTGAAATACTCAGGCCTTGATATAACAAAAAACCTATCTCATTGTCTGCTTATCTATGACGATTCATGTGAAGAAATCTTCAACGATAAAGAATTTGTAAAAATAGCTACCTCAGGACGTCATCGCAAATTACATGTTATATACGTCAAGCATAATTTGTTCCATCAAAGCAAATGGTCCAGAACCGTTGATCTGAACACAACACACATAATATTATTCAAATCGCTTCGTGACATTCAACAAATTGAATATCTTGGAAAACAGTTGAATTGTCTCCAATTGATAAAAGAAGCATACAAACTAGCAAATACGGAGCCCTTTGGACATTTGATGATTGATCTCGACCCAAAAACCAGCCAGGGTTTACGTTTTTCATCGCAACTTATTGGACCGGATCCTTCTATTTTTTACATTTCGTCCCCTGAAGCAGTCATTACAGCAATTACAAATGAAAAAGAAACATTTGCTTATGCTCAAGCAATGGGCAAATAACAGGAATTAGAACACAGCTCAAATAAAAACCTTACATCAGGGAGATTTCATTTGGTTTTTGAGTGACTGTGTGATGAACGTACTCTCTGGAGTTGTACCAATTAATAAAGTAGAATTAAAAAAATTCGAGAAACCACTACGTAAACTTGCAGACAGGCGAGTTGAAAAAAGTGAGAGAATCAAAATTTTTCGATCAGATTCTGGAATCCGTCTAATTAAACTCATTGCGTTACCTTGTATTGTGTTTCTGGAGCAAAATGAACACTGAAGAGTTTGTGCTAATTCCTCGCCAAATGTATGCGAATGAGCAACCCCAAATAACTCAACTTCTCAACAATAAAAATGTCCGAGACAAAGCAAAACAAATATCCTTGTTGCAGAGAAGCAAGTTTTCACCAGCAACCTCTACCCCGCAACAAGACACGCAACAGCAGACAGATAATATTTTGGAGACTGTCAAAGATGAATTGAATGAGACTACAGATGAGAAAATTCCTCGCCTGAAATCCTCGCCTGAAAATTCCTCGCCTGAAGTTTCACCTGAAATCAAGGAGAGAGTTTTGAGAGATATTAAACACCTTGACAGAAAAAAGTTTGAAAAAGCGAGCATAATATTGGAAAAAATAGAAGAGTCAGAATCGCTATCGTTGGATCAAACATCAAGACTAATGGTTAATAATTCTGGCACGGGAATTCTTGTCGCAGATTTTCTTTGCGATCTACAACAAACAACCTCTAAGCTTTCACTTGAACATTGCAAAGTCCTGACCTTTCTAGATATCAGTTCACAATTAACTTGCAATACATACGCAAAAAAATTTCTTGCCTTATCACTAAACGAAAAGTTACAGTTATTTGAGGATGAACCCGAAAACGAAGAATCAGGAGTCTCGAGAACAGAAGAATCAAAGGCTTCTGGCGACGATGAAGGAAGCTTTGAAGATGCAAAAGACGAAATCCAAACGTCTAGCTCGTGGGCAAATTACTTCCTCTCACGGTAAACAATTAAACCAATTATACACAAAAGGTAGTGCAGCTTTTGGTAGCATTGCTAATTTGAGGAAAGCGAGCGGTTTACCAAGATCAAAAATTGTTCAATACCTTCAGTCGAAAGCCCCATACACAAAATACAAACAATTCAGAAAAACTTTTCCGAGACTGAAAGTTGTTGCATACCGAATAAACGAAATCTGGTCTGTCGATGTGGCGTATATGGATAAAGTTGCGCAACACAACAATGGAGTCAAGTATTTACTGGTGGCTGTTGATGTTTTATCGCGATACCTACGAGTGCAACCAATGAAAGCTTTATATGCAAAAGATGCTGTTGAAGCGTTCAAAAAATGATAAAGCAGAAAAAACCAGAAAGGGTTTGGACAGACAAGGGATCCGAGTTTAAAGGTGAATTCAAAACGTTTTGTGAAAAGAAGGAGATTCATTTATATACAACCGAAAACGAAACCAAGTCGGCATTTGCTGAGAGGAATATTTGATCGCTCAAAAATATCATTCACAAATACTTGGAGGAAAAGTGGACTTGGACTTATATTAAGGAATTGCCCCAGTTTGTAAATACTATAAACAGTCGTGTTAATTGTGTTACCCAACTTGCACCTAATAAAACTTTCAAAAAACATGAACCGTTTCTAATATCCCTAGCAATTAGCACAAAAAAATACAAGCCGAAATACGAAGAAGGAGACCTGGTTCGGATTGCAAAGCCAGACGAAATATTTAGGAAAGGTTATAAACAAAATTATACAGACGAAGTCTTCACTGTATTCAAGGTTGCCACCCTCAGTGCACCCACATACAACCTTATAGATGCAAACAACGTTATAATTGAAGGCAAATTTTATGAACCAGAATTAGTCCAAGTGAACGTCCTTCCTTTCGAAGACAAAACATGAGTAGTATTCATAAAAAATTTACAATTGATTTGATATCAAATGCATCAATGGGAATTTTTACCAATAATACCATGGCCAAGTTTCGCAACCAATTAGCCCAACCATTACAGTTAGATGGAGATTGGCAAGTTGCCCCTGCTTCAATATCATTTCCATCAAACATCAACAATGTAAATTCAGCTGAAATAGTTGCGTACGTTAATTCTGGCGCTGAACTTGATGCTTCAAATAACCGCACCGGACAACTTCGAAGAATTCGCAAAGGTATATACAACAGTTCAGAAGAGCTTCTGGAAGAAATTTTTCGAATCGCTCAATTGAAACAGTTTGACTATGATTTTGACACTAACACAAAAGTTAGTTTTGAAATTTGGGCCTAACGAAGGTTTGTCATTTGAGAACGAAGAGGTCCCCAGTATTCTTGGTTTTAAAGGAACAAGAGATATTTCGAATCATGGTTTTATTCATATTGGTTACAAGTCGGAACGTGTGGGCAACTCTTTGAACAGACATGTTGGAGATTTTCCAGTTGATATCACTTGCGGATCACCGTTAATTTTTGTTTACATTGATATAATTGAACATCAAAACGTTGGTGACGTGAGAGCTCCTGTAATAAAAATCATTGAGTCTGAAAGACGTTTGAAAAACGGTAGCATAAACACAGTCACACCCATACACCACAAGTCCTACACAAATTTAGATTACAAGCCAATATTATCAAACAATATCCAGAACATTCAGGTAGAGTTGAGAAACGAAACTGGAAAACTAATTCCTTTTACTGGAACCGGAAAAGTTATAGCCAGTTTAAAGTTTCAAAAAATTATTTAATATGGAGGCATACTACAGCAGTCAAGCATCTCAATCAATGCCGCATTTTTCCGGACACTACAGACAAAGAGGCAGCGGTTTTGGAGCCCTTGCTGCAGGTATTGGACGAGTTGCTCTGCCATTAGCACGCAATTTTCTCTGGCCTGCAGCAAAAAAGATTGGTCGTGATTTATTGGTTCAAGGAGCACCGGAGTTAGTAGAAGTTGCAACCAAAAGAAAGTCAGCAAAACAAGCACTGAAAAGTACAGTTGCCAAAACAGCTCGCAAACAAATAGGTGGATCTCTTCAATCACGTATTGCATCAGGCCGTAAAATAATTAGACGAAAAAGACGACAATACACGAGACCCAACCAAAAACAAAAAATTCCAACCAGAAGAATCATTTCTCGAAAACCCCGTCCGAAAAGGAGTCGTCTGGATTTTTTCTCGCGAGTGAAAAATGCGAACTAATATTGTAATACCATCTGAAGCCACTCACAGTTCTTTAGACTTATTTGAAAAACAACCTTTGCTGGTAACATTTGACCAATCATTCGAGCAAAGAACAGGACCGCTTTATTCGCCTTCGGGATCATCATTGGAATTTGAAGTTGTTGGTGATCGCAACAATTTTATTGACTTGCAAAAAATTTACCTGGAGATCAAGTGTCGAATACTTCAAATAGATGGAACGGATTTGCGCTACACAGCTGGTGACGCTAATGCCAGTGATCTTCCATATTTTGCTAATAATATCCTTCATTCACTTTTCGCCGACTGTACTGTTTCTGCAAATGGTATCAAAATTTCAACAGCTAATGGACACTATGCACACAAAAGTTTCATAGAAACTGAATTCTCTCATGGGACAGACACAAAGAAAACCTGGCTGAAATGTCAGGGTTACGAGTATGAAGAAAACCCCGGCACTATTCCAGCAGCAATATCAGATATAAGAAAAAGAACAGTGCGACAATCCGCACGCATAACATTATATGGAAAGTTGGCGGTTGATTTCTTTTCATGTGAGAAACATTTGGTTAGTGGAGTTACGTTACGCATTTCAATGAGAAGATCTCAAGATGACTTTGCTGTCATCAGCGAAGACGCAGCGAAACACTACAAGGTTAAAATAGATGAGGCTAATTTATTTATCAGGAAGATGACGGTGTCAGATAATGTTGTAGGTGCAATTGAGAAGACATTATTGAAAACTCCGGCAATTTACCGATACAATGAAGTAATTACCAAAACATTCTTGGCTACAACAGGCCAACAAAGCTGGAAACATGAGGATATTTTCACTAAAGAGCCAATCAGAAGAGTCATTGTTGCATTATGCGTTGGTACAGCATTCATCCGTACCAACACCGCTAATCCATTTCATTATCAAAAAATTGGTTTAAGAGAGATCACCATTTATCGAAATGGTTTTGCAACGGCTGGAACTCCAATGTCAACAACTGATAACAAGAGGTTGTACTACAATACAATGAGTGCATTAGCTTATGTAGAAAATGGCCATGGAATACCTCTGAGCGAGTTCGCAAACCATTATATAATGGTATTTGATCTGACCAGCACTCAAGAGGCAACTCATGACTTTATTCATCCAGAGCTCACAAATTCATCATTGTCTCTCGAACTCAATTTCGATGCAGCGTTAGCTCATAACGTTGAAATTTTTTTTCTTGGAGAAAAAGCATCTACTATCTACATTGACTCGGCAAGAAACGCGTCTAAAAACGCTCTTCCCATGATCACATACTAATGGACGAAGACCAAATTTATCATCAAGTGAAAAAGTGTAAACATCTCAAATTCAAATTCAGAGGGGTTTATGCTGCTGATAATTATCCTCTGAACTTGCAGACCAACACATTTATTATTGTTAATGCATCACGATCCAACTCTATTGGAACCCACTGGGTAGTGCTAGCTAAACGATATGCATACCCAATAATATACTTTGCAGATCCATTGGCTCTACCCTTGACTACCTACAAGGATATTTTCAACCGTTTACAACAGTGTAAAGACTTGGAGATAATGATGGTTATCATGGAACATAGAAGAGACATTCGGTCTCCATTGCAATCCTCAGACTGCCAGCTTTGTGGTTTATTTTGCATATATATATATATATATATATATATATTGTTCATTATTTTTATAGTGAGAAATTTCCATTTATACCTGATGTAAATGAATTAGAGTTGCTAGCTTTTGTAAAACATATGAAGTAAAATTTAATTTAATTTTCAAACAACAACACATTTTTAATATTAATTTTTAGAAAATTGAAAGGTTATGCAAGAGTTTGAGGTTTCTCGCACAAAACTCCCGTGGCCACTAAGCAGAATATCCATAATCTGATAAAGAGTTGAGGAATGTTCACCTAGCATAAGCTGACAAAATCGTTTAATAGTTACATCAGGGACTGTAGAAGAACGTTTGTTGGCCGTCGAAGTACTAATAGATTTTGCAGCTGCCTCACTCAAGGGTGCTGGAAGTTGTTTCTGGTTCTTGGTGACTGAAGAAGTTGATTTTGAAAGGTATTCAACAGCAACATGTAGTCGTGAAATTATTGTACCACGTTTGATAAAGTCTTTTTGCGTAGGCTGAATAAGTCATTTGAAACAGTTAACGAGACACGGTATCACCGCAGGTACATAAAGAGAAACAAATATATTATCATCCTGCGAACCCAATTCATACATAACTTGATAATGATTGGAGCCAAAAGTACAACCTTCGATAACTGTTGCAAATGAATGATAACCATATGCGTAATTTTCAATTGTTGTGTTTTCAAGTTTTGGTTCCGTCTCACAAATATTATACTTGAAACGTTTTTGGAATTTCTTGAAATATTCAGGACTGTTTTCATACATTGCCTCAACCATAACGAACAAAAAAGAAAATGCTAATGATCTAACTATGAATGCATAAACAATGACAGGAAGTAAATTCAAAGGGTATAATAGTAAATTCATAGTGCATAATAGAAACTATTCCGAATCCTCATTGACTGTTACGGATGTTTTTGGTATCTTCTTTTGGCGCTGAGTCGATATTTTGCTGGCACGTTTTGCTGGACGCTTCGAGTCATCAGTTGAATCCGGTTTTAGAAGTGAGTCGATCAAGCCAACCGTTTGATCAAGCATTTGATCAAGTTTTTCTATGTTTTGACATAGCAACCGAAACTCTCGCGCCGATAGTGTAATTTTTTGATTGAAATCCCAATCGACTTGTTCACTATCACGTTTGAACAATTTCAAGGATAAATAGGTGCCAGTGGTATGATAAGTCTTAACAGCAGCCCTAACAAGCCGTTTTTCATTGAGCGACAGATCCAAATGATAGTCGCTGTACTCAGCATCTTTAGATAGAACATTTCCCATTTTAGTCAAAAAGAGAGCAGAACTAACTACAATTATTGGAACTAAACAAATGATCATAACATTATCTAGGTCTAATGGATTGTAAACAATTTAGAAACCCACGCTTGTCTGTCTAGACAAGTTTGCTAAGCAAACAAAACTTCCCCCAAAAAGACGCCAGGAATTCTTGTAAACAAATCTTTGGTTCCCTTTCTTTGAAGTTTCAGTCATTACTAGCAAAATGGTCTTTCACAAAAGTTTTCAATATGGAAGATCAAAAAAAATCTCTCCAGAAACCAGAATGATTCAATGTCATAATTGTCCAAGAGAGTTCAATACATTCCAATCCCTAATGCAGCATCGTCGTGCAAAACATTACAGACCACATCATAGGAAAACAAATTCCAGATCTCGACCGTTTCCGAAAATACCAAACCTCAATTCTTTTTCTTTAACAATGGATAAATTGGCTCGCCTCATGGAAGCTGTACTTTTCATTTCTAAAGAGTGTCCGACTCAAGAATAGATATTTTTTATATGGATGTGGTTATTTCTATTTATAGATATGATGTCATCATGACGTTAGGCTTCTGAATAAAACAAACAAACATTTTAGAGTACAATTCCATTATAAATCTCTTACTCTAATCATACTGTTACTTTGTTCATAGTTTTTTTACAATTAAAATCAGTGGCTCTCCATAATTACTGATTTTTACACGGACACTCATTTCGTCGATAGCCATCAGTTACTTCAATTTATTCCTGAATTTACTTTTCAAAATTGTTGAAGAGAATGGCCACAGATTATCTGGAAATTAAAAAAGCTAATGACTGCCAGACACGAACCTTAGTTCGCATGTGTCACAATTACAAAAATATTGCACTGGTTAAGGAAACTTTTGATGATAAAACTGGATTATGGCGCAGTGAAAACAGCTGCATTTTACCGATCAACTTTATTAAACCTATTAGCAACTATACAAAACAACACGTTATTTTCCAGCTCACCAGAACTCCAGAAAAAAACTCGGTGTTAGCTGAATCACCCTATTCGCCACGATACTATGGATGCATTACACCTATCAAATTGAAAAGGGGAGCAGACGTGAAAACTTTATCCAAGCGAACCCGAAAATTGTTTGCAGATTATGACAGTGATTGCATTGAAATTTGGGAAAATCAGCTCGGGCAGTTAGAAGAAGTGGAGCAAATATCAGAATTCTGGGCTTTTGACCAATCACAGCCGGATCCTGAAACAATTAAAACTCCCGAAAAACAACTTCCTTTACTTTCGAACAAACTTTCGGATGATCTAGACCTTGATGAAACCTCCCCTTCAAGTCTTTGTTATGCACCTGCGAAGAAACTTAAACTTTCTCAATTTTAAACTCAGTTGTGTTTCATTGTACATTTGAGTATTTAAATATCTTGATTTACATAGATATTTTAATCATTTTCCTCATTGATCATGATTGAACACGATTTTTCAAAGTACTAGGAGATTGCAAGCTCAGAGTCAATAAGCATAGGATCAGGCGGTAATTTCCTTTTATCTACCCATTAAATAATAAACAATCTAGCGCACAACTGTTTCAGGCCCAAGGTAGGCAAATAAAAGTGAGAAAAAAGGTAAGGTTGGCAAACATAAAGAGTAACTTTGCCCCTGAAATCTCCGCAGCTGAAACAGTAAGTTAACAGATAATGAGCAAACACAAGACTAGTTGGTTATTTATTTTACAGTCTTCAAGGCTTCCTGATTTTTGCTTAACGCAAACCTAACCTTAGTAAGTAAAACTTACGACCCGCAACCCACAGATCTTAATAAAAAGGATATCACACAGTGGACAAATATAAAATTGGGTTGAATGTTTACCTAACAGTTCGCTGTTCTGCGTAATGTTTGCACGCAAAAAGCCGCTTTTTCTATCAGTAAACAAATGAAAGGAGCAATTTGATTGGTTCACGGAAACCTGTAATCGTTTGTCCCCCAGGGCAAAATATTTTTCATTTGCTTTTTGCCTTCACCTTGAAACCACCTCGACTTATCTTTAATTTCTTCAACATTGCCTTCAATAAAAACAAAATTTTACAAAAACAAAACTGTCAATCAAGTCAAGCCTTTGAGTCCATTCTCAATTGATACAAGTGTTCATAAAAATATGAGTTCCGAGAAGTGTTCCATTTGCAATAAATTTCTCTCCGATAAACGCAGCCTCCGACGACACAATCAAACTGTTCACAAACAATATGCACAAAACAATTCCTTCGTTTGCGATGAATGCGGATTCGCAAAAACCAAAGTACTGGAAATGGAAAATCACATGAGAAAGGATCACCTTTCAGTCAATCCCCGCTATTGCTTGTAATGTAACAAATTCTTTGTTGGCGACTCGGCTTACATGGAACACATGAACAAGATTCATGGTCTACCAATGTGGAATGCTGATGCAGAAAAAGACAAAGAAGCGGGAATTTTGGCAACCGAGCAAGCATTCGGCGGTGTACTCAAAACCTACGATATTCCGTTAGGATCCCATGAAATCGACCTGCTCAGCTTCATGCGCAGTAAACAGCAAGAAATCGCCAACATCATTCAGCTGAACACTCAGGCTCAGCCGCAAAAAGTTCAATTTACTGCAACTATAGAGCTCAGAAAACCTGTGGAATCAGAAGTCTCCAGCAGCCAAGATGAACGCTTGACGATCTATGCAAATTCCAAAATGCAACGCGTTGATTTTGCCGGAATGACCAACGAATGTTTCACAGAAATGACCGAGCAAATGTTGCTTGCACTCAACAATTTTTCTTCGCACGGAAGCGGCTGGTCAATCCATCAAATCAATAACATTGAAATTCGACTAGTGAAAGTCAAGCCCATTCATGCTTCCTCCTACTTAGCGTTGCCAACTGAACTCGCACGAAGTAGATTTCTGCTGAATATTCGAAACCAACAAGATGAGAGATGCTTCCTTTATTGCTTTACTGCGCAATATCATAACTTGTTTGGACCCGCCCTGACAACTTCCCATGACTCATGGAGACAACGATCAAACCCAAATTTGTATGACGCCAGCAACCCTTCCGCAAAACAACCAAAAGGAGAATTCGCAATGCCGATGGGACTCAACCAAATGAATCGCTTTTAGGATCTCAACAATGTTCGCGTCAACGTCTTCAGGTGAGTTTCCTTTTCATTGCTGAAATTAACCATTCCAAAAAAATCCCTCCTGTTGTGACCTTTAAAAAGTTAAACAATAAAAAAAAGCGAAAACTTTAGTTGACTACTTTTTGTAGGCATCACGACAAAAAACTGATCCCCTTTCGTATCTCCAATAAGAAACAGTTCGAGTTCAATCTCGACGTACTACTACTGAGCGATGGACAAATGCATCACTATGTCCTAATCACAAATATCAAGGGTTTCATACACAAGTACAAAAACATTCAACCACGCATCGATAACCACGTTTGCAGAAATTGCTTCAACATAAGTACTTCCAAGCAGCGTCACGAGAAGCATGAAATTTTATGTCACCAAAACAAACAAGCGATAATCAAAATGCCCAGCAGTGATCAAAAACAATTTCAATTCAACAATGTTCAGGAGCGTTGGTTTGCCCCGATTGTAGGTTTTTTTGATCTAGAATCACTAATTGTACCCGTTGAAGGCTGCAAAAACAACCCCGAAAAAGCAGAAACCCGAGCGATTGAAATTCACAAACCATGCAGCTATGCAATGCTATTTGTGGCACTAGAAGAGCAAAAGCCTTTTTTCTTTGACCTTCAATGCGGACCCGGTGTTATGGATCAGTTTGTGAAAACTCTCGATCAAGTGGGAAAGCAAATCTACAATGAGAAACAAAAACACCGAAACTTTTTCGGGCTGCCCAGTATATCCAAAGAAGAGGCAAAAACCTGTTGGATTTGTGAAGCAGAACTGGATAAAAATGCTGATGATACAACCGTGCTAGATCATTGCCACTACACAGGAAAATTTTTGGGCTGGGCACACGCACAGTGCAACCTCAAGCGAAGAACCTTGAATTTCACTCCAGTGTTTGCGCACAACCTTGCAAACTATGATTTACATCATGTAATACTAGCCCTGAAGAGCTCTAATGAACGCAACACATTCTCGATAATACCCAGTACAAGCGAAAAATTCATATCGCTGCAAATTGGTGTGTACATAAAATCCAGACAAAATAGGAAAGGTGTTTGGATAAACGAGTATGAATATATTCGCCTCCTTGACTCATTTAAATTCATGCATTCATCGCTCGATAAACTGGTGCAGAACCTCCCACATGATCAGTTTAAGATGCTAGAAGACCATTTTGGAAAATGGCCCCGGTCATCAGTGGATCAATTGAAACAAAAAGGTAGCTTCCCCTATTGCTACATTGACTCGTTTGAAAAATTGGATGAAGTTGAACTACCTCCCCGGGAAAAGTGGACAAACAGTTTACAGCAGTATGAAGTGACTGTTACTGAAGCCGAATACGCAAGAGCATTAGAAGTTTTCGAGCTTTTCAACTGCAGGAATATTGGCGACTACTATAACCTTTACCTGACAACTGATGTATTTTTGCTAGCTACTGTAGTTCTCTGCTTTCGAAAAGTATGCTACGAAACCTACGGCGTCGATTGCTGCCAGTACTATACAGCATCAAATTTGTCAGGCGATGCAATGCTAAAAATATGCAAGCCCGATTTGGAATTGCTCACGGAAAGGGAGCACTTGGATATGGTTGAAAATTTAATAAGAGGTGGTGTCAGCTCAGTGTTCGCCAAAAGACTGTGCAAAGCAAACAACAAGTTTATGCCTGACTACAAACCAAAACAACAATCAACTTTCATCCTGATGATTGATGCCAATAATCTCTACGGAGGAATCATGGAAAAGTTCCCGCTTCCTATTAGTACTTTTGAAATGTTCGACGAGAGCGAATGGACAAATGAGAATGAAAAAGAAATATTGCAGCGAATACTAAACACGCCTGATGGCAATGACGTGGGATTTATTGTAGAAGTGGATTTAATATATCCTGATGAACTGCATGAATTGCATTCGGATTTTCCCCTTGCTCCAACAAAAGAGTCAATAGATGCACTGTGGTTAAGTCATTATCAAGAACTATTGCTTGATCAAATGAATGTCCGAGCACCCCCCGCAGGAAAAAAGCTGATTCAGACACTTTTCCCCAAATTGAATTATACTCTGCACTACCAAACACTCAAACTCTATGTACAACTCGGACTGAAGGTGGCTAAGCTTCACCGCGTGCTAAGTTTTAAACAGGGGAAGTGGCTTAACCCCTATGTACAGCTCAATGCACAAAAAAGAAAAGAAGCAAAAACAAAATTTGAGGAGGATTTCTACAAGCTGATGGTCAATTCTTCGTTTGGAAAAACATGCGAGGGAAAGCGTAATCGAGTTCGAGTGAAAATTGTTCGCTCTGAAGAGGAAGTACATCAGTGGACAAATAAACCCGAATTTCAATCATTCAAAATCTTTGATGAAAACTTGGCTTCCGTAACGTTGTCCCTATCAGAAGTTCTTTGGGATAAACCCACTATAGTCGGGGCTTGCATTCTTGATTTGTCAAAATTTCACGTTTGACTTTCATTACAACACGATGAAGAAGCATTTCGACTGTACGCTTCTTTACTCCGATACGGATTCGTTCGTGTATGAAATTCGCTCACGGGATTTTTTTGTCGAGCTGCAAAAGAAGCAAAGCGTGATGGACCAATTTGACTTTTCAAACTTTCCCGCTGAACACCCCCTACACAACCGAACCAATGCGCGTGTGACTCTTAAGTTCAAGGATGAAATGGCAGGCCGAAGCATCAGTGAATTTTGTGGACTGAAGCCAAAACTCTACTCCATTGCCCTTACAGAAGGTAACTTTTAATTTTTTTGCAAGCACAGAACTATTTTTCATACAGCAAACACATTCACACAAAGGCCCATACAAGCATTGACAAGATAACATTAGAATTGAAAATTGTTCAATTGAATGATTGTTAAGTTTTTTGCAGGCACAACCAAGCAGTCGGCAAAAGGAGTGACAAAAGATGCCCGGAAAAATTTGAACCACCGCTTATACAAGCAGTCTATTCTCTCGGGGGAAACAGTGCGGCTGATAAACACCCGAATTGCCTCCAGCAAGCACCAACTGCAGACAATTGTTGTCAACAAAAAGTCTTTATCAGGATACGACGATCAGCGCTATATACTAAGTGACCACGTTTTAACACTTCCCTTTGGCCATAAAAGTCTTCGCGAAGAAATGTTCTTCAAAATGATCGAGCAAGATCCCGATTGGGGTTATGAAAGCGAATCCGAAATCGAAACAGAGACAGCACATACTCCACCAGTCACTCACAACATTGTAGCAGACACACACACAAACTCAAGTCCTCCCGACCCAGGATTCAACCAACGAAATTATAGCGAGGATGAATTGAATGAAAATGTGGTAGATTTTGACAATTTGTCAGAGTTTTCAGACAGTGGTTCTTCTACGGATGAAGCTTGCGATGGATTTATTGTTAGTCAAGCGATAGAAGATTCAGATAGCAGCCCCCAACCTCCAATCACACTTGATGAACAATCGCCAGCCAACCTCCCAATAACAATTGAACAACAAAATCTGCAAGATGAACCACCTACCAAAAAGAGAAGACGAGCAAGAATCATTGAAAGTACTAGCGAAGAGGACTGAAGAACCAAAACAAAACTAAAAAGTCTTGTCTCATCCTGTATTTGTACCTGTATTGTCCGAAAAAAAAAACACTGGCAGCCGGGCTTATGGCCCAATTGGCTTTTTTTAAAAAGTGAAATTTGTACCGTCCCCCCTTTTTGGGCTAGAAATTTCTTGTGTGTAATGAGAGTTTGTGATGGTGCACGCGTGAAGTGTGAGAAATAGTGAAAGGTGTGGTCCAACGTACCAGGAGGGGTTGAACTGCCACAGCGTGTGACAGAGCACAGTTCTTCCTGCTCATATCAGACTGTATCAAAATTCGTTTTTGCAACAAAGTTTGTGTCGCAGTCAACTTATTAAGTCAGCTTTTCCGCTGCCATACATGCAGGGTTTCTCTTATAATTGTTTTACACCCAATAAAAGTCAGATAAAAGGACCGGATTTTTTGAAAAAATAGTTCCTACCCAATAATCCGGTCCATAAAATTTTTTTTCATACTTAGTTGTTGCGCAGGGTGATGTGTAGTTGCCCGTTTGCACCCACTTGAACAACTCGATCTTGATTGTTGAAAACTGCCGGATTTTTACACTTTCCACAGTGGCAAATGTTCAAGTCAATGACACTTCTGTTGAGACAAAACACCACCCGACGTAGGCTTCTGATTTTTGCTTGAAAAACAAAATTTTCTCAGTTCCCGACACTTAATTTCATAATGATTTAGATAAAATGCTCCAAGTATAGATAGAAAGCTTTAATTTAGTGATTAGGGATCGAAAAGCAACTTAGTGTGGGTTTTTTGGTATTAACAAATTTGGTATTAACAAAGTTTTTTTTTTTGAAACTTACGTGAGTAGTAACTTTCTTGAACCATTGCAATTGGATTTCGGCTGACTCGTGAAGTTGTCCGGGGCAACTGGTTGGTTTTGGCAAAATCTATAAAAAAAAATCTATGGATCCATTTTGAGTTTCATTAAATTGGAACGGCCGCCCCCCCCCCTTCCAGCACCCCACACACAAACATAAACATACACACATACACACACGCGCACATACGCACCTACATACACGCATACACACACATACAGACACATAAATACAACCATATAATCCGCAGTAAAACACGTACCCAAATTCAAAATAGTAATCATATCAGGAGGGGTATTTGTGTAATTTACCTTGTTTACTCTTTGAACGTGAAGTCAGGACAACCAGAGCTACCCGTTATTGGAAAAAAGTTTGGGTTGATCGTATGTCTAGAAGCAAGATTAACTTACTATTTCGTCCTTTAGAACACTGTAGATTTCAATATTGGGACAGATTTCCCAGATCTCGCGTCGCTTTCACTTGTATCCTCCGAGAATTATCAGGAAAGAAAGGGGCGTTTTTTTCCAGTTATTAGGAATTTTTTTTTGTATTTTCCAATTTTTCCTTAACTTAAATTTATATTTGAAAATTCCAATTTCTTTTATTATATCCAAATAGCTTCCGTTATCATACAATCAATTTGGATTGTATTTCACTGTAAGTATCAAACCTTGAATCCTTCAAGTTTTCAAAAAATTATTGTGAAAGAGGTGAACAATTAGGTACCTCCACACCCCCCCGCTAGTTTAATAAATAATCAAAAGTCGTTGCAAAAAAGCTAAGCAATTTTTAAACAACTTGTAGAGAAAAACGCCACTTTCGTGAAGGTGATGTCTGAAGACGTTTTGTTTGTTTTTTCAAAATCTTCAGACAGTATGTTATTTGAAAAAGAAAGAAAAATTATTAATATAAAACTCAAGTAACTCGAAGACGATAAACTAGGCAACTGGATATCGATGTTTTGAAAAAATGAATAAATAATAAATAATCAGCTGAAATTTTCAACCACAAATTAACCAGTCAGGATAAAGTTTTTATAAAGTAGCGACTCCAATGTTTTTTTAGCCAAAACGTCGTAAATTTTGGGTTTTTACAGTCCTTTGATCATCCATACAGTACCCTTTGATCCTCTGAACCGTCCACTTTAATTAGTGAAATTACGGTTTTTTGATGTGGGCGGTGGGGTGCAAAACTTCCAGAATAATCTCGAAAAATCGAGAGAAATCTGGAACTTCTAACGTATTTTTGGCTAAAAGTTAGGCTTGATAGGACAAAAGCGCCGTTTTTACTAGACTAAATGTTTATTTAAAACATCCTGATAAGCGCGCAGCGATAATATAACAAGAGAAAGCTACTCATAGTAGTAATATTGTAGATTTACTCAAAATAACAAATTAATCATAGCTGTCTGCACAGAGTGAATGTGGCGGGAAAGTTGCAATAGTTGCAACGATATTGTACTAGTTTCATAGCACCGATTGATCATTTAGGCGAATAAAGCAAATTTAGACAAAATATAAAGTTTAATAAAATTTATAACAAGGGGGACAATTTTGGTTATGGATCATTGCTTCCTTTTAGGTCATTGACCTATTCTACATGTATTAATATCGCGTTGCAAAAAGTGTCCGTCCCCCCCCGTTGTTCCTCTAGTCAGTTTTTTTTACTACTTAAAGCCCAGCGGGCATTAATTTTCATTAGAGGCCCAAAGAGGAAGTTAATAGTCCTTCAAAGGCTTAGATTGGTGAAGCTGCTGGGATGGCCTCAACTTAAGGTTAAAAGGTCATCTATAGGAGTTTTTGGGCTAATAATGGTGCATTTTTTTTAAATGTTTTTTGTGATTTTTTTTTATTTTTTTGATTGATTAGTGTTAGGTGGAAGTTTTTAAAAGTTGATGAAGGCATTTTGCGAGACAAAATTACTCGTTATGACCATTTTATGAGCCATATGTTTTGGTACTACAAAAACAAACACGCAAAATGATAAAATTTTTGCAAATTTTTCAAGTTTTTTTTGAAAATTTGTCATTTTTTGAGTTTTTCCAGTTTTAGGGGCCAGGGAATCTTCTTTAAGGTTTGATAATAGGTCACTGTGTAGTTTCTAGTAACAATTGATTGGTTTTCAACATTTTGTTCGAATTTTAGCATTTTTTTGGATAAAATCTGCAATTTTTTTAAGGTTTCCTAAAGTTTTTGTCAATTTCTGATATTTGTTTATTCTCAAGTGCCAGAATACCTATTACACGTTCTGAAATGGTTACGGTATGGTTGTTATTTCAATGGATTTGTTTTCTATTTAATTTTTCGATTTTAAAATTTTTTTTATAAAGTAAGCAATTTTTGTAAAATTTTAAAACATTTGTCTTTTATTCAGTTTTTTTCCTGTTTAAGTAACCAGATCACCTCATACAGGGTTTGATAGTGTGTTATTAAATAGTTGCTAGGGGGCAGTTGAATGATTTTCAACATTTTAAAAGAACGAGTTTCTATTTTTTGATATTTATAAAAATTATTGCCTATCGATTTCTGAACCAATTAATTTTTTATGGCTTTGAATTGGGTTACTAGATAGCCTCTAGAGACACAGCAAGGATTCTTAAGATGATATCAGAATTGTCAGCAACATTTCTTTAGAATTTGCAATTGTTTTCATTTTTTCAAAAAAATTTTTGTTCAAGGTCAAGTGAATTTTTTTATGCCTTGCGGATGTAATACTGCAGCAATTTTCGAAACAAAAATTGGTTTTGAACATTTTTTTGAAATGGGTGTATTTTAAGGGATCAATTTTTGCCTTAGGGGTAAAAGCTTCAAAGTTTTAGCAATTATTATATCTTTGTTTAGTTAGTTTGTTTGTTTGTTTCTCAATTTTTTGAGATTATTTTGTTTGTGTTTTGGCTGGCATTGTTCAACAGATCTGCTGGTCAGGTAGAGTGCTTCTAAGTTTTTCATTCAATTCGTTGAATTGTGTTTCAGGACTTGTCTTCCTATATTTCTTTTATTTCGTCGTCACGTTTTTTGTTACAACCATATGGGGTCAAAACCACTTCAAATCTGCTTTTTGTTCATTCGTTCTTGCAATTTCAACTGAAGTGCGTGCGTGAGGTCATTCTTTGCTCTTAGTGGAGCGAGTTTTTTGGTTCATTTGCGTGATTAAATTTTTGGTCACACTTGACTTACCTCATTCAAAAAAATGACTTGCTTACTTTGAATTTGACTTTTTATTTAACTTTAATTGAAAGAGATAAGGTCAAATGGGTGTGAGTCACTCTAAATGAAGGTTATTAGAGAGCAGCTAATAGAGGCAGCAAAAACTTGTACAGATTTTTAATCAAAATGTAACATATCAGCCTTCAATGAAAAGACGATTCTTTTTGGTCTGTCTTTTTTACTGTTATTTTGAGACTGCAGATCTACGCAGCTATTGCGGCTTTTTCTGGCAATCTGCCAGCTATATTTTTCATTATTTTTTACTCTACTTTCAGTCCCAATCGTGGTTATGGGAATCAACGGCGGCTATTTTCCGACAATCTGCCGGGTTTTATTTATACTTAACAGTGCCTGTGTCTGAAAGTTCATTAAATTAGCGCGATATTAATTAAAAAATATTGCTAGGGGCGCTGGCTCGTAATGCTTATATCTGTGCTATGTTAGCTTGATTGCTCCGGTTGCCTGTAACCCAGAGATAATCGTTCCACGCTCGACTACCGATTTATGAAATTCAGCGAACACATTCAAACAATATTGGTATGAACCAGAGTTAAATTTTCATGTCGTTTTAGTGAGTGTTTGCCTTTGACTATGGTTCCAATCATTTTTTTAAATTAGGAAAATAAATGATTTTTGACTAAGAGGATTAAGAGGATTTCCTGCACAGCAAGCTGGGAACTCTGGGACCAAATTGACAAGAATTTAATCGTTGTTGATGATTTTGAGTTCGTACAGAATGCGTAGTTAATAAATTTTACCAATTAGTCCAATAGCCCAAAAAATGATAATGAAAGGCAAGTATGATGCAGGAAGTCTTCTTATACGCTGAAGTCACTTTAAACAAATGTGGAAAGTCTCATGAGAACAATAAAATCTCGACAATGAAGAAACAATGGTAAGATTTAATGGTTTACTTCTGGTTAGACAGCAGAGATCAATAAACAAACAAGGTAAGCCTTAAATCGAAAAATTTATTCTTCAAAAGGACAAGGAGGGTTAGATGTGAGTGTGCCCATGAATGTTCATATTGGTCTTGTTAGAAAAACGAGCTGGTTTAAAAGAATAATGGAGCACTGAAGAATTTAGAAAAACTGATTTTTTGACAATTTGATAAATCTCGTCGAACAACAGGAAGCAGTTCTTACATCAAAACAAATTATTCAAATTGAAATATCCGAACATTTTCCTGGAAATATCTGACAAATTTACTGAAATCGGTGAAACTGGCTTTCGGAAGGTGGGGCAAAAACAATTTTTTAATTCCTTGCTTATGGCAGCTGGTAATCTTTGCTATATATAAATTATCACAGTCATCCATGAACATTTAAGTACCAATTGTCATGGCAGTGACACGAGAAAATTGACTCAGAAGCAGCAAAAACTTTTACAGATTTTTAATCAAAATGTAACATATCAGCCTTCAATGAAAAGACGATTTTTTTTGGTCTGTCTTTTTTACTGTTATTTTGAGACTGCAGATCTACGCAGCTATTGCGGCTTTTTCTGGCAATCTGCCAGCGATATTTTTCATTATTTTTTACTCTACTTTCAGTCCCAATCGTGGTTATGGGAATCAACGGCGGCTATTTTCCGACAATCTGCCGGGTTTTATTTATACTTAACAGTGCCTGTGTCTGAAAGTTCATTAAATTAGCGCGATATTAATTAAAAAATATTGTTAGGGGCGCTGGCTCGTAATGCTTATATCTGTGCTATGTTAGCTTGATTGCTCCGGTTGCCTGTAACCCAGAGATAATCGTTCCACGCTCGACTACCGATTTATGAAATTCAGCGAACACATTCAAACAATATTGGTATGAACCAGAGTTAAATTTCCTGTCGTTTTAGTGAGTTTTTGTCTGTCGTTTCCTGTCGTTTTGCCTTTGACTATGTTTCCAATCATTTTTTTAAATTAGGAAAATAAATAATTTTTGACTAAGAGGATTAAGAGGATTTCCTGCACAGCAAGCTGGGAACTGTGGGACCAAATTGACAAGAATTTAATCGTTGTTGATGACTTTGAGTTCGTACAGAATGCGTAGTTAATAAATTTTACCAATTAGTCCAATAGCCCAAAAAATGATAATGAAAGGCAAGTATGATGCAGGAAGTCTTCTTATACGCTGAAGTCACTTTAAACAAATGTGGAAAGTCTCATGAGAACAATGATATCTCGACAATGAAGAAACAATGGTAAGATTTAATGGTTTACTTCGGGTTAGACAGCAGAGATCAATAAGCAAACAAGGTAAGCCTTAAATCGAAAATTTTATTCTTCAAAAGAACAAGGAGGGTTAGATGTGAGTGTGCCCATGAATGTTCATATTGGTCTTGTTAGAAAAACGAGCTGGTTTAAAAGAATAATGGAGCACTGAAGAATTTAGAAAAACTGAATTTTTGACAATTTGATAAATCTCGTCGAACAACAGGAAGCAGTTCATACATCAAAACAAATTATTCAAATTGAAATATCCGAACATTTTCCTGGAAATATCTGACAAATTTACTGAAATCGGTGAAACTGGCTTTCGGAAGGTGGGGCAAAAACAATTTTTTAATTCCTTGCTTATGGCAGCTGGTAATCTTTGCTATATATAAATTATCACAGTCATCCATGAACATTTAAGTACCAATTGTCATGGCAGTGACACGAGAAAATTGACTCAGAAGCAGTACTTATCCCAACTTTCCACGATATGGGGGATACGAACTTTATAACGACCCTAGTTTTTCCTCAAAGACATTTTTAACATTTTATTGTATCGAGCAAAAAATGAGGTTTAAAATGCCACTTTCCCCAACTTTCTTCCCATGCCACTTTTCAAATACGCTGACCTATATTAGTATTTAAGATAGACTACGATTAATATATAATAAGTAACCAAATGTTTTATAGTTATATTGAGGGTTAGGGAACTAATGCTGGCCTTGTTTTTGTTAAGTCAAAAATGACCAATCATACATTTTCCGGAAAAACGCAAAAGGTGAAAGGGTGCATTTTCAAAGCCCTTGAAAAGGCAATCACGCAGTTTTTTTTTCAATTTGTTGTTTACAGGAGCATAGTGGACTACAATGGTTAAATTTCCTTAAAAATATTTGGATAACTTCCTTAGAAGGTGGTAGTTGGTTCTGAGGAGGTTAAAAAGCATACCATAAGCAAAATTTGATGAGAGAAGACTTAAATATTTTTGACCACTTTTACTATTTTGTGCCCTACTGTTTGGGATGATCATTAGATTTTTAAAAAACAGATGAACGAACCAATATTCAGTTTATGGAAGGCATCCTTTAAAGAAATCTATTTCAAAATCCAGTGAAAAAATAGTTCATTTATGCTAATTATTTTGTTGAAAGACAATTTAAAGTAATTTTTTGACGAGGCTATTTATTAATCCTGATCCGTTGTAAACACAATACGAAAAAGGAAACGAAAAAGTAAAAGCACACTTTTGATACGTTATTTGAACTTCAATTTGATCAAAATTTTTCCTGGGATATTTTGTTCAAAAACAACAGCAAAACATTGGGATGACAGAGTTTTCCTAGCTCATTGAGTTTTCCTTGCTCAGCAAAGTTTGCTCTTCTGCAAAGTTTTGAAAGCCGAACAGTTAAAATCAAAACATATTTCCTTTCAAGGAGAGTACCGTTGTGCAATTTATATATGCACAGCTTTCTTTTTGCTCATGTAGCACAGAAAATATTAAGTGTGCGTATAGGAGGGCTCACTAGTTGACAAGATATAGTAGTTCAGATAAAAAATTAGAAAAGAAATTGACAGTGGATCTTTTCCGCTTGCGCCCCCCAATAAGTTATGCTCCCACCAATTACAAATTGCGTGCCATTACATGGTAAACCATCGTGTAAAAATATGGCACCTGCTTCTGAGGGAGGGTTGCCAATAATATGCACCCACTAAGCTAGGGGGAACGAAAAAGATCCTAAGATGTTAACATTAATGAATGGTTAAATAACGTTCGACAAACCACAAATTTTTAATTTTTTGTACGCTGAAATTGAACAAACAAATTACAATTATTGAGCTTAAAAAATGCTTAAATAGATGCATGTCAGCAGTTTGAAGTTACAAATCTAGATGACAGAAAAAAACGCAAATTTTCTTGCAAAATTTGAGAAGCTCGCTTTTTTCACTGTAAATGAATTTTTCAAATTAATACCACTTGCACTTGATAAATATAAATTCCGCAACAAAATTAATATATAACAAAGCATCAGACCAGAAGGCAAAAATTTAATTCCATCTAATTTTCTCATTTATTTAATCTGAAAAATACAAGATAAATTTCTCTTGAAATACTAACTTTTTGATTACATGGCCCTTGAAAAAGACAAAGAAAACTTCAAAAACATCATTTCTTTTCAATCCCTGTTAACAAAAAAATTGAATGTAATTTTAGCTCTATCTGTACCGAAATTTGCTTTTTTTTTATAAAGGTAAGGGTTCGTCTTCCATCTTGGTTACCTTCACAGAGTTCTTTTGAAGTCTATAATTGCAATTTTTGGGGCAAAAGAATTATAGATGGAAGATTGAAAAACTATAAACGATGAAAAATTTCTCTTGAGAGTTTTTTTATAGAACGGTGCGAAAAAAAGAATTTGGATTCCAGGGAAACTGTCAAAACATTAATTTGAAGAAGTTAGATAGTGAAACACAGATTACTAAGCAGAGTTGGTGAATTATCTGGCATTTATTACTTTATTTTGTGCAGAGATCTTTTAAAAAGCATAATTTTCAAATAAAGCATCTTCTTTGGCTTACTTTACGTCTTTTTAGCAATGAAGACTCATATCTAAAGAAGATATTTTTCGTATGCAGCGTTTTATTGTCTTGAGTGAACTTAATTTATCTTAGTTTATCTCACATTATTTTGTTCCTCCAAATTTCAAACTATGAAGGAAAAGAATCCAATTGTTATTCTTCCATGTCTCTCAATTTGTGCTAGTTAGATCTAGCGACAGATTCAGGAGCTCCTTTTTCCTAAGTTGTTTCGAGGTATGTAAATTAATGGTCAATACAATTTTACCTACAACTCTTTTTTTCTAACCTAAAACATTTTAATGTTTTTCTTGCTTATTTTTGTCTCCTAATTTTCCACTTTAGTGAACCGTACATCTATTATTCAACACATGCTAGTAGAATTTTTACACTGTTAGAAGTTCAATAAAAAAGTGGTTTTCAAAATAAAAATAGTTGTCAAGTGAAAACTTTTTTTTCAGAATACATATCTTGTGCATGCTGTTGGCTTAATTTACCAGTCTTTTTGCAATGAATACTCAAATCTATTGAAGCTATTTTTGTATGAGGATTATTGAAGCAATATTTTGCATGAGGAAACTATTTTCTGTACCTAATTTTGTTTTTTTTAAAGATATGTTTTCCAGGTTTTTGTCATTCTCTGGTTAAGAAAATGAAGTAATTGAAGGTATTTTTAAGCTGTATTTGTGCCAAGTTTGAAACAAATTTTTCATAAAAATTTTGATAATTCTATTCCGTATTGGTTACTCTCACAGAATTTTAAGAAGGTTATCTTTATACGTTTCAAAGCAAAGATTAGATGATTTGTATTGAAACTTTTGGTATGTGCTTTGTAAAAATAGAATATTTTTGTGTGTGCTCTTACCGTACTTTTTCTATAAACTGTAAATAATTTCTGTGAAATTTTTTCTAACGCTAAAATGGAAACGCCGACAATCACACACAGCCATTTTTTTCTTGACTCCTCTACACCATTGAAATCTCACAGTTATTGGACATTCTGTTACACGAAGATCAAAGAGTTTTTTGTTTTTTGAATTTATACTCAACAATCATTCGTTTTTTTTAAAGGCGACATCAAAAACAATCAACACATAAGTTTTTAATTGGGTATTTTTTCTGCATCATCACCGGTCCGATCATTCTATTTTTTTTTATTCAATTTCTGGCCGCGAACAAAAAACATAATTTTCTTCGAAGAAGTTCTTAACTAGAGCAAATACTTGATGTCATCATGATTTTATTAAGGGTTTTCGACAAATACAACCAAGAAGAACTTACCACAAAGCCTTTGGAGACTAATGAAAAGCAACAGGAAAAAGACAAAATTAAAACAGGACTCGAAAAAGATCCTTTTAACTATGAAATGCAACAATTAACGGCCAGACTTAAAAAAAAAAACTGTTGAACGCTCGGATGCAGATATCAAATTTTTCAAAACTCAAACTTCGAAGCTTTTAGATAATTGACTCGGGAGAAAAGAGATATAAAATTGAAAACCTTGAATACCTTGAAAACTTACCAACCAAAAATGATACAATGGTTCGCCATGCAATCAGTGATATCTAATAGTACTTTTTGGAAAACATACCAACAAGGTATTTCGGAGCAGACTGCAACCCACTCATAAAAATCTGTTACCATAGGAGATGATTGCTATTCCCCTGGAGCCAATATGGAAAAACTAATTGTACATGTTAAACACAATTCAATTGATAATGGTGTTTCTGGGCAGGTGGCAGCGACTCAACTCAAGAAAACTGTCACAAAGGCTTGTTACAAATCAATTTGCATTCTATCGGTAATTACGAAACGGTTCCGACAAAAGATGGTTGCTATAGAAGAAAGGCTAGCAACGAAGAAATTTCTAAATTCAATGATCTTTTAAAAATGATATGACAAAAGCCTAATACCTCCTATCCGTTGTCACGGATTGAGTGCTTGAAAATTCAATTTTCAATTAAAGATAAATGTGAAGGTTTAGAAAATTTTGCAGAAATCATACTGCATTTAAAGAAATCACATAATCTGCCATGAAGACAACCACCATTTAAGGCCAAAAACTACAACAAAAATGAATTTTTTTTATCATGATATTTCCAATTTGTTCGACTTTTTGTTTTTTCATGAAAGCGTGAAATAAAACCAGGTATACATAAAGTGACGTTACTTAACTGAAGTAAACAAGAAAAGAGACAATTTTATAAGTGTGTTGATTTACTTCCGAAGAAAGACAATTTTATCATTCATTGCGGCTGTTGGTACATTATCGTTTTTTAACAAAAGTGTTTTCTGATTTTTCTCGGAACTTTGGTTTCTGAAAATTTTCTACACTTCGACTGATGTGTTATTTTGCGACTGGAAATGCATTAAGTTTCCACGTCTCTCTGCTGTCAGCATACAGAATAAGTATCAAGACATACCAAATATGCTTCAGCAGTTGTACGCGGAAACTGTTTGTACAGTAACTCAAACTTGGTTTAGTTTAGACCAAAGCTTAAGCAATAGCCTTTTTACTCAGCACATTTTTCAGACAAAAATCCAAGCCATCGCACAATAACAGCTAAGGTTGGGGATGTAAGGATGTGGATTCCTAAGAAAATATATTTTCAACGTAGCAATGTAATTGAGTTAGCTGAATAAAATTTTTTGAAACTTTCCGCTTGAAATCAGCAACCCTATAGCAGAGATATGTATCATTAACGTATGATTTTGTTCAAATCAAAGCTTCGAAAACTTTTGTTGGAATTAAGTGCTGAGGTCTCCAATACGTTCTCATCTACAGATAAATTTTTTAAAGATTTTAAATTGACATGTTGATCCTTAATGGGTGAAGAGTTCTTCATAGCGTTGCATAGAGGTTAAGCACACAATTTTCCAATACTGATTTTCTTACACGCATATGTAGCAATAAGGGATCTCTGATAGATCACTATTTATTTACTAATAAACGAAAGACTAGTTGGAAAATTTTCTCACCTTCTTTTGTCATCAATAAAAATCTATTTTTTTCCATAGCATTTTTTGTTTATTAGAATAAAAAACAAAACATTTTACTAGGCAAGATACAAGAAATTACTGCCACTCTTGCAGATTTGAGGTCATTTTTTCAAAAAAAAAACTGCAAAACAGATGTTCACAAATTTCAAGGGAATTACTCTGACAACACTGGAGAAACATGAACCAAGAGAGATGAAGTTAGTTTCCAACATCAAAAAAATCCTTCAAGTAAACTATGGGTGAGAAAAAAATTAAAAAGCTGGTTTCAGATAAACATAGATACTTCAATGAATACAAATTGACACAAAGTGCATTTTTGTTTGCGTCAAATAAAAAATTTCTCAACTTTGTAGATAGAAAATTAACAGAACGCAAAACTTCAATATTAATAGGAACTTTGTAAAAAATTTGAATCTCTAAGGGAGAAATAGAATTTCATTTAGAAAGAAAATTGAATGAAAAAGAAGTCCGAGTATCACCGAAATTGACAAAAATAATCAAAAAAAGAAAGTTTGAAGGTCAATCTGCAACGATTCTAATAACTCTACACAAGGCAAGTTTTCCTTTGCACATTATAAAAAATAGAGCAAACTTTTAAAGAGCTCAACTTCAAACCTTTTTTGGAGGAGATTTAAACAATTTATTGTACGCTAATTGTATTGCCTATCAAGAACTCCTCAAACAACCAATGGAGTTCAGTGACAACTTTCTAATTCACACTTATTGAGTACGTTGCCTATATTCTGGCTCACTTCATGGACGACTACCTGTCATTGTGTGGTATAACTCTTGGACGATTGAATCAACTAGATAAACGTAACATGATATCAACCGATGGTATACTGCATCTGCTAAGTGTTGTTTTGCTGCATTTTATGGTTAGAGTCTTGTAATCTGGTACCTCATTTCTCTTCGTGAGTAAAATTAAGATTATAAAGGTTAAATAAATGAAGAGTTCTATTGGTTAGTAGCACCGTTGAGGTCATTCATGTGAAATATAAATAAACATTTGCAACGAAAAAATCAGGCTAGGTAAACTAACTGCTTAGTGGAAAAGCTTTAGAGTTCGTTTTACAGTTTAAAATTCATAGTTTCCTGTTTTCATAGCTCAAAATTGATGGGGCGTTTGCTGCCTCTTTTGTTCATATGATTTCATCGTTGGTTTTTGAGAAATGGGGTTGCTCTCCTGTTGCATGATTGCGTTGACTTCTGCGTCTGGCCCGTGAACTTCGTTTCCCCGTGCGATTGTTGTTCGAGGTTGTTCTCTCCTGTGGATGGCGTGGCCTGCTGTGATGAGATTACAGAGGCGAGGGGACAGCGGCCGGCTTACTTTCGGGTTCTGTGTATGAGGCAATACCTTTGTAGCGCCTCTTTTGGGGTTGTCACTCTTCGTCCGATGATTCCTTGAATGTATTATCATCAGACGTGTTCCCGTAGCGTGGTGTCTTGGGTTTGGTTCGAATGCTTACGCCGTGCAGGCTCTGATGTCTACGTTTTGAGAATTTTCATCGGATGATTCTGGGTGTATTAATTTTGTCTCGGAACATTGTGATGATGTAGGGGAAGGCTCTATTGACTTGTGCTGCTTTGGAAGGTCTTTCTTAGGCGACTGACTGTACTTTCCATTTAGGGGGAATTTGATTCAGGTCGTTTTGAGAGGCTCAATTCTTTTTATGCAGATGGGACGGTGACTTGTGTTTTACGTTTTTGAATGAAGCATTCTCCATTGGTTTTCTCACTGTTCATCGGCTTGTTGTTCGATTTGGTGTTGTAATGCTGCCTGGTGGTTTCTGACAGCCCTTCACACGGCACAATTTCTGAGTGAATCGTTCCACATTTCCGGAGAACCGAGTTTGGCGACATCTGATTTAATTGGGACTGTGTCTTACTTGAAGCGACGTTACTTAACTGAAGTCAACAACAAATCTGACAATTTGATAAGTGTTTTGGTTAACATCCGAAGAAAGATAATTTTAGTTTTCACTGCGGCTTTTTGAAATTTCTTGTTTTTTTAATAAAAGGGTTCTCTGGGTTTTCTGCGCTCTTTGATGTTTTGAACTTTTCTACTTCCGCTGATGTGCTATTTTGCGACCGGAAATGCATTACATTTCTACGTTTCTTTGCTTGCAGCATACAGAATAATCATCAAAGAATATGCATCAGCATACAGAATAAGCATACGGAATAAGCATCAAGCATCAAATTTGCTTCAGCAGTTGGACGGGGAAACTTTTTTTCAGTAACTCAAACTTCGTTTTTCGTACACCAAAGCTTAAACAATAGCTTTAGCACTCAGCACAAAAGCCAAACCATCGCACGATATCAGCAAAGTGTTGGGATGTAGACATATGGACTCCTGAGAAAAAAAATTTTTCAACGTAGCAATGAATTTGAGTTAGCTGAATAAAGGTTTTTTGAATTTTTTTTGCTGGAAATCAGCAACTCTGTAGCAGAAAAATGCATCATTAACGTCTTATATTGTCCAGATCAGAGCCGCCTAATTGTTTGTTGGAATTAAGTGCTGAAGTCGCGTTGCGTAGAGATTAGACAAATAGTTTTCCAATGCTGATTTTGTTACAAGCATGTGTAGCAATAAGGGACCGGTGATAGAAAACTATTTTCTTACTAATAAACGAACTATTAGTTGGACAATTTTCTCACCTTCTTTTGTCATCAATAAAAATCTAATTTTTTCCATACCGCTTTTCATTTATTAGAAAAAAAACAAAACCATATTATAAGGCGAGATACAAAAAATTGTGGCTGCTTTCAACATAAAACTGCCAGCGGATCTTCACAGAGTTCAATAGAATGACTATGAAAACACTGCAGAAACTTGAAACAAGAGAGATGAAGTTGTTTTTCAAAAAAATCCTTCAGATAAACTACGGGTGACAAAAAAATAAAAAGCTATATTCATATAAATATAGATACTTCAATGAATATAAATTGACACAAAGTGCTTTTTCGTTTGCGTCAAATAAAAATTTTGCAATTTTGTAAATAGAAAATTAATAGGAGGCAAAACTTCAATATTAGGAAGATTCTTGTAAATAATTTGAGTGGTCAAAGTAGAAATGGAATTTCATTAAGAAAAAATTAGAATGAGAAAAAGAAATCCGAGTATTAGTGAAATTGATAAAAAATGGTCAAAGAAAGAAAGACGGAAAGTCAATCTGTTACGATTCAAATAACTTTTTTTGCGAAATGGGCTTCTATACAAGGCAAATTGATCCATTGCACATTGAAAAAATAGAGCAAACTTTTTGAAACGTTCAACTTCAAACCTTTTACTTTTCAGAATGTTTATACAATTGTCTGTACGCTAATTGTATAGCCTATCAAACATTCCTCAAAAAGACAATTGAGTTCAGTGACAAATTTCTAATTAACACGTTAATTCAAAACTGCACTTAGTCAGTTGGTTGTCTATAGTCGGGCTCACGTTAAAGACAACTACCTGTCAATGATTGGTGTAATCGTGGTGTAATCTTTGGACGATTGAATCAACTAGATAAACGTAACATAATGTCGCTTGATGGTATACTGCGTCTGCTAAGTGTTATTTTCCTGCATCTTATGGTTACAGTCTTTTAAACCGGTACCTCATTTCTCCTCGAGAATAAAACTAACATGAGAAAGGTTAAGTAAATGAAGAGTTCTATTGGTTAGTAGCACCGATGACATCAATCATGTGAAATACAAATAAACAGTAGTAATAAAACAATTAAGCTATATTAGCTAACTGCTCAAGGGAAAAACTTTAGAGTTTGTTTTAAGTTTAATTTTCAGAGTTTCCGGTTTTCATAGCTCAACATTGATGGCTTTGAGCTGCCTCTTTTGTTCATCTGGTTTCATCCTTGGTTCTTGAGAAATTGGGTTGCTCTCCTGTTGCATGACTGCGTTGACTTCTGCGTCTGGCCGGTGAACTTCGTTTTCCTCGTGGGATGGTCATTCGAGATTGTTCTCTCCTTTGGATGGCGTGGCCTTGCTGTGATGAGATTATAGAGGTAAGAGGACAGCGGCCGGCTTAAATTGGTTTTTTTGTATGATGCAATGCCTTTGTAGCGCCTCTTTTGGGGTTGTCTCGCTTCGTCCGAAGATTTGTTGAATGTAATATCATCTGACGTGATCCCTTAGCGTTGTGTCTTGGGTTTGGTTCCCATGCTTACGCCGTGCAGGCTCTGATGTCGACGTTTTCGAAATCTTCATCGAATGCTTCTGGGTGAAAAAATTATGTCTCGGAACATTGTGATGATGTTGGGGAAGGCGCTATTGTCTTGTGTTGTTTTGGAAGGTCTTTGTTGGCGACTGATTGTGAACATTTTTCTTTGTGGATTTTTATTCTGGGCACTTTTTAGAGGTTCTATTCAATGTTTGCAGGTGGGACGTTGACTTGTGTTTCACGTTTTTGGATGGAGCGTTCTCCAGTGTTCTTTTGTCATTGTTCACGGGCTTGCTGTTCGATTTGTTGTAGTAATCTTGCTCTGTGGTTTCTGACAGTCTTTTGAACGGCACAAGTTCTTAGTGAATCTTTCCACATTTCTGGAGAACCGAGTTTGGCGACATATGACCTGTTTAGGACTGTGGCTTGTTCATTGGGGACCTTCACGGTGCGAGTTGAATCTGTAGTTTCCTCCAGGGCGTCGCCTTCGGGAATAGCTTCATACAATCACTGAACTTGTTTTTAGCTTATTGTTGCCTCAACCGTTTTTTGCGCGAGTTGTAATCTGGGGTTCGTTCTTGCTAAGGTTCTTTCAAAGCCGGAGGGGAATATTCCGAAGGTTCTTGGGGATCGACTTTGTTTCTGCGTGCTTCTTCGAGTTTCCTGGTCTTGGCCTTTTGAAGTTTGCGCTATCCGGGTCCTCTCTGTATCAGTCACAGTAGTTCAGTCAGTTTGACCAACTTATACCGTTTTTGTGGCCTTTGTTTGTTATGTTAGCTAATTCTGTATGAGTTTTCCGACCAAACTGAGCTTCGATTGAAGAATTTTCTGATGTTTTTTTTTTAAATTTTCGAATGGTGAAATTTTCTTTTGGCATATTTTTAGTTTATAGAAGATTTTATGCAGGGCGTTTTTAATGTTAAAGTCTCTGCCTAGATTATAGTCTGATACACCCTTATAGTCGGTTCACAGTTTCTATCAACTGTTTTACGACCCACAGTTTATTGGCCTTTGGTCGTTTACCGGGGCGAAAATTAAGTTGATAATGTGACGTGGGCATAGCTATATTACTTTATTCTATTTCCGGAATTTGATTGGTCCATTCTAATGTTTTGCGATTTACAATATTGTGATGTTTTGAGATTGTTGAGTTTGTTAGAGTTTTTTATTGGTTGATATGTTAGCGTTATGATTTAATTTTCAGGTCGGAAATTTTGGAAACCGGTCAACGCTCTTGAGGAGGTACGCTTTTTGACATTAACCCTCGATTATAGGCCCACTGACGTCCAATGGAATTTCCTCGTTCAGTTCCGAACATGGTGGGAGATGTGGTCATTTAGATTTTTGGATGATACTTTTTAAACTCTTACCAGTTTTTTTTGCATGTTTGTCATGTTTTTGATTTGTTAATCAGGTCGCGGTTGAAATATTGCGTTTGTATTTGAATGTGTTTGACGAAGTTATATGGTGGTTTGTTTATTATGTTAGTTGAAGCTGTATTGGCTCTCCGGCCATAGTGAGCTTCGAAGAGTGAACTTTTTGATTTCTCTCGGGATATTCTTAGTTGATATTCTTAGGCACATTCTTAGGCATTTTTAATGTCAAAAAAATTTCTGATTAAAATCCAGCTTGATTCAGCCTATTCGTCGTTTAACCGTTTGTATAATCCGTTTTACTAAGCCAATCGGCCTATGATCGTTTGCGGATGCGAAGATTATGTTGATGTTGTGAAGTGCGCATAGCTGTTGTACTTCATTCCCTTTGAAGCATCTTGATAGGCGCATTCTAATGTATCGCACTACGCTGTTGAACAATGTATTTGAAGAAATTTTTCTATGGTTGGACTTTTAGCGTTATTACACACTTTAACGTGGGATTTTTTAAAAACCGAGCAATGCCGGGAAGAAAGTATACCTCGTGACCTAGAACGTCGAAAGTGGTGCCCATTTAGGTTTTTGTGATGATACTTTTTATTTTTTACCGAATTGTGTGCATTTTCGGCCTGTTTTTGCTTTTTTATTCATGTCTCGCAACCTTAGCTTCGGCCTCTTTCGGTTATTCACCATGTTCGGTGGTGGGTGGCTTGAAGGACGTCAATTTCTGGTTCCTTGATAGCAATGGGGATAGCGAGTTTGTGGTCATTCAGAATTCATCCATTGTTGACGCTCAGGCTTCGCCACTTCGCGTGGATTTGTTGCTCAGCTCTTTGCATCTTTGTTCAACACCAGTGAGGATGCAGTCTCTCTTTTCGCTGAGGACTAACTCTCTCTTGATCATAGCCGATATAATTTGGGCGTTAAAGACGTTATGAAACATTCGTTTAGCTTGCAGGTGCATCGTGTGTCCGGACTGGCGTGCTCAGGTAGTTGCTCATTGAGGAAGTGTTTCTGTTTATTGGTGACTGTATGGTTGGCGTTTTGGTTTTACGGGATTCGAGTTATTAATTTGAGGATGTGTAAGTTCCGCTTGTTTAATTTATTTGTTAAGCTTTTTGTCACTCTTGGAATTTGGTAAAGAAGTTTTTTTTTCATCGTGGGTCTTGTTTCCGCTCTTTGTGTGACATCATTCATTGTCTCTTTCATGTTTGCTGAAATAATCTTTTGTGGGCTGCATAGGTTGTGCGTTGTAATTGAGTATTTAGTGTTTTTTGATTACTTGATTGTAGGTAGTAACGTTTGTATATTTTGTGAGTAGGCGATTGTGCTGTCGTATTCTTTGGTTTAACCCTTTGTCGTTTGTTTTCTGAAGCTATTATTTTATGGTTGGAATTGATGGATGAGTGTAGAAAGTTTTGTTTATGTAAGAAATCGACGGACAATTCTTGTGTAATTTCTTAGTTTGTGATGAATTTGTTGGCCTTTTCAGCTTTGTGTTTTTGTGGCCTGCTCCTAGGTGTGGTATTGTTTTGTATCTGTTGTTGTGATTTGTGTGCTTGTTTGCCTCTTTAGTGTGCCTCTGTTTCCTCTGCTTCATAGTATTTGTAATGTTATGTAGATGACGTCAATTTGGGCTTTGACAAACCTTTTGTCCTTATTTGGTTGGTGACTTAGGTGTCACTAATGGATTCCGTCCCATTTTTGCTCCCCCGATGATTTCGATGATAAACTGGAACAGAATGAGTCTATCGCACCACCGTGTGGGTCTGATCTGATGGGATTGTGTTGTACGTTCTATAAAGATGGAGAGTAGGGCTCTGTGATCCGTTTGTAGTGTGAAGTGTTTGGAAGGTTCAGCGCAAATACTACACCGAGAAGTTCGAGTTCTTTTATTCTGTAATTTTCTTCTGCTTAATCAAGCAATCTTGACGCGTAGGCTATTATTGTCCACCCATTGCATGTTTGTTGTTCGAGGACTGCGCATAGTATTCCTCTGGGTGCATCTGTTTTGACTCCAGCTTTCCGTGTTGTGTTGTAGTGCGTGTTTTTTGTTATTTTTAGTATGCTTTCTTCATTTTTGTCGAAAATTTTTTGGTGGTCAGCTAACCATGTGTATTTTTTTTATATTTTCTGAGTAAGTCCCTAAAGTGCTTGTATAATGTTGCTAGACTTGGTATAAATTTGTGAGGTAATTGCCGCTGCCGAGAAATGACTTCAGTTGTTTGTGTGTTTTTGGTGGCTTGACATTTACCCGATCTTGGGTTTTGGATACCCTTGGCTCAATGCTTTTACTATTTATATCATAACTGAGCCACAAAATTTTTGTTTTTGCGAAGTGACAATTATCAATGTTTTTTTGATAGATTTTCTTTATTTAAGAACGAATTTGTATAATTTTTCTTCACCCACTCCTGTGACTATTATTTTATCGTCTAGGAAGCTAATATTTTTGCAAGATTTGTCTATGGTCTGTCTATTGAAAATCTGCGGCCATGTCTTTGAGCCCGTAAAATCCTGTGTTGAATCTATTTGCTCCAGCGGCTCCTCCACCTATTATGCTGAAATTGCATTGTTTGGCGGTATCCTTGTCTAGATAAAGTTGGCTAAACACATAGCGTAATTCGATCGTTAAAATCAGTACTTCACCTTCGTGGGACGCTATTTTGCCTTTGGTATTTGTTTTTAAAGACGGAATTAAATGTTTAAAGATAGAATTAATTGTCCATTGCGAGTTTGATTCTTTTATCTCATCTTACTGGAATGCAAAATGTAAAATGTAAAGTTCGTTGCTACGTTTTTCTATTTTTTTGGAGGTTTTTTAGTTTGTTCTATATTTCAAATTTTACATGGTGTTTTGACCGTCCTAGCTTTGTTGTTGGGTTTTTGTATTTTACCTCTTTTTTCATGCGGGACGTTGAGCTTCAATTTACTGAGAAATTTTTTTGCCTCAATTTGTTTGTCGAGTCCTGTTGTTTGTGAGGGATGCCCCGGGTTTTGACGAGGTACCCTCCTACGGTGGCCCGAATTTCCTTGGGTATTACAATGATGTCTTCTCTACCTGTTTTCTATCCATTGCATTCCATGTCACAGTATTGTGTCCCTTGATTGTTCTTGCCCAGAGTCTGCGTACATTTAGTGTAGTTCGGCACCTTTTGAAATCAATTTTTATGATTTGAATCAATTGCTCTATGTTTTGCTCTGCAGTTTCATTAACTGATCATTGTTTTTGTTGTCTGTTCAAATTGGACCTGTGCACCTTTACCTAATGGATGGCGTTATTATAACGACAACATGTTTGCCCTTTTCCTTGCTCTTCGACTTTTCGTTATTATCTCACTGTAGTCCACAAGTAGCTTCTTATGCACAGTTTTCTACTCACTGCTTGTTTGAGGGCCCTCTCTGGTAATGATGTGATATTCAAGAGTTGTTTTTTGTATCACTTGGTTCCTCATTTCTGTCGTAACGATATCTCCGAGCAATTTGATTTCGAGATGTCCTTGATAGCAGAGTTCTGCGAGTTATCTGAGCACGGAATGGAACTGCTTCATTGTTTCCCTTTTATTTTGGTTTCGTGTAAGAAAGATGTACCTGGCGAAGAAACGTTTTGTGGTCGGATGAATATTAGGTCGAGCTCTTCCTAGATTTTTATTGCAGGCTTGGCTCTAAGTTTGTGTGGGGAACTTCTTTGCATGCATTTTTCGTCCTTCAATTCCTAAACTTAGATTAATGACTTGGCTTTCCGTCTGCCATATCCCATGGTTTATCGCCGCCTAGAGCGCCTCTACTATCAATGTTATTATGTTCCTTCTTCTTTTTGGCTACCACCTGGTTATGTTTAGTCAATCTGTCTCTTTGCATGGGTTGTGTTGGATTGTGGACTGGTTCATCCATTACGGGTTCTGCGGGATATATAACTGTTGCCGATATCTTGCTAAGGAAGTCAGTAAGTTCGAAGTTTGTCTTCGAGACGAGTGCCATTTTGGGTTGAATTCTACACTTCTACCATGAGATACGTGGGTTACTGCTTGGTTTGTTCAAAAACGTTCGAGAGCTAAGACTGTACATCTTTTCGAATCTGACTGTGCCTTGTTGCACGCTAATTTTATCGCCTATCTAGAATTTCTCAGATGTACACTAGAATTCAGTGAATTTTTTCCAATTCTTGCGTAAGGCAGAGCTGCACATAGCCAGTTCGCTGACCATAATCAACTAGATAAACAACATAAAAATATTTGACGGTATACTGCATCTGCTAAGGATTACTTTACTGCACTTTATGATAACAGTGTTTTGCAATGATCCCACAAAGTTATTGACCATCTTACAACAACAAAGCACCAAGCCCGGGATAAATCACAGTTTGGGTATCTCGTAATTACGTTATTAAAACACATATTCAGTTTTTATTTAACAATTTCAAACAAGAGAACGTTTTCCCAACGACTCTAAAGGATGCACACATCACACCAATTCAGAAAATGGAGCTATTTCTGTTTCGACTAATTACCGTCTACTATCCGTAACAGCAACGTTTGCAAAAATTTTCGAAATACTTTTTACTAAATCAGTTAGTAGACTATCATAAGAAATTTTTTTTTGAGCAGAAAGCAGTTCGGTTTCCAATCTGAACAATGGTCAAGTGATGCTGTGTTTTGTTTTGTTGAAGATTTACTAGGAAATATGGAGGATAAAAACGAAACAGGTGCAAATCTCTGAGATCTTGCAACAGGTTTCGTTTCATTATCACATGAATTTTTTTAAAACAGATGAAATTTTCAATCCTTCTGAATCCACTTTTTTCCGTACAAAAACTTCTTTAACAAATCAAACACAAGGCGTAAATTTAAACACTGTTTCATTAGAGAAAAAAGCTGTTAAACATGGTTTGCCTTATGGAACAGCGCTAGGACGTTTCTGCTGTTCTACTTCAACGATTTTTCTGAAAATTTTATGATGAAAATTACTTTCTTAAGTTTGCGGACAACACTATTGTTTTTATTTGCAAATCTGATAAGAATGAAAATATTCCTTTAGAAATTGAAAAGTATGAGAAGAAACAGACGAACACCTTGCTGAGAATCAACTCTTGAAGAAGCAGATTTACTTTTTTAAAAAATCATACTATTGCGTATCCAGAGTTTTTTGTTGGTGATGTTTATAAACCAGATTATGCCCGTTGTTATCTAGAAGTACCAATTGATTCAAACTTAACCTTTGAGAACCACCTCAACTCAGTTTTGATTAAAATGACCAATGCTATTCGCTCTTTGCATATTGTAAGAAACTAAATTCCATTCCCAGAATTGAAGTTCTGAAATCAATTATGCACTCTTTTATTAGTGGAAAATTATTGCAAACTCGTAGGGCAAACAGAACCTAAACCGCATAATTAAACAAATAAATTTGGAAATAAAATTTTGTCATTTCCTACTGATTTTCTCATTAAAGATCGTATAATTCAAGCTAAATTGTTCATCTCAGAAGTTAGCTTATTGAAACTTCAAACAAACCGATATCTGGAAAAAAACTAGAGAACAAGAAAAGCGTTCTAAAATGGAACAAATTGCCCTCTTCAGTAAAATTTGAAAACAGTAAAATTTGGTTGAAAAATGTTTTAACCGAAGTTTTTTTTTGATGAGTACAAAAAATACCAGTTAACAGACCAAAAGGAGCGTTCAAATTCTTTTTTTATTTATGAGAAGGAATAGCCACAATTTCAAAATTATTATAATAAGAAAAACAAAACTGGTACTGTGATTAATTTTCTTAATACTTTATCGCAGGCGGATATTTATAGGCTTTATATTCAAGTGTTTTAGGCAGAATAATTTACAAACTTACTTAAAAATAATTGGGTGTTATTGACAAAACCGTAGGCTGAAGGACATAGATATAGAAAAAAGGATTACTGAGCATATTTTGGTTTTATTAAATATATTGTATTTTTTACTTTATTCTGTTCTGAGATCTTTCTAAAAAATTATAATTGTCAAGTGAAGCATGTTTTTTGAGAATCGATATGTACGGCTTAATCTTGGCTGAATTTGCGCGTCTTGCTGCAATGAAGACTCTTATCTGCTAAAGCTACACTATGGTACCAAAAAGCTACGTACAGCATGATTTCTGCTTTCAAAGAATGATTAGTGCTTCATAAGCATGATTTGCGCTAAGGCGTGAGAAAAAGTGTGAAATTTAGAAAATTTATGAGAAATTTCATTCTCACTTTCTCCGCTTAAACAAAAAAGATGGTTAAACCGCTTTGTTCTTGTACCGTTTGCCAAGTTGTTACGCTACGAGATGTCGAATTTTCGTGGTGTAAAATACAAAAGCAACTCAACTTTAAATCAAGATCCAATGAACATAATGCATACAAACGTTACATGAAAAACAACAGTTTCGATGCCCAAAAATCGAGCGGAAGACCCCCCAAATTGTCAAAAAAAATCAGAAAAGAAGTTAATTGTCGATGTATTGAAAGATCCCAAAAGCTCACTGGAGCGCATTCGAGTGGCTCATAACGCCTTCTTTTGCTACGAGACAATTTGCAGAGGTACAGCTAGACAAATGCTCAAAAAGATGTTTTTTCAAGAAATGCATTCGAGTGGCTCATAACGCTTTCTTTTCCTACGAGACAATTTGCAGAAGTACAGCTACACAAATGCTCAAAAAGATGTTTTTTCAAGAAATGCTGCAAAAAAAGAAATGCTGGCAGAATGTTGTTTTTACTGATGAAACAAGGGTGCTCATTTCGAGCGACGGAATTGTTAGAGTTTTTCGAAGAAATGGAACAAGATTTCTTACAAAAACACAAAATACTTGAGTTCGGACAAACGATCACTTATGTTTTGGGGCACAAAACGATCAGATGGACGCAATTAGTTTATTAAGTGTCCAAACAAGCTTAACAATGTCGGTTATTTGGAAATTTCGAAAATTTAAGAAGAGAAAATGCATTTCCTGGACCTTATTTTCCAGCAAGATAATGATCCTGTGCATAAATCGAAGATTATCGGCAATTTCTTCCAAGAAAACGAGTGGGAGGTACTGGAATGGCCAGCATACAGTCCAGATCTGAATCCTATTGAAAATTTATGGGCGATTTTGAAGCAGCGATTACGAAAACAGACAGTTTTTGGGAAAATTTAGAAGAAAAAGTGTATGAAATTTGGAATGAAATTGACGCAAACGTCGTGAGAAACCTGTATGAAAACCATACAAACCGTCTACTAGACGTTAAAAAAAGCTAAAGGTGTAATGACGCGCTATTAGAAAACAAATTGGAACTCAAAATGTTATTTTATTTGTTGTTTGTTTTGCTTGTTAAAAAATCTTAAGGTGTACGTAGCTTTTTGGTACCCTACTGTATATTTTTCATTCGGAATATTGTTTGTGAATTAACTTCAGAGTTTATATTGTTTAATATGTTGAGTTTTCATCAAAACACAACTTTAATGTGGTATTCAACTCTGCGAGCAAGATTATGTGAAAACTTAATCTGAATGTCTTAAATGCAATCTTTTGATATTCTGTAAAAATTTTTAAAAGCATGCATCCGTCAACCATTTGGACAGCAAGCGGTAGTTGAAATTATTATATAGTGGCTAATAAACCCGTTTTTGTATCTGGAGGAGAGTCTTCATGTAAATTAAAGTATAAACAGATCTTATTTTGTCAAGTTATGATAATTTGTTTGGGATATGACGGGTTGAAATACTACTTGCAAACGCGCATTATATCGATCCGCCTTGTTAAGTGTTTGACATGATCCCTCCCACTAAAATGACAATGACGTCGGAACAATGACATCGCAAAGTCAAAATTCCTGTTCAGATCTTTACTGTTTGTCGATATTTTTATATTCGCTTTCATTGAGAACCGCTATAATAGAGCTTAAAGAACATTTAAAGATATATTTACATTACAAATTTTTATGCCTTTAATATTTAGCTGGCGACTCAACAACTGAGAGAAAATTATAGAACTATTGTTTAGGTTTGAGTTTGTTCAACAATGCTGTTACTGATAGCTGTCAATATCCATACTCTCCATTTCATAAATCTTGCTAATATTTGCAAGGATTTAATATCTATTTTTATATCTAATTCTTCCTTTCTTCTTTTTGAGTGGTTATAACCAGTACTGGTAGCAATGTTACCATGTATAGTAAATGTACAGCATACTTACTTGGTAATACACGTTTGGGCTTTTGGTATTAAATCATAATAAGGCAAATGGGCAATTTTGATTGGCTAAAAGTGGGGGAAAAGCCGTGGCCGCGATTGTACCTGAAACTCCATTTTTTCCTTGCAGGGGAGGAATAATATTTTTATACTTGTCATCGTTTCTTCCATTATTTTGCGTTCTCGCAGTAATCGAATGAACCCTTTTTCCTGCTCTTTATTGTAAAGGACTAATAGTTAGCTGATTTTATACACGTAAGACAGTTTGCTCCAAATCAAATTAAAGCGATGTTACGCAATTATCGTACCTTATCACGCGATATTCTGTACCCCACCATACGCATGTGAAGATAGCTAGGTAATTCTTCTGCTGTAAAAGCGGGCGGTGTACTTTAAAAATAAGTTAAATATTCACTAGTTTATCTCAGGAAAAACACTGTTTACAAAAAGAAAATTGTTTAACCATTACTTGAGGTAAATAGTACATTTTCTTTTCCTTCTTTTCTTTTTTCGCTTGTTTACTTCTTCGCCAGTTGTGAGTTTTTGTTTGTGTATATATGTTTACAAACATTCCCTTTCCGTGTTACACCGTTTAGTTCACACGGTGCTAACTAATCATTGTAATTTTGGGAAGCGTTGCTAAGAGTTTCGCCTATTTATGGGGGGGGGGGGGGGGGGGGTGCTTTTAAGAAAGTGAAAAGGATCACAAGTACTGAAAGAATGGAGTAAAACCTTGATATACAAAATCAGATTAGAGCTATCTATCTATCTTTCATTTTGTAGTACTTTTAATTCCTTTTGTTTATACAAACTAGTTCAAACACTGATCAATTCGTTCACTCATTTTCACCCAATTTTCCTTCACTGCTCCCCCTTTTCCGCTTTTCCTTCAATTCTGGGACACTTTTTGTTTAATTCCGGGTTTCGAATTTATGGCGTACCCTGTCTTGGTTGGTACCTTTCTCAATTGGAGGCGGTTATGAACAGACTTTCAATCGGGTTGTTGAACAACTTTGAGGCTTTGAGGGCTGCTCAGGTATCATTCAAATCTGAAATTGGAACAAATTTAGACCGGGCGGACAAGCTTGCTGCTTTATAAATTTGGGCAGACGCTTTTATTACCTACTTTCTCCTGTCAAAAGATCCCTTTAAATTGGCAAAACACAGTAGCACCCAGACGAAAATAGTTAACTAAAATATGGATTTGTTAACTAAGCCCGATTAAATTTTATTTGAAAACTATCTATCGACGCGAAAGCTCAGCCCTCAAATTCTTGTAGCTAACTCATTTAGCATAAAAACATGGTAGTTTAAAGAACGCGCTTTACGGTCAGAGAAAACTGAAATTTTATTACCGAAACAGAAGTTAGCTTGAAAAGTAATCACGCCAAACTTGTGAACAATTATTATATACTACACTAGTTGCCATTACTAAACGCAAAATTTTATTCAGTGATTTAAAATACTTGCTTGCATTTGATCAGAATTGAACCAGATTGATTGTTTATCACGTCACTTTTTGATAGCCTAATCAGGTCAGGGTTCCGATACTAATTTTTTTATTTGCCACTTGAAAAACTAAACTTTACAAAGCAATTTTCATGTGTCCGATTTCCAATAACCCGGTTGATAGCTTAGTTATATGAAGGAAACAAAAAAATCAAAAAATAATTTGAAAAACAAGAATGAAACATGGAACTTTTCACAAAAATCTGCCTCAGAGCAATAAAAAAATGAAATTTCTCTTGTGTGGTTTAAGATTGGTTTAAAAATAGTGAGTACAAATTGGCATTTCTGCCAGCTTTTGCTTTTTTTTTTAAAAAGTATCTTATTTGTAATATTTTTTGGTGTTTTTTTTCTTAATTTAATTTCAAAATTAGTAAACTATTTCTTCAAATTTTCAAATAGGCTAAAAATGACATTTAATAATTGCTAAACTCCTTTGACATGTGAGTAAAGATTAACGAAGCATCATTACGATTAGGCTGATATTCAAAATATTAGTCAATTTTGTGATTTTTTTTGTTGTGCCACTCCCTCAGAGGTCACATATTATTTGCAGTTCCTATGGAAATATGCTATTTTAACCATTTGACGTACTATGAGGGGACTCGGTTTGTGTGGCTATCTTTTATTGTGAGTGTATAATTTACTTAGCGTCGAATGGAAACAATTCTAAATTTTTGTTGCAAAAATTGTTGCAGTTTGTACATTAATGTTTGATGATAGTTAAATTTGATGAGCAGTTTAAATTTGAATTTCATACAAATTGAAAATTTAATAGTCCAGTTTTTAACCTTGAAGACTCTTTAAATGAAACAAAGACAACTTTTGTTATTTAAGAGCACAAGAGTTGCTCATATATTATTTGTATTTTTGTCAATTTTTCTCGGTTTTGCAATATACAATATTACTGATATAGTTTTTGATTTTCTTGGAGTTTGCTGGTTGCAAATTTTGTTACAATTTCAGAACAAATTAAATATTGATCGATTTTCCCCAAGCATATTGTTTTTTCATTACAGGTCCTTTCACAATTTTTTTACATCAAACTTTTTAGGAATCACAAGTTTTGTTTTTCTACTCGTACTGATTTTTTTTGGAATAAATGTGGATCAGAGTAATTTCTATGTAGATATCCCAAAGAACTAACTCTCTAACGCTCATTATTTTTTTATAATATTTTTCACTGCTATTTCGTAATCTGCTCAATTGCAGGTCAGTTATGAGCAATTTTATCATGTTTTTAAAGAAAAAAACTCAATAAGATTGTTTATCACTTGAAATTTTTTTGTTTGATCGACTCATTCATATGTCGAATCAAAATCATCGGTTTTATACCACTCTGAGGAAAGTCAGCTGAACTTAAATTACAAATGAGTTTTAGTTCCTTCTGATCGGAAATTTTTGAGGAGATTTTGTATTAAAAAAAAAACTAATGAGATATTTGGAGGAAAACACATTCAATGAAACGTTTTTGGATCTATTTTTTGGAAGGGCTCTAAACCATTTTATTTCAATATTCTGTGAGGATACGGTTCATTATTTATATAGCAACGATTTAACAATGGATTAGCAATAGTTGTTGATAATTAGCTTTTGTTTGCTTTTGTTTTTTTTGTTCGAACAGTACTTTCATTTAAATGGTTGTTTTTGTTGACAATTTTTTATTGTGGTAGGTTTAAAAATAGTGAGTACAAATTGGCAGTTCTGCCAGTTTTTGCTTTTGTCAAAAAAAAGTATCTCATTTGTAATATTTTTGGGTGTTTTTTTTCTTAATTTAATTTCAAAATTAGTAGACTGTTTCTTCAATTTTTAAAATAGGCTAAAAACGACATTTAATAATTGCTAAACTCCTTTGGCACGTGAGTAAAGATTAACGAAGCATCATTACTATTAGGCTGAGACTCAAAATATTAGTCAATTTTGTGATTTTTTTGTTGTGCCACCACCTCAGTGGTCACATATTATTTGCAGTTCCTATGGAAATATGCTATTTTAACCATTTGAAGTACTATGAGGTGACTCGGTTTGTGTGGCTATCTTTTATTGTGAGTGTATAATTTACTTAGCGTCGATTGGAAACATTTCTAAATTTTTGTTGCCAAAAATTAATGCAGTTTGTACATAAATGTTTGATGATAGTTAAATTTGATGAGCAGTTTAAATTTGAGTTTCGTACAAATTGAAATTTTAATAGTCCAAATTTCAACCTTGAAGACTCTTTAAATGAAACAAAGACAACTTTTGTTATTTAAGAGCACAAGAGTTGCTCATATATTATTTGTATTTTTGTCAATTTTTCTCGGTTTTGCAATATACAATATTACTGATATAGTTTTTTGATTTTCTTGGAGTTTGCTGGTTGCAAATTTTGTTACAATTTCTGAACAAATTAAATATTGATCGATTTTCCCCAAGCATATTGTTTTTTCATTACAGGTCCTTTCACAATTTTTTTATATCAAACTTTTTAGGAATCACAAGTTTTGTTTTTCTACTCGTACTGATTTTTTTTGGAATAAATGTGGATCAGAGTAATTTCTATGTAGATATCCCAAAGAACTAACTCTCTAACGCTCATTATTTTTTATAATATTTTTCACAGCTATTTCGTAATCTGCTCAATTGCAGGTCAGTTATGAGCATTTTTATCATGTTTTTAAAAAAAACTCAATAAGATTGTTTATCACTTGAAATTTTTTTGTTTGATCGACTCATTCATTTGTCGATGCAAAATCATCGGTTTTATACCACTTTGAGGAAAATCAGTTATACCAATTTGAGGAAAATCAGTTGAAAAATCACAAATGAGTTTTAGTTCCTTCTGATCGGAAATTTTTGAGGAGATTTTGTATTCAAAAAATCTTTTCAGGAATCAATTTCCCCCGAAACTAATGAGATATTTGGAAGAAAATACATTCAGTGAATCGTTTTTGAATCTATTTTTCGGAAGGGCTCCAAACCATTTTATTTCAATATTCTGTGAGGATACGGTTCATTATTTATATAGCAACGATTTAACAATGGATTAGCAATAGTTGTTGATAATTAGCTTTTGTTTGCTTTTGTTTTTTTTTGTTCGAACAGTACTTTCATTTAAATGGTTGTTTTTGTTGACAATTTTTTATTGTGGTAGGTTGTATTCTAGTCAATATGCATCATAATAGTTGATATGGTTTGAGGAAAAGCTCAGCATTATATTTATTTGTCAAATAGTAAAGCGGATTCGCTTAAAAATCACCTGAACATGATCATGGAAAACAAATAAATAAAATAAACGCGAAGGGGGAATGTTGCGTTAAATTACACGCATATAAACACAAATAAATTGAAAATAAAAAATATATATCATTTAAAAGCAAACGAGCTTTTGTCGTCCACGCGCACTTACTCACATTGATACGCACGGTAAGTGTAAAAAATGTGAAACTAAAAAAAATTCACACAGGTCAAATGCTCTTCAATCATTAAGCTTTGCTTCTTTTTAATGTTATAGTAAGAATTGTAGTGATATTATTCCTCCCTTTCATAAGGGTGAGTTTTAAACTAAAATGTGTTCATCTTTAGTTTCACCACTTTTCAACATGGTTTAGTCGCGCCGTTCGCCATCCATGCTTTTATTTAATGGTGTGGTTTGTAAAATACATAACCGCCGCCGCGACTACAAAATTGAACGAAACTGTATTAGTTTTTTGGTACTCTGCTTTCAAACTTCGCGAAATAAAACCAGGCCACTCTCGCTCTGTTGATATTCTTTATTTTGCTGCTATTGTTTTTCCTTCTATTAACCCCCCCCCCCCTTACAATGCTTATGCTGCATTTTATCCGGTCATATCCAGAGGAATAGCGCGGGAGAAATTGAAAGACAAAAGCTTAGAATTGCAAAAAATGAATTGCAGATATTAGGAATAATTAAACGAAGAGTGCAAAAAGTACTATTGTTGTTACTTTGGAATAAAATGAATCACTTATCAATCGTGAATTGTCCCTTTTCCATTGTAACATTTTTCCCAACTTTTCCGTTTTTCAAACTCAATCTTTGTTTATTATTTATTGCCGTGCATTTATATTGCAATTATGGACAATTTATGATTAGTTTTTGATTATCAAAAGTGGTAATTGTGTTAAAATATTCATTTTAACCGGAAAAGTTTTTGACCAAAAGTTTATTTTTTGACTTTATTTCCCCGTTTTATTTTGACATGGTTGTTGATTTTCCAGGTTATTTGTTTGTTTTCAGTACAAAGTAAATAAGCGTATTGGTGTTTGATTCATTATGCTTTTGAAGTAACTTCTGCGTAAGTTGTTTTCAGTGCAATTGTCCTAGCATTAAGCAGACAGATGGCCTAAGCCCTTTGAATTGACTTAAAATAGAATAAAGTTGCTTTCTCAATCGTAGTTGACCACTCAAATCGATACCAGTCAATGTAATAAAAGTTTTAAAAGCTGCTGGAACTTTTGGTTGTTTTCAACAAAAGCCTGAAATAATGTTAGTAACCTTGAACGCCGGCCAAGTTGTTGCTTAATTTGTTATATTGACCGCAAAAAAATAAAAACTGTTGTTGATGCCTCTAATTGATGATGTTTCAGGTATTGAATCCTTCGAAAACTGGAACTGTAAATATGGCTACTTTACCGGGCTATACTGTAAGTGGTCATACAATATTACCCAGATTCAATCAATCTTGGTTTAAAGTTACGATTAAATTATCTCCACAACCAGAGTTCTGATCTTATTTTTATCTTCATTTGTTCAACTAATACTTATTCACTACCAGCTGACAATTTTAACTATTTCTTAGACCTCCTATTAATATTATTATATAGTGGCAAGTTTTGTAGGACTGTGTTATGTTATATTGGGGAGGAAATTTTGGCCATGATTCGTTTACTAACTGATACAGAAACCCAGAGAGCACAGAAAATTATCCAAAGTTATTACAAGTTATTACAGAAGTTAGTAATGTTCAATCAATTCGATAAGAGAAGAAACGAATATATCTTAACTCCTTAATGACAGTTTTTTTTAATCTTAGACGGGCAAAAATGCGAACAGCTTCATTATGGTAAACAGTGAAAGCGAATGTTATTATTGTTGGTTCTGCAGAAGAAGCCAGTTATGAGTTCGACGCCACCCCCCCCCCCCCCCCTCCCCCGGTGGACTGTTCTCAATTGCGGGAGCTCATTTGTCCAATTATGTGATGCACATGTTTCCTTCCTCACTTCCTACATACAAGATGAGGAAAAGTGAAACTATTCCATAGTCTTTCCTTATTTCCCCCAATTCACTCTCTTATTCATTGTTGCTGCTCTTTCTTTCCTTCGTTCTATATCAGCGCGAGAGCATTTTTCTCACCCCTTCCCCCCACCCCTCGCTCGAAACGAACCCGCCCCCGCCCTTGCATAACCCATTAACATTATCTATCACCACAAATATTACTCCACAACAAAACACACAACCATGCCCACCAATATGTTATTACCATTACCGCAACATCATTACTGCGACCCTATAAGGAGAGAGATCCTGGTTATAATAAACAAACTAGATAACTAACCAGCAAAAATTATTACTAGTATCACTTTTGGCCTGTGATCTTATATTATGTTGGTAGATAGTGCAAAAATATGCAGCCAATTGCATAACTAGCTAGTAAACTAGCTAACTAGTAATAACTAGTAATAAGGGTAACAACAACATAGCCACAAGGTTGCTCCATCCGGGATTATTATTACCACGTGATGGTTGGGCCCGCATTTGTTGGGTCAGTTTATAAATGTCATTAAATTGTACAAATTAGATCCTCCGTTATAGTATTCAGGCCCCTCCCCCCGCCTTCCCCCTTTCCCCCTGCTGCCCAAATTTTCCCATATTGTATTCATTCAGTTTTGTTTATCCTTCTTGTTCTATCATCTTTTCATACTTTCTCAACGGCCTCGTTTTTTGAGTTATTTTGACCACTTTTTCCCTACTTGTTATTTTCCAATTAGCGTCGATAAATTTTCCCAATTCTTAAATTTTCATTCAAACACAACAAAAGAATCTATCAATGATGAATTCATTCAGCCACAATTGACGTTCAAAATTTACCCATGAAGTCTAAATTAAAAATATTGAGATCTTTTTTCCGCGGCACTTTCTCAAAACGGGAATTCAATTTATTTTTGTTTTCTCAGGAATCAAATTCGAAATATGCAAATGAAGCGTACTTATTTCATTCTGTCATTTTTACCATCCCTTATCCTAGACAAAGCCCTACAGTAACAAATTAACTCGCATTAGTCAACTGCTCACCAACTTTACATAGTTATCCCAAGTCAATGTTTTCCCATTAACAGACAAAAAACAGACGCCAGTTACATTTTAATGTACAAAAAATGCAAAATATCGCCAAAGAACTCAAATTAAAATCAGATGACTATCATCGAGACAATAAAATAATCCTAAACGTCGGAGGAATCCGACACGAAACCTTCAAAACCACCCTTAAAAAGATCCCCGCAACCCGGCTCTCAAAACTAACAGAAGAAGCCAAGAATTACGACCCGGCGGCCGGCGAGTTTTTCTTCGACCGGCACCCAGGTGTTTTTGCCCAGATTCTGAACTACTACAGAACTGGGAAGTTGCATTACCCGAATGACGTCTGTGGTCCCCTGTTCGAGACAGAGTTGCAGTACTGGAATCTGGATTCCAACCAGGTAATGTTGTCATTTTTGCTTACCATTTCATTTTTGTTGGGCTGTGAACTTTCGTTGGGTTTATGGAAAGCATTTTTTTATCTAAGTTAAAAAAAATGAATTACTTAAGAATGAGAGACTAACAAAATGATTTAAAAGATATTGATCGTCTCAGCTAAACTTAGCTTGATTCATCTCAATATGTTTGTTACTTTAAATAAACTGCGCCTGACATTATATCATAAGTTAACAATTACAATTTCTCTAAATTTAAGTTTCGAAATGAATTTCTAACAATTGAAGGTTTTCGTTTTTCATTTTGATCCTGCCGAGCTTACTTAAAAGAAAAGTTGTTCAGAACGAAACTCAACGCATAATTTATTGATGCCAATTTTGAGCGATAAGCGATATGTATTTGGTAATCTTCCCGGCTGAATTTGTACCAAAACTGCAACACATTCCTCTGCAAAACATTTAAAAGACAAATGAAAACAATTTAGTTTTTCGAACTTGTTTAAACCAATCAGCATTGTGAGATCTAAAATAGGATTTACAAGTTGTCGAACCATGTCCGTTTGTGCCCCCCAAAACGCTATGTACCCCCCAGTTACAGAGCACGTGCCATTACATAGTAAAGCAACTATGAAACAAAATAGCACGTGTGCTTACTGTGTACAAACAAAATGCTCCCTCTAAGCTGGGGGTGGCACAAACGGAGAAGATTCTACAATTTAATCGTTAAAAATTAAAGCTATGAACAGTTGATGCCAGCTTGATATTCTTTGTTTTTTGTCATCATTTCTGCATATCTGCTTTTAGATTGCTACATCAATCAGTAATGATGAACACACAGCTCAGCGATGACAGCATTTTATTTCATAAAAAACAAAAGATTTGTTCTGGAAGTTAAGAACTACTCCATAAAGAATAAAAATCACGTCTTTTAATTCAAAAATGACTGATTGTTGAACGATGAAAAATTTGATTTTCTAAAGCAAAATTTTCCATCTTTTTAACTTATTAATAAACTTAACTTAATTTTTTTATTAAATTAACTTAACTTTCTTAACTTTTTAATCAGAAATTTAGTAAACAATCAAACTCTCGGAAACATCAGTATTTGTTAACTGTCTAAGAAACAGGTTTCTTTATTTTTGTCTTCAATTTGAGTCTTTCTCCAACTTTGTTAGAAAGAACAGTCAATTGTTTTAAAAATGCACTCAATTTATAGACTTGTACTCAATTTATGGTGGTGAGTTCTTAGCATTATTGCTTCATTGAATACTTCAGCTTTTTGTATACAAAAATCTGAATACCTGCTTGGCTCTTTATGTAGTAGGAACGTCACGTTTGAATGAGTTTTTTGTCCATACTTATTAGCGTCATCTGACTTTTTTTCCAATCGCGTTTTCTGCTATCTTTGAAGCTGTTCAGAAAAACAACAGCTGTTCAACAACAGGAACCAGAAAATTATGCAAAATAGAGAGTCAATTTTGATCTATTTTTTTCAATTTACTGATTAAATCAATCGATCTTCAAAAAAATTACAATAGTCCGTTTTGTCATTAATTCACTAGATTTTATCATGACATTATGCGTCAATCCCATGATTTGAGAAAGTTTTGTGCATTGCTTTTTATCTCTTTGGTTAAGTTGAAAAATGGGGAAAAATTTGTTGACTTATCTTATGATAAATTAAACGGGTACGTTCTGAGTTAAGTTGTTTTTAAAAGGTTGTCAAAATTAGAAATCTTCACTTTTGAAAAAATGAGGAGTAAATCTGGACATTTCATATATTTTTTTTATTATTTCTCATTTAGGGCTAACTATCATTAATTTTGTTTTGAGCTCATTGTTTATTAGATATGCCTCGCTAGTCGCTTTTATATTTGCAAGGAACGACTCGAGCAATATGTTTCCTCAAGTCAAACCAGTCAATTACTGATTTTTAGTCGGCAAAATTTATTTCGAACAGAAAATTTTTCTTTGGCACGTCATTCTCATGATAATAGCAACAAAATTACTGAAAACTTGTCAACAAAACTTGATGTTTTTGTAAAGCAATGACCGCGATTTCTATTTTAACAAACATTTTGGGTGATATCCATAGTAAATTGAAAGAGAGCAAATCTTGTTCTTAGACATTTATTTTGGAAATTTGCTTTGAGCAAGTAGTTTTGAGGAGTAAAGCTTTTGTGCATTAGAGGCTTTGCTAGATTATAAGATGCCATCTATCTATCATTTGTCGTAAACATCATCAGTTTTTAATTATGTTCATGTCCATTAAGTTCATGTACTGTTCAAAATTATGTTACAGGATTTATATGTGTTTATCCATTGGTTTAATTTGATTTTTGGGACTTTTTTGGTTGTTTTGTTGTTTACAGTTTTATATTTTTCAATTTGAAGTGCATTATAGTTTATCATAATATGGTAATTTACAAAATTTAGTTTCTGAACTATGTCTTAGATCATTATTAACAAAATCGAGATTTCTAGCTGTAGGCTAATTAAATGCGAAAACTCAGGTGGAAAGTAGTGAGGAGTGACATAAAGCGTGGAAAAATGTGACGAGATATTGTAGCATTTTCCCACGATTGACCCAATCGACAGAAAAAGGCTAAATGTACGTTTTGCGGCGTAATGAAATATGTTGAATTGTTTTTTGCGAAAAATGAATGACTATTTCTAGATTTTTAGGTTCAAGATTGCTGTGGAAATTTGAAACCTTCGCACATAAATTTGATATATGAATTGCGTACGGAGAATTAATCGTATGAATTAATGAACTCATGCTTACTCAAGACTTTCAGGTCAATTATGGGTTGAAAATTTTTTATGAAATCGATTAGTTTGAAGCACTGTTCTTATTTGAGATAAATTATGTCCACGTGTTCTTAAAGCTCCGTTCAGACTAGGAGAAAACTTGATTTCTTCTCTTACTAACCACTTTTATCCGTTTTTGAAAGCGCATATGGTAGCGGTTTTCAATCCCCCCATTTGAATGTGATAAAAAAGTGTTTTTAACCTCAATGTGTGACCCTTGTCTCTTCTAATTGAGTGTCGAAAAATATGGAAGCTTGTTTTGCTTTAATTGTGTGCTTAAAAATACATAACACCTGATGATAATATTATAATTGAAATTATCTATATGATAAAATTCATGTTCAAATTTTCGGCCCACCCATATTGGGGTGTAATTTCACGGCTTGAAAAGATTTATTCCACTTTTGTTGTTCAAGTTAATCATGATTGTTTGTGTAAACAATAGGTAATAATTCAACCGTGTTTCAATTTTCAGCTAACTGTCAAAATTTTACATTTTCATAGCTTTTATTATTTTCAAAGTAATAAGCGGTGACCGATAGCAGAACATTTTGATATTCAATTTAACACCAAGGCATTCGATTGTAAAAAATTCAGAGGTTGTCAAGACAGCCCGTAAGGATCGAGTGAAAGAAAAATTCATATTAATATCTCCTTTTTATCTCTTTATGGCTTTTAGCACAAGTTTTTCCCAAAATGGGGGGTGGTCGCTCAAAAGGCGAGGCAAAATCAATCGATAGAGCCCCTATCTGCTAATCTTCTGTTAATGCGACAAAAAGGTTTCAAAAATCATAGTGCTTGCTTCGTTTATGAATTTCTATATGAAGCGTTTTAAATTAAAACACGCGTTTATTTCTCAAATCTGTCAGAAGTGAATCAAGCTGCACAAATTCAGAACCGGGAGACATTATTTATATAGAATGACTTGTTATTAGTCTAAACATTTAATTTGTTTCTAAATAAACTCTCAAATCTTTCTCCATAGAATAGACGTTTGGTTTTACGCGCTTCAAAATGCCACTAAATTATGGGGCGGAGGGAAAGAAATGGTTTATATATAGGCAATAAATGCCTTCTTGAACACAGGGGACGGGGACGGGGTGGTGGGGGGGGGGGGGGGGGGGTTGTGGTTGCATTTTAAAGGAAAGGATTATTTTTCAAGCAAAGATTTTTGTAAATTCAACTGTTTCTGCTAAGATGTCAGGCATTGTCAAAAATTCTTCTTTCTCTTTTGTTGTGTCCATTTTGAGTTCCAATTTTGTGATATTTAAATCTCTCTTTTCTTGTATTCATTACAAAAACAGTCAAGCGCATAAAGTCACAACAAAAAACAGCGCAGAGGTCATGTGGTATGAAATGACATTAGCAAAATAACAACAAGGTGGTCTTATAGAAATGTATTCACGTTTTCTGTTCTTTTCTGGCTTACTTTTTGTTGTTTTTTGTTTATTATCTCTCCTGCTTTCAGTCGGCTGCTTTTTCTGTGTTTTCTCCGCCCTAAAATGATTTTATTGCTTTTCGTGTGAGGAAAATCTGTGTTATTATCTTAAAACAACTACATCAAGTACCTAGACGAGTTTGATAACAGAAAACCACTGTGAATTATTCACGTCTGATTTGAGAAATCAGAATTAAAATTTCACATGACGTAAAAACAAAACAGACACTCAGACACTTTTCCTGAAAATGCAGATATATTAATCGCACAGTGTAAAAATTGACAAAGAAATGGGGATTCAATTTAATTTAGATTTTTTCCTCAATAGCGTCATTATAGCTTGAGTTAAAGCTTCAGCGCATGATTTTGTCTAAATTGCGCTGAAATTTCCAATAAATGTCCTGAAACACGTGATTTTAAACTCAGAAAACTTTACAACCTAAAATTGCAGTGATTTCCTGAAGGCTATTTTTCTTAATAATACGTTTGTACAAAATCATACGCTCTTACTTTAACTTTTTTAAAATAATAAATGAAGTGTACACTCTCGAGCTCTCAATTTTAATTGATGTTTTTTTCAACTATTTAAATTTAAAAAATTAACCCCCGATGATCCATCTTCATTTTTTGTTTGATGGTCAGAAATTTACAAAAAAAGTTGAAATAAAAAAAACAAGCACTTCGATTTCTGCAAAAATTCACTAACTTTTTATTGGAATTTTTTAATCAATCAATTAGAACTGCGCCTTTTTAACGTAACATCAGAGAATTTTATAATATATATCAGAATTCATACTTTTTCTGTGAAACACAAAACTTCTACGCATTCTAGAAAATTGTTTATGCATAATAAATCTCATTCGTGAGCAAAATTCTGTTACAAAAAAAGAAACTTATAATTTCAACTCCAATAGTTGAACCCATTGTTGGCCTTGTTTGTTTTTCGGCTTAGCTTTTGAGTGCGATGATGCCAGAGCTTACTAGTTTTATTATCCTAATTTGAGGAAAATAAATCTTAAAGAACAAAATTCTGACAGCATTTGTTCTGAAATTTGTGGAAAAGTTTTTTTAATCAATCTTTGGAAGAATGTTATTTATAAATGCTCTTAAAAAATCAGCTTGTGCGGCAAAAAATTTGAAGTAAAAATTTTAAAAATAACTTCGATTGTGAAAAATGTGCTTTAAGTTTAGGTTTGGAATATAGAATGCTTTCAGTGAGAATTCTCCCTAACTTTTTTGAGCTCAAAGAGGCCTATTGTAAGGTTTCTTAAAACAGTTTTATGAATCTCTTCGATTTGCGACCTTTTATGTTGAAGGATGCGCGTGAAAAGATACCGAAACCATATGGAGGAACCGTAGTATAAAACAAATGATTCGCTATCGAATGACATAAATTTTCAAGTTGGGCTCAGAACAACAATTTTAAGAAAAGTTAGTAAATTTTGGTTTAAAATTCAAAAACAAGTCTAAGAACGACAAATTAGTTTATAACTTAATTTTCCTGCGTAAGTTGATTGACAAAAAAATAATCCTCTACTAATCAGTGCGTGCTGGTCAAATTTGGATATTATTTTTATTAGATCAAATTTTTACTAGTTTTATTAGAATCAATCAAGCAAAACAGATTTATGGCCCAACCAATTTGTGCATTACGTAATGATCTTGCTAGCATCTATGCCAGCGTTGTAAAACATGGTTATGTGGAGTTAAAAACTAAATTGTTGACCAAAAATTTTCCTATCAAATTTTTAATAATGTGAAGTAAGTCCGCTTCAGAATTTTTTCCATCAAGCAATTTTAATGCAAATTTTTAGAAAGTTCGGAAAAGAATGTCTTGATAGGTCAAAAAGTCTAAATAGTTAGAATAATTATTTTCAATGCTCGATTGATTCTCTTTAACTCTGTTTCTCATCTCCCAAACTATGCTCGGTAATCGGATTTGCTTCAAACAGGCAATAGCAAACTGTTGATTATTAGACTATTACTAGTCTATCACTGATTTTATAGATTTTTACCGCAGTACAACTTTATCACAGTGCGCAGGTATAACTTATGTTTTTTTGAAGGCTATATCATAAATGATAATTTTTGTGACTATTCCGATCAAACAGCTGTTTTCAACTGCACTCTGAACTCCAAAGAGAACGCACTGAGTTAATGTGAGGTATATTTCTTTGTTTTCCTTAATAGTCTTTGAATTGGGGTAAAATATGAACTTAGGTTGATTTTTTCAGTATTAAAAAAATTGCTAAATTGCCAAATTTATCATTTTCAGAATCATCATTTTTTAGGGGGGGGGGGGGGGGGCTAAAAAGATACAGAAATACCTTCAATGCCTCGTTGATTGGAGCCAAACTTTGAACTTCTTTTCAAATCTTTTTCACCTTGCTGCAACTCTGCTCGTACCAGGTTCATTTATACATTGAAGAGCAAATTTCTGATTATTACTGAGATTGTAAACAGTTTTTTATCCTTCTAGTGTAATTTTATTTAAAAACGCGCAGATGACGTATTATACAGCTTCTGAAATTTATATCATAAGTATTAATTTTTGTGACTATGGTAATCAAACAGCTGTATTCATTTGCACTCTGAACTAAAAAAAATGGGATAATTTAAGCTTTTTATTTGTGCTTCCATATTAGTTTTTAAATCGGGTGGCAATTTATAAACCTGAGCTACTTTTTAGCGTCGAAAAAATTGCAGAATATGTGTATACCATTTTTGAAATCAATGAATGCGTTGAGAGCAGATTTAATGACCGTACAAAACCAGTTTGAACTTGAACTCTTTCGGCTTCGACTATAGTTAATTATTGAAACATCGGAAGGGAGGGAGGTGAATACTTTTTTCTGAATCAATTTCGTTTTCATTCATGCAAAATGAATCTAATGTGGCTGAGGAAATAAAAACCTGCCGGGGCTAAAATATTAGACCCCCCCCCCCCCCGCTTATTTTGCCCCCCCCCCCTCACTCCCCGTCTAACAACACATCAATTGTTACGGGGGAGGGGCATAGGGGCGGTCATAACTGTCGCGACTGTGGGGGGGGGGGGGGGACCTGGGAGGGCTTGCAGGGCCTAAGTTCATCCTGGTTAATAATTTTTGTTCAAACATTGAATTAATACTTGCAGGTATAAATTTGATTTGGTAGATAAACACAAATTGGACTTTCCGGCCCATCTGGTGGCTCGTCCTTTTCTGTAACTTTTTGAGCTTAATTTAACCAGCGTCAAACACGGGGCTTATAGCTACAGGGACAATATTGGAGCTAGAGCAGACGTAAATTGAGTTTAAACGAGAAACAGTCTAAACAATCACTTCGAATCTTTCAAATAGGCGTGAAATTGTGCAACTATGCGGAAATTGCCCGAATATTTCCCACTTTGACTTCTCTGAAATTTGTGTGATCAAGTTCAATTTCACTAGTACTTATTCACGCATTTGACTTCTCAAACTGTCTATAAGCATCATAGCGATTCTTAGATTTAGTGGATCTATTCTGTTTTGCCCCCCCCCCATCTTGGTGGGCTTATATTTTTACGCCCCCCAGGCGCACGTGCTATTTTTTACATAGTAACGTGCTATATAACAACATACAAATTGTAACTGGGGGGCGTAAAAAACACTGGGGGGGGAACAGAATAGATCCGATTTAGTGTATTACGAAAATAATATTTTTGCCATTTTAAACCCCAACCACCTGCTCGTAATTATTTAATTGGGCAATGGCGGGGGGGGGGGGGGTTTACCCCAACCCTGCTATTTCCAATTCCCTCCAACCTACAACAAAGTCAGCCAGAGCCTTTGCCTTTCAACCCCCCCCCCCCCCCCCCTCCAAATGAAGAAATCAAAACACACACACTGCACGCACTTACACAGATAATGCACACCTTTAACTTTTTTTAGGATTGCTACAAAAATCTTATCAAATATACTCTCACGTAGAAAGCGTAAGGACTCTTTTGTAGTTTGAAATTTTAATTAACTTTTTGAATGAAAAATGGTTGGGTTGTGAGAAATGGCAAATGGTAACAATGTGTCTATGCATGTCATTTGGTGGCATTGGTACGCCATATAAGAAGAGTAAGACTATATGGCTTGCACTTAGGGTAACCAATCAATTTAGATACGTTTTTCGCCACTCGCAAATATCTCTCCTCTTTATCGCGTGGGATCCCGCGGCTGTTTTGAGTTGAATAAGTGAAAACAATGGTCCAATTTATAATAGAAACAGACACGCGTCTGCCTGTGCGAAAATTGAACTCGACCAACACAAAAGAATTCCATTTTTTCCAAGGAAATTTTTTTCAGCATGTTTTTGTACTTTCAAAAAGATGAGAAAATTGCAGTGTTGCTTCTATTGTTTTATTTTTATTATTGTTTTCAAAAATTGTGCGAAGTTTTTGTCAATAAAATTTAGTAAACAATCGATATGATTTATAGCATTATGCACCAGGCTACAAGCACTGAACAAATTGTCTAATGATGTTAAAATATAAATATGACGGTTCTTTAATCGAAGATAGTTAGAAAGATCCAAAGAAAACTAAAAGGCAAATTTGAGGGACAAACAATGGCACTGCTTAGTTCTGGCTGCATTCTCTGTTAATTTTATTTTTGATTTCATGACAACAATTATATCGTCTTAGCTCGTTTCTGAGATTTGTGGATCGTTTCTGCTAGCGCCCCCAGCCTTATATAGCGGGTAAATTTGCACCCCCCAAAATCTAAGTTTTCGCGAATTGTGAGAGCGATATTTGCATTTCATTGAAACAAGAGGGTCTAGGTAGATTGAAGGCACTTTTAGAATAGCTTCCTTAAGAAGTTTTAAAAAATCAAGCCTTTATTGTAGCCAAATCAAGCCGTTATATGCAACAAATTTTGGTTGAATACGTAATACTTTCAAACCATAGCTGTGCTAGCTTTTAGTAAATGCATATTGCTCATATATGTTCACGTATAATATTACTTAGCTTTAACAATATGTTTACACATTTATAAATGGGGGTGCCTAACAAAGCGGGGGGGGGGGCGCTAGCAGAAAAAATTCAGATTTGTTTTCTATTGCTTACGAAAGAAGAAAGATGATAAGAATGGGACAGGTGCAGGTCATTTCAAATTACTAGCTCGTAAGATCTTGAAAAATTAAAAAAAAAACACACACTGCGGACACAAAAAAGCCAATACTCTCAAGGATCAGAAATTCTAATCCAATTAGGGATAATATGTGTAACACACGTCAAAAACTTTCATTTACACAGAAAATAACTAGTAAAATAGGACTAAGTAAACAATAATGCTCTCTTTTGAAGAAAAAGTGAGGCTGGAAATCAGTGAATGCGGCTCTATCTTTTTTTTCCGACTGAAAATAAAGAAGTTAGCAGACGTGAGGAAACTGTTTTCCTGCTTGAACTAATGATATTACAATTGAACGTTTCAGCAGCGCTTAATTATTGCATCTGTAATTCAAGTAACTATGAAAAACTCAAATATATGTATACGTGTGCAAAAAATACGTGTGTACTGAGTAAGTGTGCGACTCCTGTAATACAAAATTAGTTGCCTGCAAAATCGCAAATTACTAGAAATATTGATATACAAAACTATTTAAAACCACAGTGCTGGACTATACTGAATGAGTTGAGTTGAAATTACAATATTTTATTGAGACAGATGGCTATTTTAGAACTCCTTTTTGTTTTTTAGATTGAAAATAATGACAGAATATGGAAAAATTAAATTTAGTCTGTTTAAGTTACAAAATACAGAGTTTATGAAAAAAACCAGCCCTGCGAAATATTTAAAAAATTTATTGATTTTTTTGACGGTAGTAAGTATTTTTAGGTAGCATTATTTTGGATCAGCATTATCCTACATATATCAAGCCTACAGTTTTTTTAGATTTGGGTCCTGTCTATTTGCTTTAGTTTTCATGAAAATTAAAATTTTACAAAAAATCTCTCCAGAGTCTCCATCAAATCACTGTATTGTTTAACTTACCTGTAATTCAATGCGAAAAATAATCTGGTTCCATATGTAATACCGGTCTTTTCGCTAAATTTTTTTGCGACCAATACTTTTTTTTGCGTTGGGAAATAATAATGGTCTTATAAAAGCAACATAATGACTATTATAGTTGAAGAAAGATTCATTTTTTGAGAAAAAAATTCTTCCTTTTCTTTACGCAGCACTTTTGCGGGATCTTTTGTTTTCAGCCCTAAATGTGCATACAAAAATCATCACAGCAACGACCATTCTGATCCCCCGTAATTCTAATATGCTTTTAACGTGTGCAACATTTATCTTAACGAATATGATTTCTGACGCTCTGATCATTAATTTTAGTTTCCTCGAATTCAATCTTCATCAATTTGAGGCGTTTTTTCAGTTTAATGCCGATTCATTTAACTCCGCTTATCTTAATACCATATAGTTTTACCCTCACTGTCGTTTAACACCACAACTATACAGTCAGCAATTCAATTATTCTGTCTCATAATTAGCTGGATAAATTAATCCAATGTTCGGTTATGATAATTTCATTTGAGGTTCCAGTGGCCGCAGATCATAGTCATGGTTTGGCTGGACGAATGATTATAATGACAATGTTAAAAATAATATCCATGCGGAGGATTAAAATCGGGATAAAATGATAAACGGGTAAAACAATCGCGGTAAATTGATAGGGGATAGGTTAAATAAAAAAGCATATCAAGACAAGTCCTGACGTACAATTCAAAAAATTTTCATTGACTAAACAACAACTAGACCTAGAATGGACTACGAGTGAATTGGAATAACAATTTCCAAACAATCCGAGTGTAAAATTTTAAAAACTGAAAATCAATGTCACAATGAAGCATATCAACAAAAAAAACCACTAGAGAAAAAGAAAATTGGTTCAAACAAAAAAGAATTAACTATGAATGGATTGCGAAATTTTGGAAAAATTCGATTTAAAAAATCGAAAAAACAGTAAAACCAATGTGAAATTGCCACATGGGAACATAAAACCACTGGCGAGAAAGCGAATTCCTCAAACACCGTTTTCTCACTCTACTTTGTAATTAGAGTAAAAAATTGACGCCGCAAAAACACTCGCTTTTTCGATCTACGTCCTGTTTTGGTGTGACCAAAATCACTGCTCCAATTTGACTTCAAAAATCTTGAAAATGTGTGAATAGATCTTAAAAGAAAAGACAGCGCCCCAATACAAGTCAATTTCTTTGAATTGTAAAAGACGTGACACCATTTAAAACAATATCAAAGCCCAATTTTATCATTTTTAAGTTTATCATTTTTAAGTTTTTTATCAAGTTTTAACATAAAGTTGGAAAGAAAACTCAGAATCATACCCTTTAAGCCTGTAAAATTGCACGTTCTTGCTTATAAACTTTTTCATGCAAAACTATTTGAATTATTCAAAATAACCGCGAGAAGGAGAATTTTTATCATCTTATTTCTTAGAAGGTATCTTTTCTTGGTTTATTTCATTTTAACTTGCGCTTGGCACAAAAATATTATGCCGCTATGCTCATTATGTTTACCGATTGTTGATGTAGTGTTTAGATGAAAAAGTTATTTCTAATAGAAAAACTAATACTATTATTAAAAAATTTATACCTTTAATTTTTAGTACCACAATTTCAATTTGGTTCAAAGTTTTGCTGAAAGAGCTCCATGGTTCTTACAATTTTGATATTTTCCAGCCTAAATTGATTATTCGATTTGTATGCGAGCCATTATTTCATGCATACAATGTGAACCAATATCGCGATTTAATGACAGCAACACTAACTGCATATTACATGACTTTTTCATAACTGCGTTCAATTAATTGCAAAACTTTTCTTTCGTGAAACAATTTTCTCTCTTCTTGACTGTCAATATTAACGCAGGTGTTTTCACATGTCATAAATAGTGTCGACTATTTCCAAAATTTCACGCTGTTTAAATCCGCAGATCTTTATACGTGAACGGCAAATTTATGGTCACTCAATCAATGCGTTCAATTCTCGGCCATAAAAATTTGATCAGGCGTTGCAGTTGGAAGCTTTTATGATAGGAAAACACGCGTCACGTGGATTATTAATTCACACGCGTGAACAAGCCGCTTCACTTTTGCTAAACGCTAAAAAGTGGCCATGAACTAAACAAAAGTTTTATCAAGAACTCTTTCATGCGGTTTCGGGTTTTTCTTTTCTGGAAACAACGGGGGGGGGGGGGGGGGGTGTCTTTACTGGGAAGCGCCCTTTGATGGCTTTCAGAGGCCAATTTAACATAAGTTCAATCATACAAAAGTTGAAAAACAGGCCCATAAATTTAATCATTCAAAAAAGATATTTTCAACAAACAAAAATCCAATTTTTTATCATTTTGATCAATTATCAGTTAACAATTGTTTTCCTTTATATATTTTATGCTGTCCGTAAATCAAAAAATTTATTTATTTAGAAATAAAGAATGGCTATTTAATTCAGTTTGAACGAGAATAGTTCTTCTTGAAATTTCGTGAAATAGACTACGTTTTACAATTATATTGTCGTCTTGAGCCACAAAAGAGACATTTTGGCCAATTATCATTTTTTGGACCTTTTTTAATATCTGCAAAGCATAATAAAAAAAAAACGTTATAATAGAAAAGAATTGAAAGCCAAAAAATTTAATCCTTCACTGAAATGTTTTGAAGTATTAAAACGCCAATGTTGGAGTGTGGAAGTCAAAAAGGATGCTTGTTAATGTGCGTTCGCACATGATGTTCCGACCCGAGTTCATCTACATTTTTGACATAATTGTCAAACAAATGATGAGATAATTAAAAATAGATGTATGAGTAAAAAAAACGTTGCACAACCGAACTACTACTTGGAATACATAACACCACGTCTCAATATAGCGCTCAAAAGATCTGCCATTAGAAAGACTACGAGAAAAAAAAACAAACGACAAAATAAGCAAAAACAAAAATTGTTTAGTGAATGTGCTGAAAGAAGAGAAAAAGAAACAACAATATTGACCACTCACAAAACTTATATAAAAATGCATATTGTCCAACAAACAAAACATCAGTTAAGACATGATATCAATGGAAAAATGGTTTTTGAATTCCAATGAATTGGATGGAATCTCTCAATGATGAGGATAAATTACAAGTTGACGAAAAGAACAAAAACTGAAAAGCTTAAAATGTCTTTGAAAATGAACAATATCATAAACCTTAATACTATTCGCCAAAAACTGACTGCATTGAGTAACATCATTCATTTAATCCTTACTTAGGACCCTATGAGACCAGTCAGCCTTTCACGACTACTTAGAAAATTTCACAAAAAATTGAGCAAGAAAAGTGCCAAACCCCAAAAAAAGAAGGTTTGGGAAACAAATTTTCTTTTTTTCTATACTTTTCAATAGTAATGGCGTTGTTCTTTTCTTAACAACATGACTTCAAAAGTATAAAGAAAAATAATGAAACTACAAAATTTTTGAGAAAACCAGTTATATCAACATTAAATTCAATTGCTTTCAACGGAAGTCAAAAAGTACGCTAAACTCTACCCCGAGGAGAAAAGAATGATGTTTTGCAATCATAAGTAATCATCGAGACATCACAATAAGGTCTTATGATTATTCTTTAGAGAAATTCATTAGAGAAGTAAAAGAAGAAAGATTCGAAGCCATTGAAACCATAAGTTTTTCTCTGAAAACGTTATCTAGGAAACATTGGACATCTTCTCTAAGCCAATGGGAACTTTTAATGATGGGATAATGAGATAAGATGTCAAAAGGAACCAAAATTACAAATTTCAATTTTTTTTTTAAATTACGAAAACTCGTGGCATCGAAGTCATAAAACCAATAGTTAGTAGTTAAAACTGCTTACCAGATTAATTTTGTATGCAATAAAAAGGAAAAGGGTCATGTCATTACTGAGATTTGCTTACATATCATGGAATTAGGTTTAATAAGGGTTAGCGTTCAAAAGAATTTCGAATTTTTCTTTAAAAAATGTTAACAGCCACTCAAATCAATAGCTATCAGCGGAAGTCAATAAAATAGCAAATTTATTCCCCGATAGGAACATAAAGATGTTTGTCATTCTTACGTCATCAAAAAGACATCAGAATAAGTCGTACGATTATGAAAGCAACAAAAAAGCAGGGAAAACCCAAAAAATTCAGTTGAAAAGTGTAAGAAAATGTCGAAGCCATTTGAGTCACAAACTTTTCTCTGCGAAATTTATCTATGATCAATTGAAAATGATCTCTGCGCCATTAGGAATTATCAATATTAGATTACTGTGATAAAAGTAGAAAGGTAACCAAAATTACAAAAAATATATCAAAGAGTTTTTAAAAAAAATATATGAAAACTAGTGGACTCGAAGTCATGAAACCAATAGTTAGAAAATGAAACCGCTAACCAAATTCGTTTTAGATGCAGTTGCAACGAAAGGGGTCCTGTTATTACTGAGATTGACTTACAGGTCAAAAAATAAATTTAAATTTGGTTAATGTCCAAAAAAGGTCTATAAAAAATTATGTTTGAAGTCTTAACAGCCACTAAAAACAAGAGCTTTCAAGGAAATCCAATTACTACTCTACCTCATGCCTCGATGGGAAGAAAACAATATTTGTCATCAATATATCATCAAAAAGACATCAGAATAAGTCATATGACTATGAAAACAACCAAAAAAGCAGGCAAAACCCAAAAAAAATTCAGTTGAAAAGTGTAAGAAAATGTTGAAACATTTGAATCACAAACTTTTCTCTGCCAACTTTATCTTTGATCAATTGAAAATGATCTATGAGCCATTGGGCATTATCAATATTAGATTAATTTGATAAAAGTTGAAACTTAACCAAAATTACAAAAAAATATATCAAAGGTTTTTTAAAAAAATTATGAAAACTCGTGGCATCGAAGTCATAAAACCAATAGCTAGAAAATAAAAGTGCCAACCAGCGTCGTTTTAGATGCAGTTGCAAAGAACGGTCATTTCATTACTGGGATTGACTTACAGTTCAGGAAAATGAAATTAAGTATGGTTAATGTCCAAAAAAATTATTATTTTTTTTGAAGTCTTAACAGCCGTTAAATTAGAGAGTTTTCAAAGAAATCCAAAAACTGCGCTACTTATTCGTTGGTGAGAAGAATGGGATGTTTGTAATCAATATAGTATCAATAAAATATCACAATAAGTTCTATGATTATGAAGACAACGAGAAACACATCCAAAAACCAGCCAAAATTTCCAGAAGAAAGTGTCGAAGCTATTTAAACCATAGTCGTTGCTTTGAAAATCTTATCTTTGATCTCTTGGCCGTCTTTTTTAAGCCAATGGGAACTATCATTTTTAGGATGATGGGAATATATTTCAAAAGGAATCAAAATTAAAAAAAAATCCGAATATTTTTTTGAAATTATGAAAACTCGTGTTATCGAAGTCCTAAAATTAATAAAGACTAATAGTTATCCGATAAAACCCACTTACCGGATTAATTTTGGTTGCATTACAAAGGAAGGTGGCCCTGTCATTGCTGAGACTGACTTACTGTTCATGAAAATAAGTTTAATATCGATTAAAAGTTAAAAAATCGAAAAAATGTATTTTAGAGTCTTAGCGGCCATTATCTGTCCTATTCGCTTTAGCTCTAAACATTATTCACCTGAAACAAGAACTCAAAAGAGAGCCGAGGATAATTGCCATTCAGGAGAAAAAGAGAGAAGACAAACAAAAAATAAAATAAAACATTATGCACTACTTACGACCAAAACTCAATGGTTATCTATTTTTTAAACATTGAATTAAAAAAGTCAGAAAAGCATCAGATAAAAGTAAATTAAATCAAATGACTTGCATTTTACCAGAGGAGATACGGGACCTGTCTTTGTTGAGAATGATTAACAAGTAGACAGAAATCAAAAAGGGCAAGATTAGAAAATACTATTACACTTTTGAAAACATTTTTATTGAAAAAAATGAAAGCAATGAGCCATCAACTGACATTTTTCATTGGCTTCATTTAAATCTTCATACAAAAGCTTTGAGGTCTTTCATTATCCAGAAAGTCAAACGACTACAACACAACAAACAGTCTGTAGTGTGAAATATAATTTGGAAATGATATTTTTTATAAAAGGCCTTAAGTTGAACAAAAATTTCGCTAAAAGTGAACAAAATCATGCAAAAATTGCGTGTTTACACAAAATGTTAAACCTAGATAACTCTTTAGAAAACACGAAATTCAAGAGAATCTTATTAATTTTGAATTCTAAGCTGGACGAGCTTTTTAATGATACCACTCACATTTCTCCACGATCGATTTATTGATTTCGTTTGCTGTTTCAATACGTTTAGATGCGCTGCTTAAAACGTAACAACTTCAAAAAGTAAGAATTAAGTTACAAGTTTTTTGAGAAATTTGGTCGATTTGTTTTGTCCTGATCAAATCCATTGGAATAAGAACAAGGATTTGATTCTGCAATTATTACGTTACACTACTTGGCGTAGGTTCATTAACAATATCGATAATTCAGAACAGAAGGCTGTCTGCAATTTGAACAAACTCTTTATTCTTATCAGTTTTTGAATTAAAAAATTTTTACTACGAAGAAATGATGCTCAATTCATCGGCAATCGTTTCGAAGGCAACTACTTTTTTCAAAAATTTTTGTGTTGAACTGTGATTAGCAAACAACAACAGGAACAATAAATACTATTTATTGAATATTATTTATGCCCCCTCATGCGGGGGCGAGAATTCGTTATGAGATCAGATATTGACTAATTCCGCACTCATTGGGGTTATCTGTCACCTCTTAATGGGCGACAAGATTTATTGAGACGCTCCCTTTTGTTTACGTGAGCCATGATAGTAACGCAAAATGCCGCTTTATGTTCAAATTCTTGCATCTCTTGCAATAATCATTGTGGTTGAGCAATGCATTGGAAAAAACTGAGACAGCTTCAGCTAGTCTGATCAAGGCATCTGATGAGCCAGCAGACGGAAACTTCTATTGTCTGCATGTATGGCAATTTTTTCAAAACTTTCCGATGTGTTTCGAAAATTCCACTGGAAGTCAGATAATGTCAACAGTTTGAACGCATTACCCATGATTCAATAATCTCTGCAGGATGTTACTTTATTGTTGAGAGTTTTTTTGTTTTTGAACATAAAAATTAACTTTTCTCTCAATCTACAAAATTCCACTCAATATTTTTGGTGCCTTTTCTAGGTTCAGAATTTCTGTAGAAGTTGTGGTCAATTTTGACGGGTACCTTCTAGTGAAGTTGATATTTTTTACAATTTTCGGTTTTATCTGAAGAAAAATCATCCTTGTAAAATTGTGGTTATCGGATCAAAACTTGAGGTTTTTTGGTGTTTTTAAAGCCTTACTATCAAGTTTTCCCTATATTAAGCTCTTTTTAATTCAAATCGGGTATACTTTCGGTGACCAGACGCAGACTTTTCCCTGGGATTTTTTGCCCAATCTGTCATCTTATCATTGGGGTGTGCTCATTTCGATTTCTGCGATGTCATTGAATAAGAGTTTTTCGAGACTTGTGCTTCAAATTATTCAGATCAAGAATCCTATAGCGTTGTAAAAATGGAAAAGTCATCTGTCAATGTTTGAGATTGTCCTTAAATTTGTTTAGTCATGTTACCGATTATTTTTCAAATTGCCTCATCAAAATCTGAAAATGGTCCTGAATCAGTTGAACTTAATAGAAGTCTAGATAATGCAGCTATGAAGCTGTAAAAATAGCCAGTTTTCATGGACCGTGCTGTAGTCATTAAGAAGCTGATTGTTAATGAATGTTCAGTCATTTGTTATTTTACCTGTGAACTTGCTGACGTAAATGAAGCTAATAGAATTACTATAGCAACATTAGTCTAGACTGTATTATAGTTGTCTAGTCATGGCCATACTCAAAAAGTCATTCATTCATTTTGTGCTCATTAACAAAATATCACAAAGCTGCAAAATATGAACGTCATTTCGACAAAATATCAGTATTTGTTATGCCCAAAATTCTTAAAATCTAATTATATCACCGCTATATAGCTTAACATTATTCAGTTATTTCGAGTTCATCATTCAGGATCTATTTTTGCAACTTATATTTCTCCGGGAGGGGGGGGGGTATAACGTACGAACAGAACAGGTCCTATTTGTATTCTTGGCTTATTCATTAAATTGAGACTACTTTTCTGCGGCAGGATGGGCTTATTTTTCTCTTTTTCAACTGTCAGTCGTTTTCGATTATCTTCAACAAAGTATAGAACACAACTTAGAGCAATTGAGAAAATATCGAACTATAGAAACGAGTGAAAAATTTGTTCCAACTTGGTTGAAAGAATGAAAAAAAAATGGGGAAAATATCCCGCAGGAGAGCATGCGGTGATTTCTAGCGATTTGTCTCTTAATACCAATTTAATTCAATATCACGCTGCGCTTTTTGTTCCTTAATTTTGCTACTTTTGGGCTGGAAATGTTATTTTTTGGTGATAATGAAAGAATCTTTCTTTTCAGTTCATGTACATTGGTCTAAAAAGGCTAACGCGTATTCATACTACAAGTACATGTTTAACAATACGCAGAAATGCTACTCTGTACAATTCTAATGCCACATTTTCGATGTTTTTATCGTAAAAGCAATTTGCGATGTATTGATATGTTTGAATTGACCCGGAAAGATATGATAAAAATATTGAGGAATTGTCTAACTAAAGCCCAGCAACTATTATGTACTGCTTCATCGCAATGATGAAAACATATATACTCTGCGCATATACTATAATGTTTCTCATATTTAGCTCTGTTATTCTTGTTTAAACAAGGAAGTTCGGTAATGTGCGTTCAAATAAAAAAAATATAATAAAACAACATGCATTACTTACGACCAAAACTCAATGGCCATCTATTTTTTTTAAACATTGAATTAAAAAAGTCCAAAAGGCATCAGATAAAAGTAAGCTAAACCAAATGAGTTGCATTTCACAAGAAAAGATACGGGACCTGTCTTTGTTGAGAATAGTTAACAAGTAGACAGAAATCAGAAAGGGGCAAAGTTAGAATATACGACAACACTTTTCGAAAACAATAATATTGAAAATCATGAAAAATGAAGATCAAAAAATCATTACAATTTTGCGAGAAAACGGCGTCGAAGCCTATAAAATTAAAATCGCTTCACTAATTTTTCAATATACAAATCAAAATCTCTTCACAAAATTTCAATGCAAATAATGAAAATCGGACCAGACAGCAAAAAAGAACCTCGAAATGGAAAATGTAAAAAATTTTGTAGCTCGTGGTATCAACGCCAAAAAACCATTATTACAGCCATAAAAAACCATAAAACAGCAATGAATACTACATCATCTTTCACTTGAAAAATAATTTGATCTCTGTTTTCTATTTTGAGAATACGCTAAAAGTTTGCAAAATTTATATTAAAAGTTTTTTGCAAGAAATTTTTTGAAAGTTTAAGACGTAACAATCGTAAGCTTTCAACTAAATAAAGATAAATAGTTTAACTTTTTTGCTTTTAGAAAACCAAACTTTAGGTTTAATCAGTGAGACTAAGTCAAAGACTACACATTAACACTGAGTACAGACAGAGCTCAAAATTTCACGATAAATTTTTGCGACATTTGTTGAATCCAAAAAAATTTCTTTTCTCTGATCTTTTTATGTACGTTTGTTCGCCACACCTTGAACTTATACGTGACCTGTCAACACTTGAAAGTTGATTTGAAATCGTTCTACTCTGTAACTAACATAAAAAACAAAGTTGGCAAAATTCAAAAAATAAACACAGCGCCCCGTTAGAATCCGAGTAATTTTTGAACTATTTAATTCCACAACTATTCGATAAGTAGTGTTGTTTTTGTGGATTCTCCAAAAAAACAGTTGAACATTCCAAACGCTGCTGAAATAGCTAATTTGATCGAAATTTCGTTTTATCAAAATAAATGACGAGAATTAGATACACATCGGCATATTCTTATTGCACTTAATATGCATCCATCAACTGAAAGCCTTAAAGAGCTTCTTTAATAGTTCTCTAGATGCCGAATTAGACCTAAGATTTTTTAGACTCAGTTTTAAGCCTACAAAGAGAACATCAATTGCTTGCAAAACTCCAGAATTCGTTCCATAGTATTCATGAGCTTCGCTCTTAAAATATGTCATTGTTTCAATGGATCATATTTGAACAAAAGGGACCTTCTACTAAGTGAACGTTTCGATGAAAAAATACTTTCTTCTAACTGGGATAAAAATTGCGAAAAAACTCAAATAAAACAGACTCGAAATACAATCTGAATCAATTTTCATAGCAAAATTCAACTCAATGAGACCAAAACTGGTCTTACTACCGCTGCGCGGGTGCAAAAAACGCAATTGTTCCGACAAACAAAAATGCAATCGTTGGCAAGCAAATTTCTTAACATAAGAAAAAGAAACCATTCTTTTTTTTAAATATTGATTTATGTTACCGAAGACCGCAAAAATGTTATTTATAGAAAATCTTTTCATGAACCGGTGTTACAATTAGCCTATATCTGAGTAAAAGAAGATTGTGTGAGCTGTTTTCATGTCTGCACCACCACCGGAGAAAATGGACAAAGTGGGCCAAATAGGCATATTTGACGCTTTTTTTGAAAAAAAAGGAGAAATGCTGAATTTTTGAAAATTTAGAATAAAGTTTTGTCAAAAAAGTTGGTTCAAGCAATTCACCAGTTCTCCTCTACCTTCAAAATGGAGACTATCGGTAATAATTCTATCATATTTTAGCAAAAGTTTAATAAAAGATTACGGAAAAGTTTGAACAAAACAACGGAAGTTGGGCTAACGTTTATAAATCTTTAAACCTCCGTAACTCCTCGTAAAAGTTAATGTGAGTCGGAACAATTAATGCTAAATTTTGAGAAGACAACCTACTTTGTCATTGAATGACAAGATCGAATATCTCTTGCGAAAAAAAAATCGAAGAGTTCTCTGGATCAATTCTCGAAGCAGAAGAGATCTGTTGAGACTTGAATCGTGCAACTAAAAATTTCAACAGATAAAAGTTCGGACTTAATATAAAAACAATTCAAAAAATATTTAAAAACAAATTTACTAATGTTGTTAAAACCTAATTTTCAGTCGAAAAAAATCGAGAAATTCATTTAAATAAAGTCAGTAAGTCAGCAATCTTTTTTTCGAAAGCAACCTTAAGATCATGTGTCAATCTTCAGTGATTTTTGCATGTTTTCCTTTTGTTCCCCCTGCGCAGCTTTGTGGGTGCATATTATTTGCAATCTCTAGACGCACGTGATATATACAGTATACTTTATTTTTTATTGTATAATGTCTCGTTTTCTGTAGGGCGGGGGGCAGAAACGGAGAACTGGTGACTTGGTGCTGGGAAGATTCAGGGCAAAGTCTAACGGTAAACCAGTGCTCATAGACTTTTTTTAGTTGAAAGATGGTTATATTCAAAAAGTTCTTGAAAAAGTTGGACAGAAGTTGAACAGAAGGTTGAACAAAAAATCGCATTCCATCAAAATTAGTCACAGAGAAATTCCAGGTACGGTAACAGTATGCAGAACGCCTTGTATGACACAGTTATTTATTGCAAATTGTTGATCACAAATTATTGCTATCAAACTATTTTTGACAACTGAAGTTGACACGCAATGCAAACAGTACAGATGTTGTCAGATTTTGTTTTGAACAGATTCATGAAAACTATAGAGATTTGCCTGTTTCATTTATGGTGATAATTTTGCGGAGACTCTAAACTGATCACGTGTCTGCAGAATTTCAATATCAGCTTTAACGGATTTCGTTTGCCCGACGCATTTTACAAACATTGAGGGAAAAATTAGGGTTTCCTTTTCTCTAAACATTGACAACTATTTAAAAAAAAATGACATTAAAAACCAAACCAGTTTTCATATTCTTTTTTACTTGAAAGAAGGTTAATTTGTTGTTCTTGTACTTCACTTCAGTTAAGTGTCAAGTCTATTGAAAAAATTTTTTGTAAAAGTGGAACAGAAGTTGAACAGAAGGTTGAACAAAAAATCGCATTCCATCAGAATTAGTCACAGAGAAATTCCAGGTACGGTAACAGCATGCAGAACGCCTTGTATGACACAGTTATTTATTACAAATTGTTGATCACAAATTATTGCTCTCAAACTATTTTTGACAACTGAAGTTGACACGCAATGCAAACAGTACAGATGTTGTCAGATTTTGTTTTGAACAGATTCATGAAAAATATAGAGATTGGCCTGTTTCATTTATGGTAATAATTTTGCGGAGACACTAAACTCATCATTTGTCTGCAGAATTTCAATATCAGCTTTAAAGGATTTCGTTTGCACGACGCAATTTACAAACATTGAGGGAAAAATTAGGGTTTTCTTTTCTCTAAACATTGACAACTATTTTAAAAAAAATGACATTAAAAACCAATACCAGTGTTCATATTCTTTTTTTACTTGAAAGAAGGTCAATTTGTTATTCTTGTACTTCACTTCAGTTAAGTGTCAAGTCTGTTGAAAAAGTTCGTGAAAAAATTCTCGAAAAAGTTCTTGAAAAATTTCTTGAATAAAACAAAAATTTTGTTTCAGTCAGCTAAAAGTTGGAAATCTGTTTCCAACCACATAATTTATTTAAAAGATTTTCATGAAAGAATGTCACATTGACAGATTATATTTCTCGAGTAATCTTTGAAAGCAATTGAAAAAAGAACTTGATAAACTCGATTAAAATCAATTTTCTCTTTTGTTCTCGAGCTTAAAACATTGCTATAAATTAGGCACTAAACTGAAATCAAAACTGTTGCTTAAATACAAACAAATAAAATAAAATCTTTTGAGGTTTTGAAGTGTTTTTGTATACTTCAATCAATCTGATTTTGATTCAGTTTTTGAGTATAATTGAAACCATTTTGAGGATTAATTCTTTGTTTCAATTGTTCCTTCTTGGAGATAGGCGTGAAAAATTGATGCTTTTATTGGTTTTTTTTTTACTTTTTTAAGTTTTTTCTAGCATAATTTTTGCTTTTGCTTTCTCTAAAAGTTATATGTGAAATATATTCATACATTGTTTCCGGTATTGTATCTCTATTATATTTTGCATTGTTTGATCAGAATTGTGTAGCAATATTGGGAGGTTGGATATTATGAAGAAGGAAGAAGGAGGTCGAATCTTACTTCAAACAAGTTTGCTTTTAGCCCTCCGATTTGAAAAGCCCCTCTCTTCATTGCCTTATCCTTCGAACTCTTCCCCATTTTGCCCACTAAGCTCTTTCTCCTGAAATTACTTGAACAAAGTCCTTCAAAAAGCACACGCACGTATAATAAAACGCACATCAAAATCGCCATCTTATACTTCTTCACAATTTTCTCTCAAAAATATGCTTTTGAAGGATTTGTTTATTTTTCAGGCATGAAAGCTATGTTGGTGTATAGAGCGTGTTGTTTGTTATTAACAGTTAGCTTTTAGCTTATTTGTTTGTTTTTAGTGATGATTGCATATAAAAAAGGCTAATGAGATGGGCTTGGTCAATTTAGTTGCTAGGATGCTTTTTTTCACAATTTAAAAAATTCACCCGCTCTTTCTCTCATAATTCATTTCGAAATTTTCATAATTTTTAGGCAATGAACCATTGTGAAATGATTTTGTTTTCCCGGACTTGAGTCGCAGAGCTTTTCAGCGCTGAACCAGCACATTTCAAGAGTAAAAACTTAATTCAGTTCTGAAACATTGTATCTCCAGAATATTTTAAGTTTCTTTATGTGCAGTATTTCTTCATCATGATTATATTGAGGTCATAGAGTTCGCCCAGGCTAAACTTATCCTGTATAGTCTAAAAATTACTCATACCCCAAAATTAAGTCTGAGCAGAGTAATGTCATACTTTTGTAGCTTATAACTAATAATTACTATAGTAGTATACTCATTGTTTATATTTAAGCTGGTTTGTAGGCAATTAAAACAAAGCCCATTTAGCTCAGTGGTTACGACTTGCTGCGCAAATTAAATGTTACAAGTACCCACGCGTAAGTTCGAATCGCATATAAAGCAAACCTTGTTGGCGGGAGTTAAGCTGAACATATTATTTTTCATGAAGTAAATTTTACTCAAAAATCAGACTGGCCTGTGTAAATTGTGACATGAACAGAGTAATGGCCATCCTAAAAAAACAGAATGTCCTTAGACTGATTCAGCGCTGATTTGCTCTGCGACCAACCGCCGGGCTGCAAACAAGGTCAATTTTCCATGCGTATTCTTGGCACTCTGATGATTAATGCAGTTTGAGTTAGAACCGCACAGTTTTCATTTTTTGGAAAGAAATCCAACTGCGATAAGAAAAAAACGAAAATAGAAAAACTTTACTTTTATTTTTAAAATCTACAGATAATCAATATTAATGAAAACGACTTTTGCCTAATCTGGTCTCTGCTGACAGAAATTGAAAGTGCATTCTGCGTTACAATTGAATTCCACAGACAAAAATTGGCGATATTTAGCGGTTTATACAATCTAGCATTAGACTTCAAAAGCAGGCAAAATCTGTTTACCAAGGTATTTAAGTTTTTATGTTTTTATCAAAAATGAAAACGAATCTAAAAGCTAAACCGAAGTTTTTATTCGTCAAGAAGGTTGCAACTATTTTGATTTGACAATTTAGTGCAGCAGAGATTGTCAGAGATGTGTTGGTATTTTTAATTGTTTTATCCATTGGATGAAATTTTAGAATATTCAAACCTCTCCGGCATTGTTTCGTTTGTTTAGAAGTTGATATTGGTCAATGCAGCGCAGCATTGGAATTTTGCTTTGATGTGTTTTCATGTTGAGATTACATTTGAAACCAATTCTATGGTTTCTGGAATCGGTGTGTACCAGAAACTGCTTTATGACAGTTTTTAGCAACTAGATTTTTTTTTTTTAAATTGAGAGGTTGTTTTTATTTACTTAATTTTTTTATCAATTACTTTTCTCTTCTTTATAAACATTGTGATTTATTCATTATCATTTTTTAAACCTCATGTCGGGTATATATTTCAGTGATTTCAGTAGCCTTAGAGATTACACTATGGCACAAAAAATATGTACACACGAAAAGCTCCTCAAACAAAAAATTATACAATTTTTGAGTCGAAGTCAGATCTCCAGTAAGAAGTCATCGCGCATTCAGTTTTCTTAACACCGTGCTAAAAGTTTGTATATTTTACATAAAAAGTTTTGATGAAATCGGCGTCAAAATTGTTCCAAACTTTCAAAACTTTTTTTTCGATTTTTCTCAAATAGCTTTGTGTTCGTAATTGTTACTTCAAAATCTCCCATATACTTTAATTGGATTTTATATTGTTCTATATTCTTTCCATTCCAGTACCAAACAATTTTTTCTGAGCTGCTGGCAATAATTGACTGATGCACAGAAGCCTTATCTTCCTAAAAATTAAGGCTTCAAAATTACTACTGTTATTTGTAATTTTCCAAAATTTCCAAATAAGTATAACAATTAACTTGTTTTGAAAATTATCAAGAACTTTTGGCTGCACGCCTTATACCCCAAACCAAAACATAACTGATTTCACGTCCGAACTCAAAAGTCTTTCTCCTTTTGTTCTAGGAAGCTGCTCAAATTCCATCGTTGGATACGCCTTGAACCTCGTTCTTTTTTTGGCAACGTTTGGATGCACGCTGTGCACTAAATCTTGGTTGTACGCTGAGTTAGTTTTGTATTTTTCTATCAAAATCGGACTTTGCGCGTAGTCACAGCTTGGCAAACAGGACAAGAACAAAGCATCTTTCTTGTGTAAGCGGAGAGAAACGAGAATGAACTTTTCCAAGCCTTTTTTTACGATATGTTGGTGCAAATTAAAACTGACTGCGCAAAAATAAAGCTTTATGACTAGAATTTTTGCTGTATACAGCCTTTTTGGTAACATAGTGTAGGTGTGGATGGGTTTTTTAAAATAATTTTCTAAAATGGTTGTTGCTTTTTGCATCATTATGCCTCCCTCAATTGTGCATTTTTTACCTTACCGCAATTCTTTTTCATTTGAGACATAATTTAGTCCATAATTTTCATTTGAGACCACATTGTTGTCGACCATATAGAGTAGAAATCTTAGGTTGTGGTTCGAAAAATTTATTCTTAAATTTGCTTTTCTTAAATATTTTTTTATAACAGGAAAATTTAATGGTATTTAAATTGTAGGCCTGTAAATATTGCCTATTAATAATATTAAGAAAAAGAATTCGTTGCAATCTAGTGTTACGTCACACATGGCTAATTTGCTTCTCTTGTTATTTTCGAAATAGGTTCACAGCTCAAATGGCTCAAACAACTCGAATTCGATATGACACTTTCAATGATCTTGCCCTCGACACTTTTGATATTATGTTGATACTCTCTAAGCCCCCCTTGTACAGGTGAGTGAAACAATATCTGATTGAAAACAACTGTTCGCCTATGGCCAGTAGAGGTCACCAATACACCATTCTGGCGTGAACAAGGGTTACACAGAGAGGGGAGGGGGTGAGGCTGGATTGAAACAATTAGGAGGACTGTTTTGAATTTTCTTTGATCCCCTCTCTTAGGAATAGATCACTCTATGCCCTTTTAATTCTCCTAATACTGCTACTAATACCCCCTCTACTTCTACGACCACTGTTACTACTTGTAATTCTCTGACTCAACAACAAACACACACTGTTGGGGGCATAACATTGAATTATGGGCCAATATGGTAACTTTGTTTTTATCTTCAAAGTGACCGTTATTGCTTCTGGCTATATCTCTCTTTTAGAAATTAGATACCTGCCTACTTTCATTCAAATGCCTCTCATGTTTCTACAAATCGAACGCTCATTCGGCCGAACATCAATTATGCGCCGCAAAACTTTGCAGATTAATAAACTTTTAACAAATTTAATTAACGTTTAATAAAAAACATCAAATTTTTGATCACAAAAGGCTTAATATGAATTTTTACCGCAAAATTTTCAGATTAAAAAACTCTTATCAAACTCAAACTTTAACAAAAATTTCCAGATTTTAATTTTACAAAGCGTGTTATTCAAGAATGTATAAATTAAGCCTTGAAAATTTTGTTTTTATTGTCAAAGCAGCAAAATATCTTTTGTTTTAGGATAGCGGGCGCGGTTTGTGTTGTCTTTTTGGGCTATATTTTAGCAAGGCTGTGTTAATTTGTTTTCCTTTCCCCTGTGGATAAATGCGAACTAGTGGTTATATCACTTTCAAACAGAATATTATTACCTGTAATCAAATTAAGCTCTACTCTCTCGCGTTCATTGCGACTACCATTGGATTAACTTAGGAGTTCAAATTTTATCAGAATGTTCAGCTGACAAGATAAGATATGCATTTCATGAGATGATGATAAGTGGAAATTAGGTTTTCAACGCTGCATTTCATGTTGATAAAACTCTACAATTCTCTCTAATTCAGATCCAGACACTATGAAAACACTCAAAATTTTTGGCGGGGGCAGGGGGAGGAGATGAGTAAGGGGGGGGGGGGGGGGGTTGGGGTCTTATTGGTGATCGAAATTAAACCATCAAGAAGCAACCTAGGATCAAAACAAAAGTAGTCTTTTCTTATAGAATGTTGATTGAGAACGTTCTGTTCATGAATTCACACCCTATGTTCCAATTGAAAACTCGGTGTAGAATATTATTTTTTTTACCCGTCTTTTCTCGAACAAAGATCAGAAGTTTTCCTGCCTGGGAAAATGTCTATAATGTTTCCATCACTTATCTCATATATCGTGAATTTTGATTTAATCAAGCGTTTTTGCGTTCGATTCCAAGATTTAGCTTGAGTTTTCGAATAACCATCGCAAATTTCATTTAAAAACTTCAAGTTCAGCAACACAAGCGATACAGATATTTTTTACACTACAATATCCCATCGTTTTGACAAAAATTGTTCTAGTGAATTTCATGCAACAGATTTATAATTTTTTTTCGACAGGTGTTTGTTTATATGGTTTGAGAATTTTTACAGAAGCAAGAAATAAGAACAAATCACATACTTAATTCAATTTCGTTTCTGTTTTAGGGATTCTTTGATTCAGCACTGTTTAAAAAAAGAAACATGTGTAGTGATGCTTAGTTTTTCTCTCCGCAAAAGGTATCAACCAGCAAAAATTTGCTGATCAGAAAAACTTCAGCCTGTCATATAGTTCTTAAACATTTAAATTTGGTGAGTTGGTGATCAGAAATAACTACCTAATAGTTTTAGTTAATTTATTTTTTAAATAAAAATAATAGGTTGTTTGTTGTTTTTATTGCATGAAATGGATCCAATATCGGTAAATCATTTTGCCCTTGATCGGGCAGGCAAACAAGCACATGACCAATTTGTGAAAAATGAATGAGTTCAACTAATTTGAATCGTCCAATTATATTTGAACTGATTTCGCTATCTCTTTGATTTGAGCTTTCAAACGTACCCACGGGATTACTTCGATAGCTTTCAATTTAAAATGAGGGGTTTTATCATTTCTCTACTCTCTTTTTACTCTTTTTCAACATTTACTAATTATCGTTGTTAAAATATCGGGTCAATAAATCTGATATAAATATCTACTCTCTTTTTACTCTTTTTCAACATTTACTTATTATGGTTGTTAGAATATCGGGTCAATAAATGTGATATAAATATCAAATGTTGACCAACACCACCACCCCCCCCCCCCCCCCCCCCCCCTCGCACCCGCCTCCGCATAATCTCTAATGCAGGAAAAGTAGCCTCATTACTTACGGTGTAATTTACCATCTGCTGTTACGGACGTTAATTATGTAATAATTATGTAAGCCTGATGTAATTACCCTCCCAAATCAGGAAAGAGCTATTGCGCAATTTGAACCCCCATTATTGCTCTGACAACTGATATCATTAAAAGGCGTGCCTTTGAATCCTTTAGCAGTGCTATAGCCTTTAAAATTTGAATAGAACAACAGTTCAAATTTAAAAAAAAAACAAAAAAGTACATGACTTGTTGGACCCCTTCTGTTTGTGCCCCCCCCCCCCCTCACGCCTCGTACGTTATGCGCCCCAACCCAATTTAGGAGCACGTGCCGTTATATAATAAACCATTATTTAAAAATGTGGCATGTTCGTCTGGGGAGGGGCGTGCAAATAAAATTCAAGCACTAAGCTGGGGGGGGGGGGGCATACGAAAAAGCTCCGTTAAATCGTGTCCACAACTTCTGCGTGCTTTACAAATATACAGGTATACAGGAGAAATTCAAATTCAGTATCGAAATGATATTACTTCAGTTTTCACGGAAGATTTCCGCTATATAACTAGTTTTCAATCCTGTCCGTTTGTGCCCCCGCCTCCCCGGCTTGGTACATTCATATTATCAAATTATTAACATCCCGATATTATTGTTAATGGGTGCAAATGATTTGGATTTGGATAATTATTTGATTCGCGAATGAAAGATCCAAAAAAATGGGATCTATTCTGTTCCCCCCCCCCCCCCCCCCAGCTTAGTGAGCATAAATTTTTTTGAGCCCCAGGCGCACGTGCTATTTTTTTACATAGTAACATGCTATATAACAACATATAATTTGTAACGGGGGGGGGGGGGGTCATAAAAGACACTGGGGGGCCGAAACAGAATAGATCCAAAATTTGGTTCAGAACTGGCAGGTCTTTGTCTCTGAATTTAGTATATGGCTATTGGTTTTAATTACAACTGGGATCTTTTCCGTTTGTGCCCCCAGTACGTTATGCACCTCCAGTTACAGAGGACGTGTCTTTACAAAGTAAATCCTTATGTAAATATATGGCACGTGTGTCTGGGGGTTGCAAATGATACGCACCCACTAAGATGGTGGAACAACAGGAAAAAATCCTACAACTGTGACAAACCAAGGACTGTAATGGTCTTTTTTCACTTTATATTCAAAGAGGGATCTTTTCCGTTTGTGCCTCCCTCCCTCCAGTAGGCTATACAACCCCCAGTCACAGAACATAGTAATTTTGTATGTAATAGCAAATCATTATGTAGAGATATTGCACGTGCGCCTGGAGGGTGCAAATAATATGCATCCACTAAGCTATGGGAGGTGGGGTACAAACGGAAAAGATCCTTACAGAGAAAAGAAAAGCAAAAAAATCGAGAGCCTCGACAAATTGCATAGCGTTTAATAGATGATTTTATTTTTTTGATTAGTGACGCCCTCTGGTGATTAGTGAGATAAAGACGGGAAAAAAGTGATTCATAATGCATATGTTAACAGTCTAAACAGTTTCTTTTAAAAACTCGGATCTTTTCCGTTTGTGCCCCCCCCCAGTACGTTATGCTCCCCCCAGTGACAGAGCACGTGTCATTACATAGTAAATCATTATGTAAAAATATTGCACGTGCGTCGGGGGGTTGCAAATAATATGCACCCACTAAGCTGGGGGGGGGGGTGAGCATAAACGGAAAAGATCCAAAAACTCAATGTGTAAATTTGGATACGGGTGTTTTAATCATGTTTAGAAGCTTCATATTACCGTATTAGATTACTTCCATCATTTTTCTTTCATTGGACAAGTTAACGCAACATGTTTACAGCATGAATCAGCTCTAACATCGCCACACATTCGTTTTGAGTTTAATTTTGTTGAACAAATTTCTTTGTTTGTGAATTAAAATCTCATCTACTAATTCGAAATGTTTGCACAGAAATGGTTTTCTCAAAATTGACTTGAGAATTGTGCATTTTGGCCGACAGAAGCCTTCTATCTTAGAACCAGCTACCGTCGAAAACCTTATCGAAGTTTGCGGTGCACTGGTACCCATAATTTAATTGTACTAAGTTTCGGAGCTCATTTATCACATTTCCATTTTTTCATTTTTTCGCATTTTTTCACTCTCTAAATCTGATGTTGATCACAATTTTTGTATTCGGAACTCCATAGTCCTCAATTATTGTTGAAGTTTTTTTCAGGATTCTCCCGTTTTTGTTTACGTGAATGATATATGTTCATCTCGAATCTTGTCTCCAATCATTTTCGTTTTGCAGTTTATTTGTAATTTGTTCATTCTCTGTGAATTATTTGTGTTCGAATTGCTGCTCATAATTAAGATAAACTAAAAATTGTTTTTTTCTCAATTAAATTTTTAGTTGTATCTCGTCAAAATGAGATTTTGCGAGACAGAATCCAGCTATCTGAATCTAAACAATTGTAACCCAGTTTGCTTAGTGAATAGATTGCTAAAATTGAGAATTGTCACTCTCGGTTCGAATACTTCGAGAAAAGAGTATCGAATAACTTTAAAACGGTTACATGACAATTTACCCAATGCCATTTTACCCAATGCCATTTTACCCTACAACATTTCACCCAACCTGCCATTTTACCCTATTCCATTTTACCCAATGCCATTTTACCCTACGACATTTTACCCAACCTGCCATTTTACCCAATGCCATTTTACCCAATGCCATTTTACCCAATACCAACTTACCCAATGCTCTCTGATCTTTTCGTTCAATTATCCTATTACAAATTAGCAGTCACTATTTCAAGGATGATTTTTAGTATTTGTGGACATTATAATCCCATGTTCGGTTGTTATAGTTCCATATCAAGTACCATGGGCCATTTATTTTAAAGTCGGCTAAATGGTTGTTCTGGTTAATTTAGCAATAGGGTAATTTGGGTAAGTTGGCATTGGGTAAAATGGCATTGGGTAAAACGGCAGGTTGGGTAAGATGGCATTGGGTATAATGGCATTGGGTAAAATGGAATTGGGTAAATTGTCCTGACACCCTTTAAAACTGAACGACAGAATTTTGAGTGATTTCGCGGAGCGAGATCGGCCGATCTAATGTAATTCAACACTCTTAACATTTGCTCGCAAGACAGTAAATTTATAAGTAGACTGCTAAAACGCACAACAAAGTTTCGAAAAAAATGTCTGGTGATTCGTCTAAATGTTGGAAGCGTTGCGTTAGTTCCCAAAAAGCTCCTCATAATTAAATTAACAATTGAAAAGTAATACCATTAAGTGATAAAGTTGATAAAGTTATATTTGAAGAAAATCAACAGTCGGAAAATAGTTGTTGCTAAATAGCTAATGATCAGTCTAGTTCGGCTGTTCTATTTTCAAATGTGATTCTTTGGTCTGAAATACAAGCATTCACAAGCTCCACTACGTTCTGTTTAGAAATACAATTTTAAATACAATCTATTTAAATACAATTATGTTTATAAATACAATTTTAGTGTTAATATGGCTTTAATCAAAACTTTTTAAAGTACATTTTTGGCATGTTCGGGTTTTGAACCCTAATGTGGATTTGTTGAAGGTTGAACCGTGTTGCTGGATGACATACACGAAGCACAGAGACACAGACGATGTTCTGGAAGTCCTCGACAGTCTGGAGATCGATGGCCATGATCCAGATGTACTGTCTGACGAGAATATCTACGCCAAGTTCAAGATAGAAAAAGATCACGCCGACAACTGGAAGATCACGAGGATGAAGAAAGTGCAGATTGAACTGTGGAAGTTGTTCGATGAGCCTTACTCCTCAAAATCCGCCAAGGTCAGTCCACCAATCCTCCAAAGAACAGTCATCTTTGATCACTGTTCAGTCTCAGAACACTCATTTTTGATCACAGAGCGCGGGGGGTGGGTGGAGGATTTTCTTAATTTAAAAGTTTCGAATTTTTGCACTTTTGGCTAATTTTTGTCTCATTTCATCTCTTGCCGTCGTTATCCTAAATAGAACGGGAAAGAGTTCCTTGTTCCTTTACCCTTTTGTGTTTATTAGCAGGTGAGAACAAAAATGCTTACTTTTACACTAATGTTATTTTGTGCCAACTAGTAAGAAGTACTAGCAATTAAATTTTATTTATAGAATTATAAAGGGTTCATTCAGAAGACAAAAGAGGGATAATTGTGTGCAGGAAGGAAGGGGGGTGGGGCTTTATTCTGAGTTCTATTTTTTTTTCATTTTCACAAAATAGGCATTCCATGTAGACGTTTTATGGAAAAAGTCTTAGTTATACTAGTTTTCAGGCCGCTTTGAATTAGCTTTGTCTGTTTGTCTTCCACTCTTTTAAACTCATATTCTTTCTGTTTTATTTTATCAGTTTTGTTTTTTTGAGAAAATATTTATAGAGAGCCGTAAGAGCGCACTTGCAGTGATATTTCCAGGAAAAGGTAAAAAGGGAGAGGCAGTGAGGAGATGGAGAAAGATGGAACGCGGCGGACGAGGAAAGGGGAGGGAGAGGGAGGGGAGGTTGAGTGGGGTGGGGGGGGGTATTTTGGGAATGGAAAGGATTTTATGGAAGGGAATATTTGAGGGCTCTTGGAAGCAAATTGCAATATCCACTAAATGCCCATGAGCACCCTTTCTCCCCTCCATCTTAGAACCAGCCAACTAATAACTCTTTACTCAACAACAACAAAAAGCGAAGCAGACAAACAAACAAAAATAAATAATAATAATGAATAACAACATAAATAAAGTTCCGCAACGCAAACACGACAGAGATGATGACAAAAAGATAGTATAGCAGAAAAGAATGTTGAGCAATATTTCAGAAACAAATAAAGGCGGGGTTCGACAGCATAATGAAAAAACCACCGTTGTTATATAAAAAAGGTTACTTCATGCTCACATAGTCCTGAATTTTTTATGTTTGCATATGATAATAAAGCCTTTAGGAGTTAACTTGGGGGGTATGTTGAATATGTCTAGATGTACAAATTTACTGAAATTTCACTTTAACCATTTTCTAAAACACACTGGGAAAAATGAAATGAAAAGAAACTACTCGTTTTTGTTATTTTTCCAACCCCCCTTGTGGGGGGAGGAACTATATACTCAAATGGGTTTTTTTATCAGACAATTTTGACCGATCGATATATTCATCGTAGAAAAATATGAGTGGTATCATTAAAAAGCTCGTCCAGCGTACAATTCGAAATTAATTTTTTTGAATCGTTTTTTTTTCGAGGAATTATCGAGTGTTAAAGTTTTGTGTGAACACAGACATTTGCCATGATTTTGTTCACTTTTGGCATAATTTAAAATTCTAAAATTAAGAGTTTTTCTGTAAAACTAATAATTCAAGATTACATTGCGTGCTAATAAAATAAAAATTTTGCATTCCCAAAAGACAAAAGGAGACAAAAATGTTAGCTTTGGTCTCTTGGGTATATGTTTACTATAAAAAAAATTCCAATTATATTTGAGAGCTGTTTTTTTTTTGGAAAATTTTCGCTGTTTCTTTTTGTTTTTTTAGAGTCACTTATAGACTAGTCGCTTTTCATATCAATACTCCGTTAATAACGAATCTCACTTACAGTCAAATAAAGACCAATGAACAAAAAATCCGTTTTCTATGCATCGTTCTTGTTTTCTTTTGGCTTCTACCCTGAGTTTCCCTATTTTTTAATGAAATTTTGATTTTCTTTTTAAGATTTTGCTAAATTTTTGTAGTCCGATGGCTTAGACGCGTTGATTAAAAGTGGCATAAGCTTGCTAATGCCCATTAAGTAATCTATCTAGTGCTTTGAATTGACAGCTAATGGCTGTTAAGACAATAAAAACAAATTTTCGTTTTTTAAAAAAGTTAACCGATCTCAAAAATTTTGTTTTTGAACTTTAAGTCATTTTCAGTAATTGCAGAGAATCCGTCTCTTCTACTCTAACCAAAAATTGTTTGGATAGCAATTTTGGATTTTAACTATTGGTTTTATGACGTCGATGCCTCGAGTTTTCATATATTTTTTTATTATTTGGATATTTCCATTTCTTTGGTTCCTTTTGAATTCTTAAGACATTATCTTAACACTGATAGTTCCAATTTGCTTAGAGAAGCTGTTCAATGGATCAAAGAGAAGGTTTTCAGAGAACAGCTTATGATTTATATGGCTTCGATTTTTTCTTCTCGCACTTTTCTATTGAACTTTTGGTTTTTGCCTTTATTTGTTGTTGTTTTCATTGCCATAAGACTTATTCGGAAGCCTTGTTGATAGCTTATGAATGACAAACAACATATTGACAAACAAGCATTGAGGTATAGATTAGCTCTTTTTTACTTCCGTTCGAAGCTATTGAAGTTAATGGCGTTGATATTATGTGTTTTTTCAAAAATTTCGTGCTTTTGATTTACGTGTTCATATTTTTTTTAATTTTTTGAAGTCATATTTTCAACAGCAAAAACATCACTTTGATGTTTAATAAAAGAAACTATTTACTGAAAAAATTAATTTTTAATGGCTCCGACACTTCTCTCTCTGAATTTTTTTTTGACTTTGCTGTTTTTGACTGTTTTTTTAAGAACTTTTTTGTAGTCGTAAAATGCTGAGAGGCCTCATAATCTTCGAATTGAGAATTGAATGAATGATGTTTCTCGGTGCTGTCAGTATATAGTCATTTGTGTTAAGTTTCTTTTATTACTCGTTTTCGATTTTTTTTCAAATTTTTCGGTTTTTGTGGTTCTAGTCAACTTGTAACTTATTCTCATCACTGAGATATCTCATTCCATTCCATGTTTTTCAACCATTAACATTTCTTTTACCATTATATTGTACCTGATGTTTTTTGATGGAGGATATGCGTTTTCATACAAAATTTTGTTTGGTCAATATTTGTTTTTCTTTTTCTGTTTTTTTTATCCCAATGATTTTCAAATAAATACCGAGTAAACTGATTTAATCGTTGATTATAAGTTTAGTTGATGATGTAAAAATCAAAATTTAAATAAGCGAACCAAAGTTCAGATAAAAACTAAAGATTTTAATCGCTTCAATAATTTGTGTGTTCGCATTTCGTTTGTGTTTTTTGAGTTTTTGATTTTTTCTATAAATTTAGTTCGTTTCTTTGGCTTAGTCTGAGCAAATACAAATCTTTTTGTAATGAATTTTTAATAATATTATCAAAAACTGGTTCGTTTAAAGCTGAGGGTTTTTTATGACGTTCAAAGTTATGAAACGTTTTTAAAAAAAGCTGACTATTTCTTTTATTTTTGCCTCATTATTTCTATTTGTCTACTTTTTACTTTACCCCATTAAGGAAAATTATCTTCTGCGGTGTAGTTAAGAAAAAGTAAGTTTGTGCATCTAAGGTTTTATCTGCAAGCGTTTTTACGTTTTTAATAGGTGCATTTACATTTAGATATTGAGTTTTTAAAGAATTTTTAGTTTGTGCTGAGTTTGTTGTTTATTTTTTTTTCTCGCAGTCTTTTTAAAGGCAGATTATGTGAGCGCTGTGGTGAAGCATATCAATATGTAGTTCAGTTTGG
>NC_134468.1:81656943-81708778 GCF_964194025.1 Convolutriloba macropyga
CTTTCTGAAGGCGCAAAAAGTGAGAATGAAGAAATAAAGAGAGCGCGAGAGATTAAATAAAAAGGAGGCTCAATTTAAAGGTTACAGACAGCCGCTATTTCATGCGATGTTAAACAAGCGTGCCAAATTATATTATGATTAGTGAAGCTTTTTTTACCGTTATGTAAAGTCATGTCAGCACATGGAAATTTCTCGATTAAAATATTTTTAAAGATTAAAATGGAATAAATTAGCCAAAATTACTGTTCTTATGTAGCACAGACTTCTTATATAGCTTAGACTTTTTAAATCAAAATAGCTCACCGAGTCGAAAACGGAAGTTAATCTTGATCTTGTAAGAATCTTGTAAGAATCTTGCAAGATTTTATGAGATTAACTTCTATTTTCGACTCGGGTCATGTTTGAGAGGATGTTCATAACATAGATGCATAAAGACGCAAAATGGGAAAATGATTGCTCAAAATAATGACAGATCTATTCCCATCTTAGTGAGCATAAATCTTTTATGATTCCTAGGCGCACGTGCTATTTTCTTGCATAGTTAAGTGCTTTATAACAACATAGAAAATGTAACTGGGGGTCATAAAAACACTGGGGGGGGGGGGAACAGCATAGAATCACATTGACATTACAATTTTAACAAAAAATTCAAATATATTAATCCAGCAGAAGACGAATTGGATTAAGGATTAAATTTTCTCGATGATTATTCTCAAAAAAGCTCAACAAAACGTTCAAATCACAGGAGTTCTAACATAGGCAGGTTCCAATACTCCAAAAGCAGAAAATTCTGGATTCGAGTCATAATTTCTCAATTTTCGATCCCGGTTGGCAACATTGCACTATAACTAATTATGAGTATTCGAACTTATGTATATTTTGTAACCCGTGTTTCTCATTCGTTCTCTTTTCTCATTTCAGTTTTTTTAATTAAGTGTTACGTTGAACAGGTAATTCTTTCACTTTAAACTGTATTGAGGCAAACTGATTAGAGTAACAATGAGTCAGTACAAAGAGCAGTATAGTGTAATATACGATAAAAATTTTCTAATTAATCATGACACATGTACAATTGTGAAGCTAGCAGTACATTTACTCGTGATTCTGTTGACTGAAAATGTTTGTGTGCATTACGCATAATGATTTTTTGTGCAAAGTTATTGTAATTCAGAGCATATTTGTTCCGACTCACTTTAGTGGGGGTGGAACTATATAATCAAATGGTTTTTTGTTCAATTTTAGTCAATTTTGGCCGATAAGCATATTCATTGTACAGGGTTGTGAGTGGTATCATAAGAAAACCCGTCCAGCGTAGAATAAATAATGAAACAATTTTTGAATTCATTTATTCCTTGGAGTTATTGAGGTTTTAAGGTTTGTGAACATTTGACTGATTTTCATTGTTTTTGTTCACATTTTCCGTATTTTTACGCAATTTTTTTGCCAATTTTGCAGAAAATTGTATTCGCATTGTTAGCGACAGTGTTGTTGGTTTTACCCCGAAAGATTGAAGAGCTTTTTCGATTTGTTTGATCCTTTTTTATTGCTAAATTTATTTACTGATTTTTTTAAATTGCAGCCTGTTTATCATCAAAAATGGCAAGAATAAAGATTCTTTGCTCAACTTTAAATTTGTTTGCCGGAACAACAAACCTCTCAACTTCCGACACAACCTTTGTTAACTCCAATGGGGGCTAGTGTTACTCTCGTTTTATTTGAGAGTGCTCTTCTATCAAAATTTTACTGTTTTTTTTTTTGCAAATTTAACTCAATAAATATCAAAAATGCATAACCTAAATTTGAAAAATTGACATTTCGGTCAAAATATTCATATCCATATTATTAGGAACCATTTTGTGCCCCTAGTGGACGAACAAGAAACACAAGGCTTGTTTTAGTTGAATCGTTGTTTTTACAGATAAATTTTTTCAGACTGTAATCAGGCGCTATTGTTTTTGAAATTATTTTTGAATTTTCTGCTTTTTTTGATTAAAAAAACGAAACAACTCAAATCAAGGTTTTTTTAAATGACAGATTCCATTGCCTTCCTAAGAAGTTTCAACGGAAAATTTCTAGTCATTTTTCAGAAGCTTATAGTCAATTTGTTTTTCAAAACTAGTTGTTTCAAAAAATAAACAATGGTATATTGAGTTTTGCAACTTTTTTCCAGTTTTTGTAGCTCTTGTTCAGCAAATACAAGTCGGTTTTTGATAGCTAAAGTTCTTATTTAATTTGAAGTTGAATGTAAAAAATAATACACATAATTGTTAACTCGCACTCTGCTGTTCTTTCTGTCTAACTGTTACTTAGTTTCATCAAGGCCGCTTTGCACAAAATTTGTGTCGTAGAAAAAAACTATTGAACTTATCTGAAGTTTTCAGTCCGTTGCTTTTTGTTTAACAGCTTCGACACTTGTTTTCCGCATAACTTTAAGGTTGATTTGATTTATGTCTCTATTTGTCTTTCTTTTTTGTAGACGCAAGACATATTCTGATTAAATAAAAATTCCAATGGCTTTCTTTGAAAAAATAAAAAATCTATTTGTTGATTTCAATTGCTAGCTAATGTTTCTCTGTCTTTCAAATTAAATGTTTTCGAAAAATATAAATGTTTATTTTTTAACTTTGCTCTTTTTTGGGTTTTTTTGGTTTTTTTGCCTACTTGTTCGCTAATTTCATTATTCAGAATTTGCATAAAACATTATTGTTTTTTGTGTTCAACGAAGGTGCCTTTTTGTTTTATTTTTATTTTTACGTAATATATAATGTTTTTAAAGGCTTGGGCAATGTTTTCTCTCAAAACTTAATTGAAATTTTCTTTTTTGTCTGTATTTGTTGTTTGTTTTTGTAGACTTACGCTTAATTCTGATTAATGACAATTCTCAATGTCTTCATGTGGAAGCAAGAATTAACGGAAACGTATTCGAAGGTTTCATTTGATATCTAATGGTTTTCATTATTTAAAATCATATGTTTTCAAAATTTAATTTTGTTTTTATTCTAACCGTTTTCATTTTTTTTGTCTACCTGGTACTGTCTCAGTAAGAAGTGGTCTCGGGGTTTTTTCTAAGTGAAGTACAAATTAATTTGTTGGGTTAAGGTTTTACTTGGCGCTGTTTTGACGTTGTTATTATGTTTTTTAGATATTGAGTTCGGGATGTAGATGATGTTTGTTGTTATTTGTGTTTGTTGTTTATTTTGTCTCGTAGTATTAGTATGGGCAGGTTTTATCATTCCTTTAGTTTTGTTTTTCTACTTTTCTAAGTGACGTGCGTTGGAACCATTTTTTTGTCATAACTTCCGACACAACCTTTGTTAACTCCAATGGGGGCTAGTGTTACTCTCGTTACATTTGAGAGTGCTCTTCTATCAAAATTTTACTGTTTTTTTTTGCAAATTTAACTCGATAAATATCAAAAATTCATAACCTAAATTTGAAAAATTGACATTTCGGTCAAAATATTCATATCCATATTATTAGGAACCATTTTGTGCCCCTAGTGGACGAACAAGAAACACAAGGCTTGTTTTAGTTGAATCGTTGTTTTTACAGATAAATTTTTTCAGATTGTAATCAGGCGCTATTGTTTTTGAAATTATTTTTGAATTTTCTGCTTTTTTTGATTAAAAAAACGAAACAACTCAAATCAAGTTTTTTTAAATGACAGATTCCATTGCCTTCCTAAGAAGTTTCAACGGAAAATTTCTAGTCATTTTTCAGAAGCTTATAGTCAATTTGTTTTTCAAAACTAGTTGTTTCAAAAAATAAACAATGGTATATTGAGTTTTGCAACTTTTTTCCAGTTTTTGTAGCTCTTGTTCAGCAAATACAAGTCGGTTTTTGATAGCTAAAGTTCTTATTTAATTTGAAGTTGAATGTAAAAAATAATACACATAATTGTTAACTCGCACTCTGCTGTTCTTTCTGTCTAACTGTTACTTAGTTTCATCAAGGCCGCTTTGCACAAAACTTGTGTCGTAGAAAAAAACTATTGAACTTATCTAAAGTTTTCAGTCCGTTGCTTTTTGTTTAACAGCTTCGACACTTGTTTTCCGCATAACTTTAAGGTTGATTTGATTTATGTCTCTATTTGTCTTTCTTTTTTGTAGACGCAAGACATATTCTGATTAAATACAAATTCCAATGGCTTTTTTTGAAAAAATAAAGAATCTATTTGTTGATTTCAATTGCTAGCTAATGCTTCTCTGTCTTTCAAATTAAATTTTTTCGAAAAATATAAATGTTTATTTTTTAACTTTGCTCTTTTTTGGGTTTTTTTGGTTTTTTTTGCCTACTTGTTCGCTAATTTCATTATTCAGAATTTGCATAAAACATTATTGTTTTTTGTGTTCAATGAAGGTGCCTTTTTGTTTTATTTTGTTTTTACGTAATATATAATGTTTTTAAAGGCTTGGGCAATGTTTTCTCTCAAAACTTAATTGAAATTTTCTTTTTTGTCTGTATTTGTTGTTTGTTTTTGTAGACTTACGCTTAATTCTGATTAATGACAATTCTCAATGTCTTCATGTGGAAGCAAGAATTAACGGAAACGTATTCGAAGGTTTCATTTGATATCTAATGGTTTTCATTATTTAAAATCATATGTTTTCAAAATTTAATTTTGTTTTTATTCTAACCGTTTTCATTTTTTTTTGTCTACCTGGTACTGTCTCAGTAAGAAGTGGTCTCGGGGTTTTTTCTAAGTGAAGTACAAATTAATTTGTTGGGTTAAGGTTTTACTTGGCGCTGTTTTGACGTTGTTATTATGTTTTTTAGATATTGAGTTCGGGATGTAGATGATGTTTGTTGTTATTTGTGTTTGTTGTTTATTTTGTCTCGTAGTATTAGTATGGGCAGGTTTTATCATTCCTTTAGTTTTGTTTTTCTACTTTTCTAAGTGACGTGCGTTGGAACCATTTTTTTTGTCATACACCAGTTATTTTTAAAAGATATTTGAGTTTTTGAAAGTTTGCTATCTCTTCATTTGGTAGAAAATTATGCCAAAAGTTTGGATGAGAGGGTTCGGAACATGAGGTGCAAATGCACATAACCGAGCGTCCTCGCGAGAACCTTACAAGAGAAACGCTGTCTAGAGCGATTTTACAAGATTTTTATTGCAAGAATCGTACAAAATAATCTTACAATATAGACTTTTGTTTTCGACTCGAGTATTTGCTGAAAATAGACCAACTAAGGTTCAATTTTTTTAGAACTCCCGAATAAAATATTTGTGAAACATGCTTCTTTTCTGTCTATTGGAACCGCTTCATGCTGTTTAAGCATTTCTCATGTAATTTGCATACAATTCTTTTCTAAATAAACAATTTGTTTACAGTTCGTGGCTACTCTCTCAGTCCTCTTCATCCTCATATCAATCTGCTGTTTCTGCATGGGCACACACCCCAAATTCCAACAGTGCGAGCCACCCCACTACTTCAAACAATCACCACAACACCCCCCACTCTCAGCCCAAATCAAATCGTCATCAACCGACAGAACCAACAATAACAACGACACAAACACGACGACGTCTGAGAACCCGAATGATCAATACGCAACGATATCGCCCACGACAATTACAGGAACCCAAACGGCGATGATTTACGACTTCGTTGATTATGATCACGTGGGTCGCACCCATCACGAATTTAACCCAGAGAGGATTGATGAACTGAGTGGTCAAGGTGATCGGGACTGCAGACCAGTAGAATGGTTGCAACACGTTGAGATTACCTGTAATATTTGGTTCACATTTGAGGTGTTTATCCGACTGTTTTGCTGTCCGGACAAGAAAGAGTTTCTCAAAGGAGGAATCAACTTGTTGGACATTGCGGCCACCACTTTTTTCTACACTGAAAGGGTATGTACACTATTTGATTCAGGGACCTTTGCCATTATAGCACCCCCCCTCCCCGCAGTTAGTGGTCATATAACGTATACCTCCCCCCTAACCCGCCCACCAATTACAATAAACATACAATAATGGGGGGCCATAATTTCATGGGTGCAGAGGGATGTAATGGAAAACGGGAACACCCCGATTTCAGTATCAATTTAAAAAAAATAAATAAATTGATTTCAGTTTTATTTAGTTAATTGAGATTTTGCTCGGTAGTTTTCAGCTAAGACGTGGACTATCTATCAGTTAATTAAAAAATTCATTAGTGCTGGCCGAAAAATGTGAACTGGTCATCCTGTTTATTTAAACCGCAAAGTCTGTTGTTAACAGCCAGTCACGGGGCGAAAAGAATACGGTCATTTTTTCCTCATAAACAGATGTCAATCTGATCATTAACTCGCATACTGTCTCGCAAAAGGGGAACCGGTGACTTGGTTATCCGATTCCTAAAATATTTCATAAAATATTGTTCGTGTTTATCAGATTGTCGTCTTTATCAGATTGTAAAAATGATGCTTTCGAGATCATTGGATAACGAAAAAAAAACAAAATAATTGACTGTTCATAACTTTTCTTTTTAATTTTAAGGAGATTGAATTAACAATTAACTTGGTTACCATGACTATCTTCATCAAAACAGCAGATCAACAGTTTAATTAATCAATTTTCAACAGTCAATATCGTGTTTCCTCATATGAAAAGTATTTAAATGAACAACTTGACTCAATTTTAGCTATTATACTTTCCCTTTAAGTTTTAAACATCTATAACTGTCTGTTCATTTTTACATTTGATATTGTCAAAAAAACAATTCTGTCAATTTCATTATCCTGTTTGTTTTTCCTGGGTTCCTGGCCATCCCTGTTTAAACAATGTCACCAAAGCAGGAGGTCTGCTTTACGCTTTACGCCTAATCCAACCTCACCCCCCCCCCCCTAACCTGCAACAATCCCTTGCCCTTCCCTTCATTTGCGTTGCCTGGCTGGGATTAGCCATATCGGATGAGAGGTGGACATGTTTGGGCGGGTTAATTGACAGCTGAACGCTGCTTCCGTCCTCACAGCGGGGCAGCCTCTACTCCTCATCTCGTCTATCTACCCGGTCACGTGACCTTCACGCGCGTGAATCAGTCACAACATGTGTACTGTTTGCTTAACTGGCTGTGAGTCAATTAGGGAAATTTTGGGGCGGTTTGTAAGCCCTCCCGCTCTCTCATTGTCACCAAAATGAATAAAAACTGCTAGAAATACTTGAAATTTATTTATATGGAAAATCAAAAAGACAAAAGGTACTTTTTGTTGTAGTTTTTAAGAAATCTTTTTAATATACTTTCTGCGGACGCTCAAATGAGCTACTATCGACCAATTTTGTTCACACCAACATTTGCTAAACTTTTTGAGAAACTTCTGCTTACCCAAATGATAGATTACATCAATCAAAGCAATCTGTTAAACAAAGAGCAGTTTGGATTCTTAAATAAAAATCGTCAACAGATGCAGAGTTAAATTTCAGTGAAACAGTAATAGAAAACATGGGAAATGGAAAAAAAACACTATAGCAATTTCTATAGACCATGTGACAGCCTTCAATTCAATTTCGCACAAAACTTTCCTTAAAAAAATGAGTGTTTCAACTTTTCTGCGCCTGCAATAAAATTATTAGTCTTTTCTCGAAGAACGATTGCAGTGCGTTAAGTAAGCTCCAATATATCTGAGAAGTTTCTCATTAATCTTGGTGTAGGTCAGGGCACAGTTTTTGGATCCTTAATATTTCTTTTATACGTTAACGATTCCTGGCTAAAAAACAAAGTTGACTTTGAACTTGTACAATTTACAGACGATATTAGTATATTTATTATAACAATATGATCCCGTATAAAAAAATGCAAACAAAATTGAGAGTACTTTAACAGAGACGGACGGTTACTTGAAAGAAAATCAACTGATTTTGAACGCTGATAAAACAGAGCTCTTTTTCCCCACAAAGGAAGAATATAAACAAAAAGTGACTTCAGGCGGTAATGTTATTAAATCTGCAGAGAGTTGTTGTTATTTACGAATAGGCGTTGTCCAAAAACTATCATTCAGATCTTGCAATTACTCGAGATCGTTCTTTGCAAGAATCTTGCACGTTCTTACACAATGAGTGTCAGATTTAGACTAGGGTAACCACTAGATGGCTCAATAATTAGCAGTTTCATTTTAGTTCCCATTATTACATAAGTTATCAAACAAGACAATTCATAACTACAAAAGGAAGAAGATGAAGCAAAGTTTAGTTGTTCAATCCTCAGCACAGTCAGTTGAGTATCAAGCCCCTTTTTAAAATAAAAAAAAACAATGTTCTCATCCTTATAATGGCAGATGACGAATTAGTTATTTGTTCACGGCCAATTGTTTTTTTTAAGTTACAGAGCTATCAAAGGGCAGGCATTGATCATTTTGGAAAAGTTTCCACAGAACTGTTACCAGCGAAACGCGATCAACCTATTCTCTGGAAGAAAACTCCCTTATGAATTCCTCGTAGAAGTCTACGAACTTTTCTTTATCCAATGGTAGATTCAATGTCCTTATCCAATCTGCAGTCTTTACCAGTGATAGATCTCTCTACAACAATCTCTGCATCATGATTATAAAGATATCACAAAAAAATCTATTAATAACAAATAATGTCTGCACAAAATTCTCCTTTCTCTTTTTTCAGACTTAGAAAGCAATTGATATTTCTTTCCCAAAATCTAAATTTGATGGCGGATTGTTAAAGCCCATAAATTAAACTCAAAAAATGCAATTTACAAAGTTTTGAGTCTAAGCTGACTCGGATTGATAATAGGATTTTTTCACATTTTCATTTTACGTACTATTCTGAAGCACAAATTTGCGCCTCAGTTTGGGAAAAACCTGTTATGACGGAGAGGAGATTTGGTTTTATTATTAGTTTTCCTTCGTTGAAAAAGTTTCTCTTTTTGCGTAGTTTTTCGCGAATTTGTCACTCTCTTCCGCAATAATTTTAGCAATAGGTCAATTGGGTCGACATGAAAGAAAACATGATTTATAACTACTCGAAAGACCCTTGCAACTGCGGATAACGAAGTCAAATAACAATTTGGCTTTTCTTGATGCAATGGCACTGGCAAAAATTATATTTCTTCGCAAGGAAACCATTTCATAATTAACAAAGAATTTCGAGAAAAGAGTTTTGGCTAACTGAAGCTATTGTTAGTGTTGTCCGCAAAAGCTTCTAAGTGTTCGTTTTCCGAATGATTTTACCGTTTGCAACGTAATATTGATTTCAGTTCCACTATTAACAAAATCTTAAACATGATATGTGATGTAGAAACAGTATCTAGTTTTCAGATAATTTTTCCGCATCGTTCAATAAGTATAATTAAGTTACTTCCATTTTTCATCCGTCCTTAACGGTCATGCAGAAGGACCTGTAATTATACAAGGTTCTTTATGTTTCCGTATCATACAAGGTTGGTACGATTATTTGTATGTTATCATATATGATTTTTTTTTGCATAATACTTTTCAATTATGGACTCTGTTTTTGTCAGCTAATCCAGGCAGTTGTGAGGGCGACACAAGTAGAGGTTTGTTCACTTGGTGGGGTTGTGAAAAAACTTTTAAAACATTCACATGTAGAATTTATTTGGCACCTGAAAGTGGTCTCGCGTACACACTGTCTCTGAAAGTTCTGTCGAATTTTCAATTTTTGAGGCTCTATCAACCTCCAAACTGATGAACTGTTAATTTTGTTCACAAATGCGATATTTTGATATTCAAATTTACTAAAATTCGAGTGTACTCGCATTATTATTTGAATTATTTGCTCAAATTATTACTTGATGTGTATGTGCTCTGTTTCTACTTTTCAAAATGTCAAGCGTTATCTCGCGTATAAAGTCGTGCAAGCTATAACCAGAGTTAAAATGTGCAATAGTTTGTTCACGCAGCATTTAAAAAAATAGATATTTTTCTTTAAATACTTTTTGCCCTCATTACAGAATAAAAGACGAACTGTTACCTAGAATATATTACGCGGTTTGTTCGTAACGTGAGCACTTTAATGTTGGGCGCTTTAAAGGGAAAGATCCAATAAATTGGCCAAGAGAAAGGAAGTATATCGAAAGTATGAAGAGAAATCTAATGAAACAAAAATTATCTCAATTTGATCTTGATAAGATTGTGGAGAGTCACAATAATTCAAGATTTTACTAGAAATTAGATATTTTAAGGCTTAATCAAGATTTATTATGTCATCTTATCTTAACAAGATCTTGCTAAGTAGCAAGATCTTGATAATATAAGTTGTCATAATATGTCTTGACATGTTTTGATTAGAACTCGATAAAATATCTAATTTCCTGAAAATTGTTGAAATATCGAGGTAACAAAATTTTAGCGAGAAAAACAAGATCTCGCTTGTCTTGAGAAAAATGATTTAAACTGTTTCACTTGGAAAAGTACATCAGACTTGAACTCTGTTCTTTTAACGGGTGACTTTTTCCAGACTCTGGCCCTCCTTCAAATCTCAGGAATCGGAGTTGACTTCCTGGAGTTCATGCGAGTCATCCGAATCTTCCGACTCTTCAAACTCACTCGTCACTCGACTGGACTGAAGATCCTTTTGCACACGCTCTACTGCAGTGCGGGAGAGTTACTCCTCCTCATATTTTTCCTCATTTTTGGGATCGTGATCTTCGCTTCCATGTGTTACTTTGCGGAGAGGATCCAGACTAACTGGGCGAGGGATAAAGACAATGACTTCAAGAGTATCATTGATGGGTTCTGGTGGGCGGTGGCCACCATGACTACTGTTGGGTACGGAGATATGGTGCCTAAAACATATCCAGGTATGTATTCTATGATGAACCCAATTTATCAGGGTGGGGGGGGGGGGGGGGTTTGAAGATAATTACCTCTAGACATAGACTCCCATATCTTTGGCATACTAGAATCGCAGTCGGTGAAAGGAAACTTGAAACATCTTATATGATTTTGTCCTTATTCGACCTTAAGATTCTTACTCTTATCATACAAAAGAGGTAATTCCGTTTCCTTAAGAAAACGGAAGAAAATTTTGCAAAAAACTGCAAAATTTTTTCTTGGGTTTCGAGAAAATGGGTCTCTCTTTAAAATTGTGCCACTGTCAAAATTTGTTAAGTGAAAATTGACTAGTCAATATCTTTTCAAGCTGCCCTATTTTGGCAACAGCATCGAGAATTTTATACTTTTTCAAAGTGTGTCAAGTTGTTTTTTCTGCAATTTCATTATTATACTGAGATCCTATATTATGTCAATAAAACCAAGATGTCGCATGTCTTGACAAAATATCGTTACTGTTTCACCTGGCTGAAACGAGAAAAGTACATCAGTCTTGAACCCTCTTCCTTTAACGGGTTATGTATGTTATATAAATAATATTGATAAAGAATTGATTTTAATTAGTTATTCAATTGCATTTTGGACATTCTGAAAGACCATATTGAGATCCTAATTTATATTATCAACGAAATTTTTGCCGTATTATTTTACAAGCAGTTTTGAAATGGTTATTCAGTGATCTGTTAATTTGATTTCTATTTCATTTTTCGACCGGATGTTTTGGGATATTTATGATTTTAGGATTATTAGGATATTTTGAACCAGGTTTTCTTGTTTGTTATCAGGTAAAATGATAGGATTCCTGTGTGCAGTGGCGGGTGTATTGACAATAGCTCTGCCAGTTCCAGTCATTGTGTCCAACTTTGCCATGTTCTACCAGCACGCACAGGCCAGGAAGAAACTGCCCAACAAGAACAGACGGAGAGTAGTCCTCACAACCCCCTCCTCCCCCAAACTACAGAGGAGAACCAACCTGCCAATCAGCGACGACCTTCTCGACATGTCGTTCAGAACCAGAAGAGCGGGTTGGTAAAGTTCTCTCGAAGAAATTGTGCCGAATTTTTTCTCTTGTATCTTTTAGCATAATGGAAACCTAGTGAAACGAAACTTGAAGCATATTTGGCAAAACATTGATAGGGTTCTTGGTAAGATTTTGATAAGGATCGTGGCAAGACTTCGATAGGGTTCTTGGCGAGAAAACATCAAAATAACTACGAAGTGGCTATTTCTATGTAAGTGTCGCAAGAAATTAGTTTTTTTGACATTATTCGGACATCTCAAAAATTTATCATAAAAACTTAGTTTAAAATTATCATACTAAGGCAAGGTTTGACAAGTTTTGTTTGACTGGTAATGTTATGATCTTTGTCAGAAGGTTGCAAAAATGTTATAAATAAGAAATTGGCTCCAAATTTGGTCATTTCAAAACCTTAAAAAGCATAAAATGGAGTTGAATTTAATAAAAACGAACTGAAGTATCCTCAGTTCATTTATTTAATAAAATTCTAACAAAAACCATTTGACAAAATGTCAGAGGGTAAAACAGATTGCCAAGCGTGAATAATTTTTGGTAGCATGAGAGTAAATGCATAATTTTGATAGCATATTAAGGACTATCGACACGAATTTTCAGAATATTAACGATTTCAATGACCGGTATTGTATAAAAATTTTTTCGCAATCCTTAAATTGAAAATGTGTAAAAGATAATTGGGTTCATTAACTGCACAAAAAGAACAGTACACAAATTTTCTAATAAACAAAGTACGAAAACTTCTTAACCTCACGCCTTTTTTGGTTTCCTTTTTTTGTCACGGTAGCCTTCAAACGTACTCTCTAGTAAGTACTGTATAAGCAGTTCTTCTTAAAGGAAGATTTTGAGAGATTCGTTAATCAAGTTATCCGAGTGAAAATCAAGGAAAAGTTTAGGAAAACTTGAAAAATGTAGAAATAAATCTACACTTTCCATGCCTGGTTTCAAAAATTTTTGTTGTGAACAACGATCTGTAATTTCTACGGTCAAAAAGTAACAAAAAACGGAATTTAGATTCCAAAAGATAAACAAAACTATAGACAAGAAAACATTTGGATTTAGAAACGCAAATAAAAGACGCCGTAAAGAAAGTTTTCTGCCTGAAGTAAATTAATGTCCAACAACCGGATGTTAGATGCAACAACACTAAAAACTAAGGGAAACTCAAACGTCCAGTGAAATTTATTGGTATTTTCAAAACAACAACTATCAATAAGTTGTTTTCAACAAAAGTCAAGTAGTGGCAACCAAAAGAGACAATTAATTTGTGTTAGGATGGATTATGACCATGAAAAATGGAATTTCGGTTTTTTGAAAACAGTTGTCCTGTATTCAAAATCTCACCGAAATGAAAAAGTGTCAATTTTTTGTGTAGTGCAATCTATCAAAGGCCGGCGTATTCCAATCTATTCATGTGTTTTGATTCAATTTCAGTCGTCTGAGTTGTTTCCGTAGATTTTTTTATTAAAAAAGGAAAGAAAAAGCTAGTTTTTAAACGCTTTTCCACTTTAAAAATAGGTTTTATAAAAAAAATGCGATAATATTTGCTTTTTTTTTGAAGTCAATGAGTTGATAAGTTGGAAGTCAATATTAGTTGAATTTGTTTTTGGCCAATTGATGGAAATCGCATGGTTTCCGAATATGAACTTTTTGTTGAATTTCACGTTTTACCACAGAAATCAATTATTTAATGTGTAATACCAAATTGGAAATATTCTCATTGTAACAATTTTTCAAGTTATTTTGTTTTGAACTTTTTCTTATAAAATTTAGAGCGGAATGCTTGAAACTAAAAATTTCCAAAATTACTGCTTCTAATTTGATTAGGATCTGAGCATAATCTGCCTTAGTAGTAAATCAAAAATTTGTGGACAAGTTTTAAAACGTTGAAGCCACTCTGTCTATTTACGATGAGAGATTATTCACTCAGCAAATCATAAAACTGTCATACTTTTACATTTTTAAATATAACAGTATTTTAAAATGCATCAATTGAACAAAACAGATTATTTCGATATAAAGGAACAAAAAAACCGAAATAAAAAAATTAGTGACTTTTGTCCTGTCATTGTGATGACGCAGAGCCATTTGGCCAATTTAAGTACTTTCAGTATTTTGTAATGGTAGTAAGGAATTTATACTGCATAGAGTTTCAAAGGACACTGTAATTTTAAAAATTGACTGAAATTATGAATATGAATGCGCTAAAAAATACCTTTACTGTTTTCCATATTTTAAGAATTATTGTCATTCAGGGAAATAACAAGAAAAAAAATCTACAACTCATTTTTGGTCTGAGTAACTGTCAGAGCAAACAATGAAGTGTCAATTTGTAAAAAATATTTATTGATTTGGAACCCGCACTCTCATGCCAAATGCATCCATTTTTATCACGATTAATAGTCGATTAGATGTTTTGATTGCGTGTTTATTTTGTCCAGATAATTTTTAAAGAAGTAATTTTGAATGAAAACCTCAGCCCGATAATCTGATTATTGGGTTCAAAGTGAGATTTTTAATGAGAATACTTTGATACTTTGAAATGACTATTTGAAAATGAGATCGAATGTGAAAATCAACCGTCTGTTATGTAATTTTTGCTAGAGCAGTTTGGTATGAGAAGATTTTTTGCTCTGTTAAATTTTGTGACCCATGTTGTTTTCATTTTTAATGATTTTCTGGCTTTTGAAAAGAGTTTAAAGTTCTTTTTATCCGACGTTGATATTGATTGATTATGTAAACTTAAATTAATAACCTGTAAAGTTAAAACTAAAAAAAATCTGTAAAGTTAGAATCTGTTAAGTTAAAATTATAAACCAACTTAAACGCTTCGTTTTATAATGGTGTTATTGTCTCTTTCTATCAAATCTTTGTCTCAAATCCATATTTGTTTTTGCGTCTCTAATAGGACTGTGATTAAAGCGTATTTAATGTATTTTTTAAGACATAGAACTATTCGATTTCTCATTTGAATTGAGCAAAATGAAATATGATTCGAGACGTTCTGCATTAAATACTTTTAAACCTGACTGGTCTGATGTATCTTTTGTTTTTGATACAGCATTTCTTCCTTGTCAATGTCGCGAACAGTTTTGAATGACATTCGGTCAAGCTCCAAAATGACCGCCACTATTGAAAAATAATAATTAGAGTAATGACATAACTCAATTCGTTTGAAGATGGTATGAACAGGTGTTCACGACCTGCTAGTTCAATTGGTTTGATTGTCATCGTATTAAGTATGTTTTTGTAGTTGCTCTTAAAGGATAAACCAAGAGAAGATTATATACTAATACCTGTACGGCAAATTGCGTCATTTGATGAATATTTGAACAAACTCCTACACTTAATTTTCCGCGTACTTAAATAAATTATGTATGAATAAAGAAGGCGAAAAACGTCGATCTGAATTTAATTTCTAGTTCAGTAATTTTGATACCCTTAAATTTGCGTTTATAGGGAAATTTTCGTAATTAGGTACATCAAAATTTGATGCGTCATTTATGGAGGAACTAAAGAATTCTACAGAGTCATGCTTATATACTTTGTCAGTTTAGATAAAATATTTTGTTTTGAGAAATATGAACTTATTTGTAAATGTTAAGAGTTTCATTAGAAATATTTCTTGATATCTTTGATAGCTGACAGTTATTTCCTGACGGTTTCAGTTACAAAAGATGGGATAAGTAACTAGACAATGTCAGCTTGATTCATTTCAGATGACATATTTCATAAACAAATAGCCTGTTTTCACTTCCGATTATGACTAAACTTGAAAAATTACATTTCGAGGAAGAAAAAAATACAATCAAATACAATTTTTAACCATTAGGTTCAATAATTACCTGTACACGAATCTACTTTGATCGCCAAAAGCGTCAAAATATTTGAAAAATTACAAAAGCTGTTAACTTATCAAATAATTCGACTAAATTCGAAAGTCTAAAACTACTAAAAATCTTATAAACCCAAATTGTCCTACAAAATGGATCGGGGCAGAGTGATGTCATGATAAGTTGCTCTATGAGGACAGGATATTAATTTTGATAATTTACCATCTGATCAACTTTGGGGCAGATTTTGACAGCGAAAAACTCGTAGCATGTCCACTCAGGAGTTTTTCAAAATAGGCTTCAAAATAGAATTGTTGTCTATTCTTAAGAAAATAACTGCAGTGTTACATCAGTTTTAGTTCAGATGAAATTGACCACCGAGTAATTAAAATACAATTTGTTTCAAAATTAAAAATGATGTCAAATCATACTTGAAATGAAACGTTCACACTGAAAAAAAAATGCGCAAAAAAATTGAAACGTGCTATTTTAGCTATCAGGGCCCGTAAATTGGCCTTAATAATGAACCTTTGTGTTCATTTTTTTTTCGCAGAATGTTTATGTATATGTGGCTACATATTATTGTGCCCCGATTGGGCAAACGCTAAGTAAGTCGAAGTAAAAGTATGCCTACATAAAAGAAAACCGAATGTCGGCTAATAATTTTGGCAATCTTTCTGTAATAATACATTGATAACCCGTACAATCAAGACTGCGCATAGTATTTGCAGTCTTATGTATTCCAGTGCATCAGAGAAACAAAAAAGGGTCATTTTCAGGGGATTTCGAGCCCAACTGAATCACTGTCCATGGTCATGCCTCTCAGTCGCTATGGGATGTAATTCGGAAACCGTGACAAATTATAATACGTTTATCTCAGAAACTTTTGACTTAGTTCAGCTCTATTTTCAAAATTCGGCTTGCTTGCCTATAGGTTTGCTTGACCAGCATGCCCGGCAAGCCCGAAATACAGAGTAAAAACCGTAGATAAAAAGCGCTCAAATATGTTGAACTGCGCTGGAACTTTGTAAGATATATGCTGAAATTTCTTACAAAGTTTCAGCGCAATTCAGTACATTTAAGCGCATTATTATGTGAGGTTTTTTGAGCTGAATCATCTGAAAATTCGAGGCACCTCTTAGATAATTTTCGGAAAATTTTTAGACCCGGGTCTTTTCATAAGAGCAGTCGCAGAGTATGCTTATTATAGGATTATTATGAAACGATTTTGCACAGATCTTTTCTCTAACCTGTTGTGACGAAAGAAGGCCCATTCTATAACTTAATCTGTGAAAAGTCTTAAGACAATTCTATCATGTGCTCTGACAAGAACGGGATACTTTTCGATACGTTGGGGCTACTTTTTAGAAAGTGAACGGTTACATTACTAGAACACAAATCAGCACTGCGTTCTATTCTCCAGTTATGATCTGGCTTGAGTGTACGTTACATTTTTTTTTGCTTCCTTGATTCCTAGTTTTATCGAAAATTTCTGAGCTTCAAATAAATTTTCAGCATCGGCTTCCAAAAGAAATCAAAATCTTGCTAGATTCTTGCAAGATTCAAATCTCATCGCTATGTGAGAATTTGCTTCTTGATCATGATGTGATCACTGTTTTAGAGTCTGATCTACCCAATGTTTCCCGTCCAGAAAGATTTGTAAATTTTCAAATTTTGCTATGATAACTCCTTTAATGACTGGTTTACACGATTTTGCCCTTATAAAAAGGTCAAATTTTGCAGGTTCTGTTTGCGACGATACACACTCTTATACTGAATTGAAAGGTTTGTTTCAATCGTGTTACGGAGATGGCTTTGTTGCATATATTGCCATTTGTTACATTTGTATTCCCGGTTATGGCTTTTAAGTTTTTCATTTTTCAAATCACGTATATTCTGTAAGTACTGCAGGATCTTCTCCGTTTGTGCCCCCCCCCCAGTACGTTATGCTCCCCCAGTTACAGAGCACGTGTCATTACATAGTAAATCATTATGTAAAAATATTACACGTGCGTCTTGGGGGTGCAAATAATATGCACCCAGTAAGCTGTAGGGGTGGGGGGGGGGCAGAAACGGAAAAGATCCGTGCTGCACTAACTTCCAGTTTTGATTGCCCAGTGGTAAGTAATAATGCATAAATTTGACAAAATTGTACATCCTGACAGTTTTTTGCCACATAAGTCAAAATCTTGATAAGATTTAGAAATGTTTTAGTATATTTCTTATCAGGATGGACACAAGTTTTGGTTTAAGAGGACGTCAATAGAAAGTTTTTACTGACAATAGTTTGTATGAACTAATATCAGGTAAAATAGTCAGTTAAGGATGTTTTCTGAATTTTTCATGAACAGTATGAAAACGAAATTCAGACAAACAAAATTCATAGAAAAACTGGATTATGCTTTTTTTCTAAACATAATGCGAGTTTAATTTACCCTTTGGATGCTATGATTCAGTACTGATTTAACGTTTCACTATGGTAATTTCATGAATTAGTACTGATTAACTGTGGCACTCGGGTCCGGGTCCAACTTCTGCCGGGAAGGTCAAGGGAATCGGGTACATTGTTTCCCGGAAATCCCAGCGGGTTTCCGGGAAGTATTGCCAATTACTACTCCCACATTTCTCAGTGGGAAACTTGCCTGCTCTTTCATTTCCCAATTTTTTCCCTGTTGGAAAATTGTGTCGAATTTTCATCCGCTTTTCCCCGAAAATTCCGTAAGAAACCTATGATTTGAGTTGTTTTTGCCCAAGTAGTCACTTGCGGATTTTAATAGAAGTAGAGATTAATTCTTGGAATTTGCTGTAATTATTTTCCACAAGTTTCTTTTTCCCCGTGCATTTTTAAAAATCAATTTTGCTGACAATACTTGTGATTTTCCATTCAAAGTTTGCCAAGTTTGCAGAAGTCAGTGTAATAATGAATATTACCACATAGTTGTTATCGCCACGGAGAAATTATCAAACTCCGAGGCGAAGCCGAGGTGTCATGATAACTTCGAGGGCGATAACACCGTGTGGTAATTTTTTTTAATCAACACCCGTTGCGATCATTTCAAAATTGAACAACGTTTTATTGGTTTTTCATTTTTGTTTTTTCCTCATGCGACCCCCCACACACACACAAACACACACACACAACACACACCGCCCAAGTTTTTTAGTCGATAAGTTTACTTAGTAACAGTGGCGATAAAAGAGTGTGATAAACTCGTAGTCTAATGCTGAAGTGTTTTTCCAGTGTCGATCGGGCGTTAGAGTTTATTACACTGGCAGTTTATTCAACTGCTATTATCGCAACAGGTGTTGATTAAACAAACTTTGATCATTTTGCTCGAATTAACAAAAGAAAAACGACTTACTATTAAAAAGTTGACCAAATTTTCTTATGACTATCCCCAGACGAACTCCAACGTTTCTCTTGTAAGGTCTTGCAAATAACGTTTATCTTGCAAGATGCAAGATCCGGACGCTTATCTTACAAGAATCTTGCAAGACAACCGTCCGATTCTGACTGGGGATTCAGATATACTGCAGCTGTGTTCTGATTATATTAAGCTCGTTTAGAAATTAATTTTGAATTTTTTTTGGCTCTTCGGAAAAAACGCCATATCTTTCCTGGATCCTGGATCTTGGAAACAGTAGTGTAACTCTTTAGAAATCCCAGATCTTGCCCGGGAATTGGAAAAGATGTGGAAATCAAAGATCTGGCGTTGAGGTTGCGGGTTGTCGCACTGGGTTGGCAGTTGGGATCTGTTCTGTTTGTCCCCCCACCGCCCCAGCTTAGTGGGCTTATATCTTTCACGCCCCTACGCACGTGCTATTTTTTACCTAATAGTAACGTGCTATATAACAACATATAGTTTGTAACTTGGGGTCGTAAAAACACTGGGGGGGGGGGGTGGGTGTTCAAACAGAATAGATCCAGCAATTGTTTACTCTTTGTCCGTTTCAGGTGTCAGTGTTCCACGAAACGATAGCATAGAAGTAGCCGAGACACCGAAACACCACCACCACGACCATCATGAACACGATTCCAATTGCACGCACGCTGAATTACACGGCCAGGGCGTCAGACGAGCGGCAAACAACCTCAAAAACCTGGTGGACAAATCAAAGAGGCAGAGGTCAAACAACTCATCGCCCAGCGACCCCGAAAAGGTCAAGAAAAAGTCAAGTTTGAGCGTTCCTATGAGGGATTCGTTCAAGCAAAGCAGCATAGACAGCGCGGCTTCTGGCGATTCGAACAACGATTGTTATCGACAGAAAACTGAGAAACCTCAGAATACTTTACAACTCAATTGGAGTCCTCAAAAAGCGTCTAGCGAAACCCATTTGGGCGTGGACTCGCCATTTGCAAAAGCAGCAGGCATCAACTCAACCTCAGAATCGAATCAATCAAAACTCAAACCCTCATTAAGTGAAGATTTCTGGCCCGACAGCACCAGCAACTTACAAAATACACACAATGGTAGCATCTCAAATTCCATCAATGTCAGCGACCCCAAATTGTGCTTGGGTTCCAAAAGTCGCATCAATTCAAAACGACCTATAATTTCATCAATAGATAAATTCCTTCACGCGCGAAAGCGAAGTAAAGGTAAAGGGTCTCGAAAAGCTAGTATCTCTTCATTTACAACCGATCACAACCCCCGAAAGTCGTTACCAGACACGAACCACCTTCTGCAATTAATGGAACCAAGCGTTTCTCAGAAACGACAGATGTTCAAGTCTTTTAGAGGGGGTACTGGTGGTCCCACAGTTTTGAATGGAAGCCAGGAAGCAGGAAGCTACGTTGCAAATGACGCGGATGAGAACGGCGACATTTCGGAAAACGAAGAGTTGTTGACGAAGCCGTTCGAATCTCCCCGGCTCCTGTCAATCCAAAGGAACAAGCCAGCGAATGTGAATGTGGTCCAGTCCAGACCACCCTTGCCTGCTTTGAAACCCTTCGAAAATAGCAGTCGTCACTCTGGTTACAGCAATCATATCTAGTGGTTAGTAACTACTACCACTTCCACCTTCCTACGACCAACCCTTCCACCAACCCCTCCACCCTCCTTCCACCAACCCTTCCACCCTCCTTCCACCTTCCTTCCACCAACCCTTCCACCAACCCTCCCACCAACCCTTCCACCCTCCTTCCAACAACCCTTACACCCTCCTTGCACCAACCCTTCCACCAACCCTAAACTCCTTACCCAATTAGACGCCCTTAGATAGAAATCCGGGTGCACAGGGGGGGGGGGGGGCACTGCAGAGTTCCACCTTAAGTCCACTTTTATTCCACTCTAATCGCACTCATGTTTGCAGACAGCGGATTTTCCTCTTTTTTCACTTTGATTCCACTTAATTCAATTCCAATTCTAAGGAATTGAAATCTTGAACTCCCCAACTTAAGTTGATAAATGAATACCTCGCATCCCGGAGTGGGATGTTTCATTACTAATTTGTGGTAATATCAAAATTTTATAAATTTTTTCAAACATCTGGACACAAGAATCTACCGATTAAATTATACTAATAAGCATGAGCTGAGTTCATTTATACCAGCAACATCAAATAAAAAAGGGTCTTTCCCATTATAGCCAGCTTAAATGTAATATAACGTATAGCCCCCACATCATGGTAAATATGGTAATGCACCATAATGGGGGGGTATAAAGACCCTAAAAAATTTCAGGAAAATTTTTTGAGGAGCAGTGCCGATCTAAAGCTAAATTCATGAAAACTAAAAAAGATAAAAGCAATTAATGTAGGGTCATTTGGGCATTTTTAATTGAGGTTTATTGTGTTTCAGCCTTCAGCACGTGAACAATTTTACCCCGTTCATACAGTCACAAAATGACCTCTCTGTAGAATAGCTCAGAACCAAATTTAGCCAACAAATTAAAACGTGCATACCTATCATTCAAGATTTCTCCCGGCCAAAGTGGAATCCGCGGAATCGGGTGTACCTCAAGGAATCCAGTGGACCTTGCGGAACACCCTGCATCATTAAAGGACTCCATCGCTGTACAATCTGTTCACGTGAACGGCCGATACGGAACTCTTTTAGCCCGATTGCCTGCTTGTTGCTGCTGTTACCCACTGCTGCTGCTTTTGAATGATAAGACTTGTTAAGTAAATGAAACTACAGACTAGATTATACAAATATATCTTAATTTGAAATTCGATTAGAATGTCCTCCTCCTCCTCACTCTTGTTTTGTAAATCATCTCTTCTGCTATTAATCCCAATTATATTTATCTGTCTCTCTTTTTCTCTCTTCTCAAAGAGCCCTTCATAGCTAAAAATTTCGAGTCTTTCCCATTATAGCCCCCCCCCCCCCACGAAAGTATAGCCACCCCCAATATGGTATAATTACCATGATGGGGGGTTATGTGTTATATGACCACTAAGCTGGGGGAGGGGGGCTACAATAGGGATGACCCAAAATCTCATTCCTCTGCGAAAAGCGAAACAGATTCCAGCAAAAGTGAATTTTGGACTTTTGTCCCACGACTTCTAACCGGCAAGTTGATTAAAAAACCTTCAATCCCAATGTCAGATATAAAGTAGCGTAGCAAAGGAACTGCATGTTCACAGTTTAATAAACAAAGGTCTGCCCGTACCTAACTTTCAGAGTAATTCAGTACTGAATCAGGAAGATTTTCAGCAACAATTCAGTACTGATTCAGAGTCTGTTCATGTCACATTTGGCTCTGAAATTATCTGATTCAGACTCTGAATCAGACTCTGAATCAGACTCTGATTTTTTTTTTTGATTCAGACACTGAATCAGACTCTGAATTATTCTGATTCAGACTCTGAATCAGACTCTGAATCAGACTCTGAATCAGACTCTGATTTTTCTCTGAATTAGGGTAAATTCATAACTAAGTTCGTGATCCAAGCCAGGTTTTACCGTTGTTTTTTCTCTCAGGTCCTTAAAAATACAAATTCATACAATACCTGTAGAAATTGATGAAATCTATATAGGTTGTCGGAAATTTTCTCAAGTCAAGTTAAAGACGGACTTTTTGAGATTTTCCAGTATGTTTTGTGTGGTTTAAACCCTCCTCCTTTTTCATTCCGGGCTGGGGACCGGCAGTGGCGGAGTTACTGAAATAAACTCTAGGAAAACTGGTATAGCATGGTAAAAAAAACCAAGCTTGAACAAAATTTAAATAAAGACTTTTCTGATCAAATGTTTTCTGAGCAAATTTTTGCAGACTCACAACTCAAAGCATCCGTACAGCTGCATTGAAATCGCTTGAAAGTACCCAAAGTTTTCCGAGTTTTAATATGTTTCCACAAAAAAATCAAAAGCCTTTGAATAACGGTTAAATAACCGACAAGAAGTTTTTTTGTACTTTCCTGCAGTGTTGTCAATAGTTTCTGACTTTCATTTTGATCCAGAGCTAATTGAAAAATGCATTATGAATTTTCTTCTGATTCAGAACTACTTCAGAATTGCACTCTGAGTTTTCTTCTGATTCAGAGAATTTCAGAGGACATAGATTCTGAATTTTGCTCTGATTCAGAGAAGTTTCAGAATCAATACAGAAACTATTCTGAAAACGTTCTGAATCAGTACTGAAAGTTAATTTTATTCTAAAAATGTTCTGATTCAGTTTTGATGCTGACTGAATGGAAGGTACGGGTAAGCAATTTAATCTTACCTTTTTAAAGCTGATATATTGAAAGTTTAATAAAGCTACCCCCGTGCTTCAAGTTCTCAACTTTAAAGTTGCAAATAATTGGTACTAAGTAAGATGTACCCTAGCTGAGGTCAAAAGTTGATCTTGTAGGTTAGTTTTGCCAGATATTGCAAGAAAAATTTATCTCGCAAGATCTTGCAAAAAAAAGTTTTTCTTGCAATTTTCTTGCAAACACGCAAACCACCTGAAAAAAGCTGAAACACGAAAAGTAACCAATCAAAAGCAAGATTGTTATATGCCGGAGATTTGGCATGAAAAGTAAGTGAATTATTTCACTTTTGCGTGGATAATTAAGTATTTTTGAGGCTGGGACACCTAATTTCTGCTAGGATACTTTCGTTAAGGACTATTCATCAATAATTTCCTGAGGTTTTTATTTCTTCGTTTTCCTTTTATCGATGCCAAAATGTGTACAGTTTTATCTTACGGCGCTTCGCTTAAGATTCTTTTATTTTAGTATAGGTCATCAGAATAGGTGCTAGAGTCAAAAAACCAATATTGAAAATAAAAACATCAGATTTTTGAAAGAAAAAAAATGTCCTGTAACATTCTCGAAAAAAAAAGTTTAGCTTGTAAGACTCTTCAATGGAAATATTTATGCTGCAGATTCTTTAAAAAATTACGTTGTATGATTTTTGAAAGAAAAAAAATTTATTTTGTTTGAGTTTTGCTCTATTTTGGAAGCAATTTTCGCAAGACGTTGCAACATCTTGCAGAATTTGGCCAGAATCTTGCAAGATCCTGCAAGATAAACTTTATGCCAACTAGGATGGGAAAAATACTATGCAATTCATTCTTCTTGCGTTTTAAGTCTCGACAAGACTAGAGGGCCAAAGAATTACTAGCGTACGAAATGTAACAAGAAAAAATTATGAAGGTTGTTTAGTGAATTGCTTTTTGTCACCATTCTGAGCTAGCCCTTGATATAATAATGAAGAAACAAGAATGCTCGTTAATGTTCGTTCGCACATGGTGTTACGACCCGAGCTCATCTACATTTTTGACTTAATTTCAAACCTAATGATGAGATAATTAAAAATAGATATTTGAGTTCAAAAAAATCTTTACACAACTGAATTACTAATTGAATTACGTAATACCATGCCTCCTTAGAGCATTCAAAAAATCTGCCATTAGAAAGAATACAAGGAAAAAACAAACAACAAAATAAGCAAAACTAAAAAAATTTGCGGATGTGCTATAAAAGAAGAGAAAAAGAAACACAATTTTTGACATCTCACAATTTTTTTTAATAATAAAGCATATCTTCCAAAAAACAAAACATTAGTTATGACATGATATCAATGGAAAATGGTTTTGAATTACAATGAAATGGATGGAACCTCTCAATGATGAGAATAAGTTATAAGTTGACGAAAAGAACAAAAATTGAAAACCATGAAAATCTTTGAAAACGAACAATATCATAAACTGTAACACTTTTCGATATCAACTAAGTGCATTGAGTAACAACATTTATTGAATCCTCAATTAAAAGCCTATGAGACCAGTCAGCATTCTAAGACTACATAAAGAACAAAAAAAAGCAAAAGCTGCAAGTTCTAATCAAAATTGAGCAAGAAAAGTAACCAAACCAATTAAAAAAGAAAATTTTGGTAATAATTTTCTAACCTCATATAGTTTTTTAACATCAATAGGATTTTAATTTTTTTTAACAAAATGACTTCAAAAAATTAACAAATATGATCAATTATGATATTTTTTGGAGAAAACCCAATATCAACGTCAGTAAATTCAGTAGCTTTCAACGGAAGTCAAAGAACACGCTAATTTATGCCTCAATGAGACGGCAACAATTTGTCAATCATATGTCATCAACAGAACAACCAAATAAGTCCTAAGATCATAAAAACAAGAACAAATACATGCAAATATAAAAAATTATGTAGAAAAATGCGAGAAAATGTCGAAGACATTTAAACCACACGCGTTTCTCAGAAAATCTTATCTATATTCCATTGGATGTGCTCTAAGCCAATGGAAACTGTCAATACTGGGATAATGCGATGAGATTTCGAAAGGAACCAAAATTATTTTTTTTAAAACTATGAAAACTCGTGGCATCGAAGCCAGAAAAGCAATAGTAAGCTGATAGAACAGCTCACCGATTAATTTTGGTTGCAGTAAAAAGGAGGTGTGTCAATACTGACACTGACTTACAGTTCAGGAAAACAAATTTAATAGTGGTAAGTAATAAAAAAAATTCAAAAAATTTTTTTTAAAAGTCTTAACAGCCACAGTTAGTAGAAAAAATTGCAAGAATGAGTCGAAGCCAGTTAAGCCATAACTTTTTCTCTGAAAACTTTATCTATGATCCACTGAACGTCTTCTTTAAGCCGCTGGGAACTATCAATGTTTGGATAATAAGATAAAATTTCATAGGGAATCAAAATACAAAAAAAGTCCAAAAATAAAAAAAAAATTAAAAAAAAAAACTCGTGGCATCGAAGTCATGAAAACAATAGTAAGAGGACAAAACTTGTAAGCAGATTCAATATATTTGCAGCAGAAAAGAAGGAGGTTCTGTCATTACTGAGACTAACCTACTGTTCAAGAAAATAAGCTTAAGATTGATTAAGGTCCAAACTGTATTCTAAAATTTATTTTTAAAGTCTCAACAGCCATTAAATTCAAGAGCTTTCAACGAAAGTCAAAAATTACACCATGTTTTGCCTAAATGTGAAAACAGATGTTTGTCATCAATATGTCATCAATAAGACGTCACATTAATTCCTATGATTATGAAAACAACAACAAATACAGGAAAATCCCAAAAAAGCAGAAGTGCGAGAGGAAAGTTTCAAAGCCATTTAAAACATAATCTTTTCTCTTAAAACTTTATCTATGACCCATTGGACGTATTTTCGAAGCCTATGGGGCCTATCATTATTAGGATAATGAGATAGGTTTTCAAAAGGAACTAAAATTACAAAAAAAATCTGAGCTTTTTTTGAAATTATGAAAACTCTTGCTGTCGAAGTCATAAAACTAATAGTTAGCTTATAAAAGCACCTAAAAGGTTAATTTTAGTTGCAAAATAAGAAAAGGGCACCTGGCATTACTGAGAATGAATTACTTTTCATGAAAAAAAGTTTATTATCGGTTAATGTTCAAGAAAGACTTTCGAAAAATTGTTTTTAAAGACTTAACAGCCATTAGCTGTCCATTCAAAGCACTATAAAGGTTCAACTAATGCACATTAGGAAGCCGATTGCACGTTAAGTTAGCGAATCTATAACATAGGTCTCCCAAAATTTAGTAAAATCTCAAAAAGTAAATCAAAATTTCATTAAATTTTCTTAAAATTCGAATTCTACGCTTGACAAGCTATTTGATGATACCACTTACATATCTCTACAATGAATATATCGATCGGCAAAATTGTCTGACCAGAAAAATCGGGTAAATAATTCCTCCCTCCACAAGTGGGGCCAGAACAATTATGAATTAACCCGATTAAAAAAACAAAAAAGGAAAATTATTCTAGATTACGTAAAACTTAAACAAACAATTTTTTTTATGGAGAGTGACTCACAATTCTTTCAGGAAATGCCAAAAAGACGGCAACTGTTCTCTGAAACAAAGCAGAATCGTTCTTCAGTTATAAGTCTCTAAATGTTCACTAGTTCAACTAATCGCGACTCTCCAGTGTACTGATTTTTCTTCTGTGAAATAACTCCTAAAAAACAAAAAGATGTCACTGCCTGATTAGATGCTCTAATCTTGCTTTAAAAACATTTTTTTATCAAATAAATAAAAGAAAACTTTGGCCCCTGTCGTACACTATTAGAATTCGGTGGTCACTTGCAGTGCGAGCTCACTTACAATTTTACAAATTGTGATTCGCGAGGCGAAATCCAACCCAACTTGTTTTACGATAACTTGCGGAGCGAGTTTATCATGAGAGAGCGACAACTGAAATTGACTTACGAAAATGAAACTATGAACTCAAGTGCTTGTAAGCAACTAAGAAATATGTGATCAGACATGTGTGATCACGAAGCCGGGAAACAAGAAAGGATGCAAATGAGTAACTGGAGACAAGGAATGAACAAACATGAAATGTTATTGAAGGCCAAATAAGTTGAACTACATAAAAACATCATATGGAATTTCAAAGCATCAAATAAATAAACGAAATGTACAATGTCCGCGGGTATCACATACCCCTTGTTGCGACAAAAAAATGAGAAATTAGCTGTTTTTATTGTTGATAATAACAATTTTTACAAAACAATACTTGGTCCCCGGTTAAATAATTAAATATTAAATGTTATCATGGTTAAAAATAGAATAATATTAAATTAATATTTTACAGCTTATGCAGTTTTGGTTGCGAAATCAACTTTTCAGACATCTCTTGATTTTCAGCCTCAAAAACAGTCATTCATCTCGCCAATGTCGGGGTATCCTGATCAATAAGCGGTAGCACTCGCGGAGCAGGTGTCGAAGCTTCTCTAATAAGCGGAGAGATGTTAATTTCTTCAGGCTGTAGAACGGCAATGTTCTGTACTGTTTCGACAACCGACGATAATTTTGGTTCCAGATGGCGAGAAAATCAGGAATTTCAGGGAAGCTCCGTCACAATGCGCTTGAGATATTTGAACAAGAAGACGAAATCCCACAGCCAGGATCTCGCTTGCGATGTTTCATTTTCTTATCACCTTGAGTTTTCTGGTGAATTGCTTTATGTGGCTCTGAATCTGCACTTCTACAAGTTTTTCGCATGATCTGGGCCCTCGCCGATCCACGTAGACTATTATAGGTGTTTGTTGCTCCTGATTTGTTCGAATTCAGCGATATTGTTATTGCGTACCGTCACTCTGAGTTTCCCTGGCTCTTTTATCGTGGAGTTTGTAGGACTGAGCTTCAAATTTTTTGACCCAGGAGCCAAAACCTCATATAGGCCCTCCAAATTCTTCTTTGATCTACGTTTTCCGTGTATTTTGCGGGCCAGTTTGACTTTCACTACTTTCTCCGTAATCAGGATTGGCCGACAAGCGCCTAAATGAATAAAGCGTGATTCGCCATCCGTGCTCGCCTGCTCTCGTTCATTGGCCTCCCGTGCTCCCGAGTCATTCCAAGTTGCAATTCGATATCACTGCGATATCCATTTCGCCATTTATTGTCTGGTTGAATGGCCTCGGGCGTGACTGTGTCTTCTTCTAAATAGTGATTTACAATATTCTCATAAGAGAGATTAGAAAGTTTAGGCGTAGTAGAGATTTAGCTCAACGGGGTATTAAGTTTACGGCCATAGTGTGCTTCGAATGGCGAGATCTTATTTGTTTTCTGTTTGCAGATTCGCAACTGGTAAATGATAATCTATAGAGCATGCTTTATATGCGTTGTCTCTCGATTTCTCTTCTTTGACACATGCCAATCTATTCTTAATCGTTTGAATTAATCTTTCTACTAATCCAATAGCACGAAGGTCATTAATTGGAGCTTCAATGATTTGAATATTTTTTCTAGTATAAGAGGTTTTAACTTGGTTTCCAACTAAACATTTTGCTTGTTTCAGTCTAATAGAGCGCGGAATTCCATGAGTTCCGATGTACATGTCCCACAATTTTAAAACAATCGGTCCAATAGCTTTTTCATATATACATGCCGTAGGATATTTAGAGAAGCGGTCTATAGCAGCTAAGAAATAGACTTCATTGCCTTTTTCGTCAAAAATAGGACCTCTAAATTCAATTTGCATTTCTTTATTTGGTTCAACACATGGTATATGAGGTCAAAATTGATTAGCAGGAATTGCAGATACTAGATTTTTATCAATGTAGTGCAAGTTTTGCACTCTGTTGCTTTGACGATGAGTTCGCTATTCATATAGGGCTACCAGCAATGCTCGGCCAAACAGATCGTCCCCCAATTACCTGGGTGACTCGCGTGTATATTGTCGATCAAGGCTTCGCGCAGGACGTTTGGGATTGCGACTTTTTCATCGATGCACACTCAGCCGGATCGGACGTGGAGATATCTCCAATAAGAGTGGAGATACAGATTAAGAGATTTTAGTCGGCTTTCATTTTTGGTAAGGATACAATCCCGAACCTTTTTCAAAACAGCGTCTTTGCTGTTAGGGATCCGATCAAAGACTTATTGAATGTTTTTTTACAATATGGTCGAATGTTGGAATCGGGGGGCTAGGTGTTAGGGGATTAATGACCTTAGAGGACAGGGCTGGAGATGTTGGAGTTAAGATTTGTGGCGAGTATTGCTTGGGAAATTAGACGGTTGATTGGCGGCGCGAGATTCGGTTGAAGACGTAGAGGGTTGATTCACAGTGCGTGAGTATTCAGTGAAGCAAAATATAGTGATGCGCTTTTTAGAAGGCATATTGTATTTTTTTTTGTTAATTTAGTTAATGTCTAAGTTGCCTTTAGATTGAGAATAACTATTTGAAGGAGAAGTAGGCAACTGATTTTCAAAGTGGTTGTAGGCAAAAAGCACATGATACTTCTGGGTGGAGACTTTTAGAAATATTAGTGAAATGTCTGCTAATTGGCGGGAAATTAGACTTAGTGAATTGAGTTACGCGCTTTGCGAGATACATTTCAATCCGATTTTGGAAAGATTGTTTACATTGAGTCGTATTTTGGTTAGCGAGCGATGTGTTAATTGACATTTGCGACGCGGGGAATGCATATTTCAAATTGTTGAAAAAACAGCTAGTATTTGTAATTTGATTTCAAAGCGAGGGGGATTGCTTGGGGTTCTGTCAGTTCATTTTTTTGCTGGTCACTGCGGGCATTTATTTCTCTCTCCGATTTTGCCAATGAATCAACTATTGTTTCTTCATAAATGGGTTCCAGCGGAAGCTCCGCCATCTCAGGTTTTGGTCCGAGTAGAGTGTCGAGATTGATATTCTTCTTTGCGAGAAGTGCCAGCTTGTATTGCAGTCTCCATTTTTCCCAACAGAGGGGAGGGTCGGGTGTTGGTTCGTCCCAAAATGCATCTATCCCGAGAGGTGTGCGTTTGATTGCTGGCTGCACCATGTCGTACACTATTAGAAATCGGTGGTCACTTGCAGTGCGAGTTCACTTCAATTTTTTTTAGAAATTGTGGTTCACGAGGCGAAATCCAACCTAACTCGTTTTACGCTAGCTTGCGGAGCGAGTTTATCAAGAGAGAGAGAGAGAGAACTGAAAATGAAGTTTGAAAATGAAACTAAAAACTCAAGTGCTTGTAAGCAACTAAGAAATGTGTGATCAGACATGTCTGATCACGAAGCCGGGAAACCAAGAAAGGATGCAAATGAGTAACTCGAGACAAGGAATGAACAAACATGAAACGTTAATGAAGGGCGATTAAATCGAACTAAATAAATACATCATATGGAATTTTTCGGCACCAAAGAAATAAATGAAATGTACAATAATCGCGGGTATCACGTCCCCGAAAATAGAGACAACAGTTGCTCACACTATTTGACCTATCATTGTCATTATTAAAAAAGACAACCGAAAGACGTCCTCTCTGTTGCTTAAATGATCAATATCAATCTTTCCAAACAATAAAATTGCCGACTGAGACAAATAATGACAAAAATTTATCCTGCAAACATTCCAATCAAAGTTTACACTAGATCTATGTTCAAAATTTAACCAATAGCTTCTATATTAGATTTGTGTTGCTCTCGGTTGCTTAAAGAAAAAAATAACTTTTTAAACTAACTTTGTCTATAACAGTGAAATATAAGAAAGCGAAAGATAAAAACATTTAAACGGATTTCAATATCTTTTTCTCCTCAGTGACATTTGGTTAAAGCTCCATCAGTGTTTGCGAATCATATTTCTCAAATTAAGGGCAATTAAACTCAAGTAACATTTATTTAAGAATTGGCAACGTTAAAAAACTGAGATTGGTAAATGAAAATAGCAAAACAAACAACATTTGAAAATGACAGCTAAAAACTTTTGTGAATTTTTACATTCAGAATGGCTCAGATTGCAGTTTTAGGTTCTCTCAGTAACCACTATCGTATTTACTAGATTTTTCAACAATCTGAAACGTGAGGATTCATTAGGCAGAATTCGGTGATTCATGCATTTGTGTAACGAAAAAAATATAGTGGAACATTCGCAGACCAATAGTGCCAATACTGTTGTGGTTGGTGTTTGGTGACAATTTTCCATATGTTTTCATTTCTGTTCTGTTCGTGACAAAAATTCTCTTTTTCTTTATTTAATATTCTCGTTATTGGACGAGACTAGGGTTGTTTTGAGCATGATAAAGATCCTGATTGCATAGTGAGAGCTGTCATATCGAGTCGCTTAATGCTTCAGATTATATTTGGGGGCACACACCAAAAGCGCTTGCTTTGACATGACGATTCTTTAGATTTATGCGCTTTTCTTTTTGTATCTTTTTTACCGGAACAGGTTTATTGGTAATAGTTCATGCTATAGATTGTTCGTATATCTCCACTAGCGAAAATGATTGAACCTGTTGATAATTCTTCGGAAAGGTAGGTTGTGCTCTCTGTGGCAATAAGAGGACACGTACTAGCAGCCAGGCGAGGTACATTTGAATGTTTTGCTGATACCCCCGACTGAACTGCAAGTCAAGATCAGTACTGGGCACGCCAAATTGCAAGTCTGCAAGCATATATCAGTACTGTGCACGTCTAGCGAGATCCTGCAAGAGAAAATTTTTTCCGACTAGGATTGGCACAATACTATGTAATTCATTCTTCTTGCGTTTTTAGTTGTTCTAGAATACGAAGAAAGTCAAACTTAAACAGACAAAACTTTTTTTTCATAAAGTGTGGTTCACAACAATTTCAGGAAACGCCAATAATAGAGACGGCAACTGTTCTCTGAAACAGAGCAGAATAGTTCGTCAGATATAACTCTCTAAAATTTCTTTCGTTCACCTAATCGCGACTCTCCGCAGAATACTGATATTTCATCTTTGAAATAACTCCCAAGAAACAAAATGCTGTTACTGTTTGATTAAAGATGCTATGTTGCTCTCTACCAGATAAACAAAGCAAAACTTTGGCATTAACTTTGTCATTAAAAAAGGACTACCAGAAGACGTCCTCTCTATTGCTTAAAAGATCAGGATCGATCTTTTCAAACAATAAAATTGCCGAATGAGAGAAATGAAGCCAAAAATTTATTGATCCTAAAAACATTCAACTCAAAAATTTACATTAGTTCTTTGTACAAAATTCAACCACCAGCTGCTATGTTAGATTTGTGTTGCTCTCGGTTGCTTATAGAAAAAAATTAACTTTATAAGCTAACTTTGTCTAGAAGAATGAAACATCAGAATGCGAATTATAAAAACATTAAAACAGATTTAAATAATTTTTCCTCATTGACATTTGGTTAAAGCTCCATCAGAGTTTGCGCATCAAATTTCTCCCTTAAGAGAAACTCTACTCAGGTAACATTTATTTAAAAATTGGCAACGTTAAAATAGTGAGATTGGTAAAAGAAAATAGCAAAAAAAATTGATAGTGATAGCTAAAAATTGTTGTGAATTTTTACATTCAGAATGGCTCAGATTGCAGTTTTAGGTTCTCTCAGTAACCACTATCGTATTTACTAGATTTTTCAACAATCTGAAACGTGAGGATTCATTAGGCAGAATTCGGTGATTCATGCATTTGTGTAACGAAAAAAATATAGTGGAACATTCGCAGACCAATAGTGCCAATACTGTTGTGGTTGGTGTTTGGTGACAATTTTCCATATGTTTTCATTTCTGTTCTGTTCGTGACAAAAATTCTCTTTTTCTTTATTTAATATTCTCGTTATTGGACGAGACTAGGGGTGTTTTGAGTATGAAAAAGATCCTGATTGCATAGTGAGAGTTGTCATAATCGAGTCGTTTAATGCTTCAGATTACTATATTTGGGGGCACACACCAAAAGCGCTTGCTTTGAAATGACGATGCTTTAGATTTATGCGCTTTTCTATTTGTATCTTATTTACCGGAACAGGTTTATTGGTAATAGTTCATGATATAGATTGTTCTTATATCTCCACTAGCAAGATTGATTGAACCTATTGCTCATTCTGCGGAATTATAGGTTGTGCTCTCTGTGGCAAAAAGAGGACACGTCCCCTCGACTGAACTGCAAGTCAAGATCAGTACTGGGCACGCCAAATTGCAAGTCTACAAGCATATATCAGTACTGTGCACGTCTAGGAACAAGTCTGAAAGTCTGACAAGTCTTCGCCAAGACTTGGATTACACTTGCAAATTGAATCCCAAATCAAAACCAGCTGTTCAAAAAAAAATCGAGAGTGAAACTTTGAATTCAAAAAATTTTTACAACTTCCCACGATTTTGGCATTACTTTTTGGGCTCTTCCCGGTGTGCTACAAAATGATGCCGGGGGTATACCAAATTGTATATTAGCACCCGGAGGGGTACATTGAGGGTATTTCAGCACTACTTCAGGTGTTCTAGGCCATTTTCAGCCGAATTTTAGCCGAAAATCGACATTTCTGAATTTTTCAGATTTGGCAAATGTCGAATATTACTCGGGGGAAGAGTCTATAAAAAAGGAAACACCGTGAGGGTGCCCATGCTAAGCCGAGGCCCTCTCGTTCGACCAATCGTTGATATACTGCACAATCCTATAAATTTGAATTTTTTGCACAATTTTTGCGCTAGTTTTGGAGGATTTCGTGTCTTTTTTCGACCATTTTTGGCTATTTTTGGACGTTTTTTAGACCTATTTTGGACGTCCTTTCGACCATTTCTGATGTTATTTTTTACTATTTCTGACGCTTTTTTCGGCTATTTCGAACGTTTTTTCCACCGTTTCTGACGTTTTTTCGGCTATATTCGAGGTTTTTGGTACCTATTTTGAACGTTTTTTTCGTCCATTTCTGACGTATTTTTCGGCTGTTTTTGATGTTTATGTGACCTATCTTGGACGTTTTTTCGGCCATATCTGACGTTTTTTTTCGGCTATTTTTGACATTTTTGGGACCGATTTTGGACTTATTTTCGGTCTTTTTTAACGTTTCTTTCGGCTATTTTGGACGTTTTTTAGACGGGCCGAGTCATGGCCAAGACTTGCATTTATACGTGCACATCTTGGCCGAGACTTGCATTTAGACGTGCACGTCTTGGCCAAGACTTGCATTTAGACTTGCACGTCTACGCCAAGACTTGCATTTGTACTGAAAAGTGTAAAAAGTGACATGATCATAGCTCTGAATCAGTACCGATATAAGACGGTCCAGTACTGATAATGACTTGCAGTTCAGTCCGTGACACCGCTCATGTCATCTGATTTTTTGGTGTGGTGACTTAAGCTTGCTTACGGATTTTTCACTGGGTTGTCTTTCCAGTAAGTTCTACAGGTCTGCATATTCAACAAAATTATTAGTTTTTTTTTGCTTTAAGACCAAATTCCGTTAGGTTGTAGTTTTAATTGAATTGAACTGAATTGAATCTCATTTACCAGCTACATAACATTAATTCAACAAAACAAAATCTAATTAAAAGAGGTTACGCCTGGCCGGACCCTTGAAGAGACTACGCCTCATCTAGCAAGAAGCCGGTATAATATTTACGAAAACAATTGAAATTACAGTCAGTCAAACAAATAAATTGAACACGTCATAGCTATCCTGAATAAATAGGTAAGTAATGGATCTTAAAAAATTCTGAGCTGACAGGGAATCAGTTCTCTGATGCTTTCAGGAATTAAATTTTTTTTCTTGCGCGAAATTGTACGCTACGATAACTTTGATCCGCAGTGAATTTTTATTGTTTTTTGAATTGGGTACACGTATAAGTTTGTGCGAGACTCTTCTTGTTTCATGGTTTCCCGGTGTGCTACAAAATGATGCCGGGGGTATACCAAATTGTATATTAGCACCCGGAGGGGTATATTGAGGGTATTTCAGCACTACTTCAGGTGTTCTGGGCCATTTTCAGCCGAATTTTAGCCGAAAATCGACATTTCTGAATTTTTCAGATTTGGCAAATGTCGAATATTACTCGGGGAAGAGTCTATAAAAAAGGAAACACCGTGAGGGTGCCCATGCTAAGCCGAGGCCCTCTCGTTCGACCAGTCGTTGATGCACTGCACAATCCTATAAATTTGAATTTTTTGGACAATTTTTGCGCTAGTTTTGGAGGATTTCGTGTCTTTTTTCGGCCATTTTTGGCTATTTTTGGACGTTTTTTAGACCTGTTTTGGACGTCCTTTCGGCCATTTCTGATGTTATTTTTTACTATTTCTGACGCTTTTTTCGGCTATTTTGAACGTTTTTTCCACCGTTTCCGACGTTTTTTCGGCTATATTCGAGGCCTTTGGTACCTATTTTGAACGTTTTTTTCGTCCATTTCTGACGTATTTTTCGGCTGTTTTTGATGTTTATGTGACCTATCTTGGACGTTTTTTCGGCCATATCTGACGTTTTTTTTCGGCTATTTTTGACATTTTTGGGACCGATTTTGGACTTATTTTCGGTCTTTTTTAACGTTTCTTTCGGCTATTTTGGACGTTTTTTAGACGGGCCGAGTCATGGCCAAGACTTGCATTTATACGTGCACATCTTGGCCGAGACTTGCATTTAGACGTGCACGTCTTGGCCAAGACTTGCATTTAGACTTGCACGTCTACGCCAAGACTTGCATTTGTACTGAAAAGTGTAAAAAGTGACATGATCATAGCTCTGAATCAGTACCGATATAAGACGGTCCAGTACTGATAATGACTTGCAGTTCAGTCCGTGACACCGCTCATGTCATCTGATTTTTTGGTGTGGTGACTTAAGCTTGCTTACGGATTTTTCACTGGGTTGTCTTTCCAGTAAGTTCTACAGGTCTGCATATTCAACAAAATTATTAGTTTTTTTTTGCTTTAAGACCAAATTCCGTTAGGTTGTAGTTTTAATTGAATTGAACTGAATTGAATCTCATTTACCAGCTACATAACATTAATTCAACAAAACAAAATCTAATTAAAAGAGGTTACGCCTGGCCGGACCCTTGAAGAGACTACGCCTCATCTAGCAAGAAGCCGGTATAATATTTACGAAAACAATTGAAATTACAGTCAGTCAAACAAATAAATTGAACACGTCATAGCTATCCTGAATAAATAGGTAAGTAATGGATCTTAAAAAATTCTGAGCTGACAGGGAATCAGTTCTCTGATGCTTTCAGGAATTAAATTTTTTTTCTTGCGCGAAATTGTACGCTACGATAACTTTGATCCGCAGTGAATTTTTATTGTTTTTTGAATTGGGTACACGTATAAGTTTGTGCGAGACTCTTCTTGTTTCATGGTTTCCCGGTGTGCTACAAAATGATGCCGGGGGTATACCAAATTGTATATTAGCACCCGGAGGGGTATATTGAGGGTATTTCAGCACTACTTCAGGTGTTCTGGGCCATTTTCAGCCGAATTTTAGCCGAAAATCGACATTTCTGAATTTTTCAGATTTGGCAAATGTCGAATATTACTCGGGGAAGAGTCTATAAAAAAGGAAACACCGTGAGGGTGCCCATGCTAAGCCGAGGCCCTCTCGTTCGACCAGTCGTTGATGCACTGCACAATCCTATAAATTTGAATTTTTTGGACAATTTTTGCGCTAGTTTTGGAGGATTTCGTGTCTTTTTTCGGCCATTTTTGGCTATTTTTGGACGTTTTTTAGACCTGTTTTGGACGTCCTTTCGGCCATTTCTGATGTTATTTTTTACTATTTCTGACGCTTTTTTCGGCTATTTTGAACGTTTTTTCCACCGTTTCCGACGTTTTTTCGGCTATATTCGAGGCCTTTGGTACCTATTTTGAACGTTTTTTTCGTCCATTTCTGACGTATTTTTCGGCTGTTTTTGATGTTTATGTGACCTATCTTGGACGTTTTTTCGGCCATATCTGACGTTTTTTTCGGCTATTTTTGACATTTTTGGGACCGATTTTGGACGTTTTTTCGGTCTTTTTTTACGTTTCTTTCGGCTATTTTGGACGTTTTTTAGACGGGCCGAGTCATGGCCAAGACTTGCATTTATACGTGCACATCTTGGCCGAGACTTGCATTTAGACGTGCACGTCCAGGCCAAGACTTGCATTTAGGCTTGCACGTCTACGCCAAGACTTGCATTTGTACTGACAAGTGTAAAAAGTGACATGATCATAGCTCTGAATCAGTACCGATATAAGACTTGCAATTTGACGTGTCCAGTACTGATAATGACTTGCAGTTCAGTCCGTGACACCGCTCATGTCATCTGATTTTTTGGTGTGGTGACTTAAGCTTGCTTACGGATTTTTCACTGGGTTGTCTTTCCAGTAAGTTCTACGGGTCTGCATATTCAACAAAATTATTAGTTTTTTTTGCTTTAAAACCAAATTCCGTTAAGTTGTAGTTTTAATTGAATTGAACTGAACTGAATCTCATTTACCAGCTACATAATATTAATTCAACAAAACAAAATCTAATTAAAAGAGGTTACGCCTGGCCGGACCCTTGAAGAGACTACGCCTCATCTAGCAAGAAGCCGGTATAATATTTACGAAAACAATTGAAATTACAGTCAGTCAAACAAATAAATTGAACACTTCATAGCTATCCTGAATAAATAGGTAAGTAATGGATCTTAAAAAAGTTCTGAGCTGACAGGGAATCAGTTCTCTGATGCTTTCAGGAATTAAATTTTTTTTCTTGCGCGAAATTGTACGATAACTTTGATCCGCAGTGAATTTTTATTGTTTTTTGAATTGGGTACACGTATAAGTTTGTGCGAGACTCTTCTTGTTTCATGGTTTCCCGGTGTGCTAAAAAATGATGCCGAGGGTATACCAAATTGTATATTAGCACCCGCAGGGGTATATTGAGGGTATTTCAGCACTACTTCAGGTGTTCTAGGCCATTTTCAGCCGAATTTTAGCCGAAAATCGACATTTCTGAATTTTTCAGATTTGGCAAATGTCGAATATTACTCGGGGGAAGAGTCTATAAAAAAGGAAACACCGTGAGGGTGCCCATGCTAAGCCGAGGCCCTCTCGTTCGACCAATCGTTGATATACTGCACAATCCTATAAATTTGAATTTTTTGCACAATTTTTGCGCTAGTTTTGGAGGATTTCGTGTCTTTTTTCGACCATTTTTGGCTATTTTTGGACGTTTTTTAGACCTATTTTGGACGTCCTTTCGGCCATTTCTGATGTTATTTTTTACTATTTCTGACGCTTTTTTCGGCTATTTTGAACGTTTTTTCCACCGTTTCTGACGTTTTTTCGGCTATATTCGAGGTCTTTGGTACCTATTTTGAACGTTTTTTCGTCCATTTCTGACGTATTTTTCGGCTGTTTTTGATGTTTATGTGACCTATCTTGGACGTTTTTTCGCCCATATCTGACGTTTTTTTCGGCTATTTTTGACATTTTTGGGACCGATTTTGGACGTTTTTTCGGTCTTTTTTTACGTTTCTTTCGGCTATTTTGGACGTTTTTTAGACGGGCCGAGTCATGGCCAAGACTTGCAATTATACGTGCACATCTTGGCCGAGACTTGCATTTAGACGTGCACGTCTTGGCCAAGACTTGCATTTAGACTTGCAAGTCCAGGCCAAGACTTGCTTTTAGACTTGCACGTCTACGCCAAGACTTGCATTTGTACTGACAAGTGTAAAAAGTGACATAATCATAGCTCTGAATCAGTACCGATATAAGACGGTCCAGTACTGATAATGACTTGCAGTTCAGTCCGTGACACCGCTCATGTCATCTGATTTTTTGGTGTGGTGACTTAAGCTTGCTTACGGATTTTTCACTGGGTTGTCTTTCCAGTAAGTTCTACAGGTCTGCATATTCAACAAAATTATTAGTTTTTTTTGCTTTAAGACCACATTACGTTAAGTTGTAGTTTTAATTGAATTGAACTGAATTGAATCTCATTTACCAGCTACATAACATTAATTCAACAAAACAAAATCTAATTAAAAGAGGTTACGCCTGGCCGGACCCTTGAAAAGACTACGCCTCATCTAGCAAGAAGCCGGTATAATATTTAGGAAAACAATTGAAATTACAGTCAGTCAAACAAATAAATTGAACACTTCATAGCTATCCTGAATAAATAGGTAAGTAATGGATCTTAAAAAAGTTCTGAGCTGACAGGGAATCAGTTCTCTGATGCTTTCAGGAATTAATTTTTTTTTCTTCCGCGAAATTGTACGCTACGATAACTTTGATCCGCAGTGAATTTTTATTGTTTTTTGAATTGGGTACACGTATAGGTTTGTGCGAGACTCTTCTTGTTTCATGGTTTCCCGGTGTGCTACAAAATGATGCCGGGGTTATACCAAATTGTATATTAGCACCCGGAGGGGTATATTGAGGGTATTTCAGCACTACTTCAGGTGTTCTGGGCCATTTTCAGCCGAATTTTAGCCGAAAATCGACATTTCTGAGTTTTTCAGATTTGGCAAATGTCGAATATTACTCGGGGGAAGAGTCTATAAAAAAGGAAACACCGTGAGGGTGCCCATGCTAAACTGAGGCCCTCTCGTTCGACCAGTCGTTGATGCACTGCACAATCCTATAAATTTGAATTTTTTGCACAGTTTTTGCGCTAGTTTTGGAGGATTTCGTGTCTTTTTTCGGCCATTTTTGGCTATTTTTCGACGTTTTTTAGACCTATTTTGGACGTCCTTTCGGCCATTTCTGATGTCATTTTTTACCATTTCTGACGCTTTTTTCGGCTGTTTTGGACGTTTTTTAGACGGCCCGAGTCATGGCCAAGACTTGCATTTATACGTGCACATCTTGGCCGAGACTTGCATTTAGACGTGCACGTCTTGGCCAAGACTTGCATTTAGACTTGCAAGTCCAGGCTAAGACTTGCATTTAGACTTGCACGTCTATGCCAAGACTTGCATTTGTACTGACAAGTGTAAAAAGTGACATAATCATAGCTCTGAATCAGTACCGATATAAGACTTGCAATTTGAATTGCCCAGTACTGATATTGACTTGCAGTTCAGTCAGTGACACCGCTCATGTCATCTGAATTTTTGGTGTGGTGACTTATGCTTGCTTACGGGTTTTTCACTGGGTTGTCTTTCCAGTAAGTTCTACAGGTCTGCATATTCAACAAAATTATTAGTTTTTTTGCTTTAAAACCAAATTCCGTTAAGTTGTAGTTTTAATTTAATTGAACTGAATTGAATCTCATTTACCAGCTACACATTAATTCAACAAAACAAAATCTAATTAAAAGAGGTTACGCCTGGCCGGACCCTTGAAGAGACTACGCCTCATCTAGCAAGAAGCCGGTATAATATTTACGAAAACAATTGAAATTACAGTCAGTCAAACAAATAAATTGAACACTTCATAGCTATCCTGAATAAATAGGTAAGTAATGGATCTTAAAAAAGTTCTGAGCTGACAGGGAATCAGTTCTCTGATGCTTTCAGGAATTAAAATTTTTTTCTTTTGCGAAATTGTACGCTACAATAACTTTGATCCGCAGTGAATTTTTATTGTTTTTTGAATTGGGTACACGTATAAGTTTGTGCGAGACTCTTCTTGTTTCACCATGGTTGCTGAGCGAATCTAATTTTAAATAAGCTGACACAGGTCTTCTGAGTTCGCCGAACATAAATTTGAAAATATTTTTAGCAAAAATTTCATAAACGGTAAGAAGATGATATTTTGTCATGATATTCTTAATCGCACCCGTTTTTCGTTTAAAGAAAATGGTCCTACATATTCTTGTTCCATCTTATGAATTTCGTCAATATGTGTCCTATAAGTGTTTCCGTATATTAAAAGACCATATTCTATTGTCGATTTCACATCGGCATTGTAGAAGGTTGATATTTGGTTTTTAGTGAAATAAATTCTTGCACTATATGCAACACCCGAAAATTTTGCTAACTTTTTCGCAAGTTTTTTTACAGTGCTAAGTAAATTTCATCGATTTGTCAAAATTAATACCCATATGTTTGCATTCTTTTTCGATTTGAACGTTTTTGAAAACACCGTCCAGTTATTTAGCTTTTTTGTTGGGGCCAAAAGGCATAAGCATGCATTTGTTTTCATTGAGCGTTCAACAGTTCTGATCAAACCACTTCTTGACGTTTTTTACATCAGAGGAAAGTTTAGCATTTTCATTAACTGAGCACGACTTTATGGTATTATCATCTGCATACAAAAGTACTTCCGAGTTCGAGCAGCATTGGAGCATGTCATTAATGTATATTAGAAAGAAAGTTGGCCCTAATATTGATCCCTGTGGTTTGCCATAATTAACATCAATGGAGTTTGACGTCTTATTGTTCGAAAAACATGTTGAGATCTGTCAGAGAAATAAGTTTTAATTAAATCAAGTGTTTTCCCTCTGAAACCATAATTTCCTAGCTTTGAAATCAAAATATGATTGTTGACTGTGTTAAAAGCGTTTTTTTAAATCAATGAATAATGACACCCCAGATAGTTTTTTTCTAGTGCCTCAGAGATGAAGTCAGTAAACTTTATTCATGCATTGATGCAGGACTTCTTTGGTTGGACTCCAAATTGCTTTGGGGTTAAAATTCTATGTCTGCCAAGAAAACTCATATTTCTCCTATTGATTAAACTTTCAAAAATATTAGAAAACGAGGTTTACAGACTAATGAGTCTATAGTTCGCAGGGTCGCTTTTACTGCCCTCCTTGTGCAAAGGAATCACTTTTGTTTTTTTAAATGGTAAAGGGAAATATCATTTTTCAAAACAGGTGTTAAAAACATTGCATAAGTAATCACATATTACGGGCGAGAAAATATTAACAATTTCGCTGTTTAATCCATCATGACCAGCAGACTTTTTCTTTTTCAGAGACCTAATAACCTTAGTTAGTTCACTTGGTGATGTTGGAGAAAAAAGCATCTCTGTTCAATTCTTTTGGCTTTAATCTTCTCTATAAAAGAAGTTTTAAAAGACCGAGACACATTTTCGTCAATTTTCGCAAAAAAAATGTTCCGAATAATTGGCTCAACGTTACATATGTTGCCTTTTTTCGTGTTGCAAATTGTTTGATATGCCTGAAACAAGCTTTTTTTTCGTTTTATCAGCCCCAACCAAGGCATCATAAAATTTCCTTTCCTCATGTTCTATAGTTTTCGTAAATATTTTTCTCTGCTTTTGCAACTTGAACGGTTTTCATCAGTTTTTCCTTTGAACCACTTTTTAAAAAGCTGATTTTGTTTATTTTTCTGGGATTTTATTTTCTTATTGTACCATATCGCTGTTTTTTGCGATTTCTTCCAAGGTGCAAGTCGATCCAATAATGTATTCATAATTTTAACCAAACTAGATACCCTGTTGTCAACATTAATGTCTGGATTTTTTCAAGTTTTTGCAATTCAGTGTATAAGTGGAACAAATAATTTAAACAAATTTGTTCTTTTCTCAATTTTCCAAAATCACGAAATTTATGTGAGAAACAGCTTTTCGTCTCCATTTTGTCAATCAATAACATTAAAACTGGAAAATGATCACTAAGAGACGTTTTGATTGTAATAGTTTCATGCTGCTCTTTCACAAGGAAATGATCGAGACAACTTTCTCTAGTTTCAGCAACGCGGGTTGGTATTCCATTAGGCAACTTAAAGCTGAAACTTTGTATCAATCGTTCATATTTGAAAACAGTATTACACTTTTTCTAAATATTTTTGTTGAAGTCACCACAAATGTAAAGATTCTTGAGATTGGAAATATATTGTAAAAACTCTTCAAACTCTGCAAAGAATTTTTCAAAACTCTTGTTTAGTGGTCTGTAAACAACTGTAAAAAACTTGTTTTGTTGTCTTTTTCCGTTTTAACTGTAGTTTTTTCAAATGATGTAGTTAATGGCGTTTGGATTTTTTCAAAGCCGATTTCAGATTTCACCAGAAAAGCCACACCTCCTCCTTTTTTTTCCAGTTTTTGACTCAACTGCTATTTCATAACCTTCTTAAGAGTACATTCCCAGGTTATCATTTTCGTTAAGCCATGTTTCAGAGAGCAATAAGCCAAGGTTGTTTTTGAAAATTTTTAAGAAAACAGTTGAGCAGGTCAAGATGGGATTTAAAGGACTGTATGTTAAGGGACAGTATACAAGGATTACCTATTGCCTGTAATGCGTTTTTCGTAAACGTACTCCCCTATAATTTATCAACAGTCGTTAATTAGATTGGAGTTTGCAGATGCTTGTTCCCTCGCTGCCCCATCCACAATTGCAATAAAATACTCCGAACATAGAGCCATCTTACTGCTTGTCGGCGTAGCTGATAGATCAAACTGTCCTTTCATGCAATTAACTGGGTCGTCAGGTAAATCCAGCTTATGTTTTCTTGAGTGTTTATAGTTTGTAGTCTTTTTCTCAAAAGAGTTCAAATTTTGTTTCCAGTTTTTGTCTTTATGATTAGGTGGATCAACTCGTAGTTTACCGTCGTTTCTTACAAAACCCCCAGCAACTGAATTTTCACGTATCATGGTTGCACAATTTTTGAGCGCGTCCACCACCTTTATACCATTTACAGCACAGGAGTAGCAGTTACCATTTAAGTTTTTTTGAAAAACTTTCACTTGGCAGTTCCATGTTGTTGTAATGAGCCCAATTTCATTGCTTTTGTTCATAATTTCAGCATCTTTGGGGGGGGGGGGGGGCTCACATGGATAACTAATTTTTACCCCCGTTTAATTTATCCAATAACACGTTTCGCCGGCTGAAGATAAAAATCATTATCGTCGAAATAAATAAATTTTACAGTTATTGGGGTTATTCCGTTTTTAAAAAGCTTCAAGGGATGGCATGCCTTGATTCTATCAGGCGTAATTGTATAATTGAAGTAATGGTAAATTGCTTTGCAAACATCATTAGATAAGTTTTTGCTTATTGGGTTAATTGGGAAGTTTTTGAAAACCAAGCAGTCGATTTTGGAGCTCATCAACGTTTTTGTTCAGTATACGAATGTTATCTTTTTGACATTTAACTGTTTGCTCAAGTGATATAATTCTGATCATAAGTTCTTTAACTAATTTAATCATTTCGCAGTTTCCGGTTGACCCATTTGCATTAACAGGATCAAAATTAGCCATTTTGCATGCAGAAAGTATAGTTGAATTATGTGTATAGTTAACGTTAAATCAGGAACAAGGACCTCGCACAATCCACCCCGACTCTTCTGTCCTATCTTAAGCGTTTTTGACTGGCGAGTTAAAATTGAGGGAAATTTCTGTAAGTGGCAGTGACAGTCCGAGTTGTGGAGGAGGTAAAACAGGTGGTTCGCCCTTCGGATCAATGAGTTTTGAGCAATTTGCAGTTTGCGTGTTGAGTTGCCTCATGGCGGATCTCTACTAGCTCTGTGTCGCTACGCGACCTCTCCTCTCAATTATACTCTTTGATTAGTTGGCCCCACTGTGTTTCTATCAGATCGAAATTCCTATTGATAGCATTTTAATTGTTAAGCGTTTTGTGTTCAGTTCAATATTTATAATGCTTAAAATTGGATTTGTTTTGCGCTTAAAATGAGCTTCAATTGTCGATGTGTTTATTTTTTTGCGGCTTCAAACCTGAGAGAAATATGAAGTAATAGAAATATTTGAGTTGAGTTCATTCTGCGCCACGTTTTCTATACCTGTTGAACGTTGTTTAATTATTTGTTTTAGCCTCTCAACTAATCCTAGTGCTCTGTGGTCATTGTTGGCACCTAATTGAATTTTTGTAGCAGATAGTCACTTCATTTAATCAAGTTTTAGCGTATTTTTTTCAGATTATTGGGGAAACTAGGAAAAATGATTCAGTACCCTCAATTTCATTAGATTAACTATTATTTTTTTGCGTTCAAGCAGTCTTTGAAATTGGATTGCACCCCTAAAAAATAATAAACGATTTAATTAATCGAAATCTATTGTAAAAGTCACTTGCTGAAGTGAGTAGTGCTCAAGTAAGTTGTGGGTCTTGAGGGAACTATTGAAGCGGGGTTAAAGACTCTTTTGAGTGCTATCGCAACTATCGCAACCAAACAATTTATCACGACCAAAGTTCAGTTTTTGAAATAGATACTTGTTTCCATGGGTGTTTGTTTCCGCGGGGGCTTATATGCTTCGGGGTTCATTCCCAATATAAAATTAGGTGTTTTTCCGTGTTTATTTTTGTGGGGCTTTATTTCCCATCTATAATTAAATGTTCTCTGGGGGTTTATTTCTTAGACCCGTGTCCCTGGCTGTCCATCATACAACTTTCCTTGATTTCATACAAGGTCATGTATGATTCCCGGTAACCGTTCAAGGTCATCTTTGATTTGGATTATTTCTTGTTAGTCATACAAATGTCATAAAAAATTTAAAACATATTTCCAAAATGCATAGCTTGTAATGCCCAAAGTAAATAATCAATAATCGCTGCAACTATATGAGAGCAAAAAAACGACATGATCTGTTAAAGATTTTAATAAGTCACAACCCAAACACCCGTTGCAGATGACCTCGGAAAAAAATGACAAGAGTTTTATTGCAATTTGAACTGCCAAAGTTTCCACTTTGACATTTCAACTATTGAGAAAGGTCTTTACTTATCAAATTTTAATAGAGGAGAAGTTGTATTGTGGTAAACTACAAATGTTATTTCAGAGGTAGGCGAATAGTACGCATCTGAGGAACGTTTCAAAGTTGTTCAGTGTCGTTCATCCCCAATTGGCTCAGCCAATCATCAAGTGGCAGGTGATCTTTGTATGAAATCGAGGAAATTGTACATCCATATCAAACATGAGTTCCTGGGTCTCCTGTTTGTCGAATTTTTTTGGTTTGTGAAGTCTTATGAGATTTGAACTGTGACTCAAAATTCTAATTTTTCCTCTAGGAACAAATTTGATTTCCCGGGTTTCTATTATTAATCATATATGAGTTAGTTTCCGGGGACAAGGATTTCGTCAAAATTTATGTAAGAAATGCGCTGACAGCCATTGGGAAATTATTTTGCAGCGAATGTCTTAATACAAATCGCTTAATCTTGCGTATTTTCAGCATCTTTTTTACACAATTTGAGAATTTTTCAGCACATTAATTGGAAAATAATGTAAAAATTATCCGCTGAAATTTTTATTCAGCGGCTGTCAGCGCATTTCTCTATTTCATACATTTTCTGTAATTTCAGCATTTATCTTACACAATTTCAGCATTCATCTTAGGAATTTTAAAGGATTTCCTTAAACAATTTGGAAAAATTTTTTGAATTTAATTTGCTTTTGTACATAGAGAAGAAGCACTGGAACATATAGAAGAGCAGTCCATTTTAAAAACAGTTTTAAATCTGCCAAAGATTAAAAAACTTTTTTAACGCTTGAGATATATCAGTTATCGCAGCAGGAGTATCTAGCCAAAACACTTGATTGAATGAAACCAGGTTGTTTAAGCATAATGCTCTTAGCGCAACGCTTTTCAGTTGTTTTTTTTTTTCAAAAATATGAAACATAACCGACTAACGTCGGGCGAATTGCTCTCAAACGACCGGCGAGCGGTTGGCTTGGTCAGTAGCTAGCCACGGGGGGGGGGTGCACCGGGGGATGATGGGGGCAGCACTGGGTGGGGGGGGGGGCAAAAGCGCGGCGGTGGGGGGGGGCGGTTGGAGCCAATAGTGGGGGTGGGGGGTCAACAAAGGGGGGGGGGTGTCAACCTCTAAGAACCGCCCCTCACACCATAAGTATAAGTATAAGTCTCCAAGACAGTTTGAGCTGAAACAGACCTGAAAGGCTCTAAGAGCACGTAATGCCCGCTGGGCGCTACCTGTTTATCCCGTTTTTGAGGACGAAAAGTCAAAAGCGTCAGACGAAAAATTGGTCAAGCGAAAAATCGCATAAAAAAAAAGACCGACAGGACTAATATAATTGCTACAAACTTCGTTTGAGAGCAATTAATTATCATTTAAAAGACAACGCAGATTTTGGATTGATTAATTGCTTTACAGAAATGCAAAATTTGAGAGATAATAATTGGTGAGTACGTTATAAGCAATAGTGACCAATAAATTTGAACGTAATTTAAATTAGGAAAAAGGCTGAATCTGGTGAATTGTAAATTTTCACAAGAGCTTAAAATTTTTTTAAACGGTGCTCAGTTGCGAAGTGTTGAAATTTTGTAAGACGGGTGTTGTATCCGCTGAATTTGAATTTTTGACAAGTGTTGAAAATATGTAAGAAAGTTGCTGCAATGCTGCTGAAGTTTTGCAAGAGAAGTATTGAAATTACGCAAAAAATGCTTTATCCAATGATTTTGTAATTTTCACAAGTGCTGAAATTATGAGAGAAAGGTGCTGAATCAAATGCTGATTTTATGTAAGAACTGAAATGTGCTGAAATGTGCTGAAATATTTTGTTTCAGCGGATCCAGCACCTATTTTTCAAACTATACGCAATCAGCACAAACTTTACATAATTTCCGCACATTCAGCGGATTTGTTTCAAAAATATCTGCTAACAGCTGCTGACCCTTCGACCCGGGTTTCATGCAAAGATGATATATGATTTCCGTGGTTCCATGCAAGGATCGTACTAAGAAATACGCTAAAATTTGTATGACATCATATATGATTCTTGGGATCTTTTCCGTTTGCCCCCCCCCCCCCCCCCCAGCTTAGTGGGCGCAAATTATTTGCGCCCCCAGATGCACGTGCCATATTTTTACATAATGTTTTACTATGTAATGGCACGTGCTCTGTAACTGGGGGGCGCATAACGTACTGGGGGGGGGGGGGGGGGGAGCACAAACGGAAAAGATCCGATTCTTGTATGAAACCTAGTAAGTGGGAACCTGGGGTGGGTATATTTTAAAATGAAATTGAGATGGAAAATGTATTGCAGATTGTACGAGCAAATAGTAGACTCACTACTAAGCAAAGACACCTGACCATTCAAGTATACTGTTACATATTAAACTACATCAAAAACATTAAACCATGCGTGATCACATCAAAAGTTATGCAATCTAACGCGTGAACAAAGAACTGAATGTCAGTTTTGTAGTTGCTGTTTTAAAAATACTTGTTAACATTTATATTGGAGGTTGGTTTCTTGGCTGTTTGTGTGAAGAGAGGTCTCTGCGGATAGAATTGACAAAGGTTGTCAAAAATTTGTTTGTTGTTGTTTGTTTGTTTGTTTGGGTTAGTTGAGCATGTAGCTTTCGTAGACAGGAACCATGTACTTGATGTTGATAAAGGCATCCTCGCCCCCGTGGAGCTCAAATCCTTGCAATGTCTCTTCGATGAGGTCTCCCACGTTTTCCCTCTTCATTTGGCTGTAGTCTATTTTGTCACCAATATTTTCTGCAACAAAAAAAAAACAAATTATTGTCCTTGAGTTTGCCCGACTATTCAAAAAAAAAATTACTTCAACTTTTCTCTGAACCCGTGTATGAATTTTCGGGCTTATCTCATTACTGCCTCCCCCGCATGATATTCTACCCCCCCCCCCATTATAGTATATTTAGCACAAGGTTTCACGGGGAAGGGGCTATATGTTATAAGATCACTAACTGGGAAGGATCCGAATTTTCTTGTATAAAGGTAGTCAGATTTTTAAACTATTTTGGGTCTTTCCCATTATAGCCCCCCCCCCCCCAGCATAGTAGTCAGATAACCTATAGCCCCCCAATCATAGTAAATATGTCATAAGGGGGGGGGGGCTATAATTTCATGGGGGGGGGGGCTATAATGGGAAAGACCCAATATTTTTTTTCAATTTATTATTCTATTTATTTTTCTCTATTCAATTCAAACAATTAGTCTTTACCAATGAAAATAAGACTCTATTATAAATTCTCTTCTTAAAGTTTAATTTCACTATGCCGTGCTAAAATAATTGTTGTGGTAATAGGGTATTGACAATAGAAATAACCCTAGGAGAGCGGGGGGGGGGGTCGGAATAGATCCAAATTGGACAGAGATACTAACTGTTGTGTGACTTGTACTGTCTTAGGATGGGTAGAAGTTGTCTGTAGTAAGGCACCAGAGCCTCCCCCACCATCTCCCCACTTACTATCAGATGCTGCATTATCTTGAGGGTTGTACACATTATCTGGTGGTCTTTCGTCTCCAAAGCCTCTACACAAGCAAACAACCCGGGTCGAAAAAAAATTTCCAAAAATTATGTAAGAAATGCGCTGAAAATTTAGAACAGACAAATATAACAATAATTTTGTTTTCTGCGTAGTCGCAGCGGAGCAGCATTAGGCTTTTAGTCTACTGTGCATTAACAGTAGCCTATTCTCAGCTGTCCTTCCCGGGTCGAGGTTATTGGGTAAATTTTCGTAAGAAATGCGGTGAATGCGGTGAATTTTCGTAAGAAATGCGGTGATTGCGGTGAATGCGGTGAAAAAAAATTTCACCGCTTTTCACCGCATTTCTTACAAAAATTCACTACCAAATTTACCGCATTTCTTACAAAAATTCACCGCATAGAATATTTTGGCAAATTAATGTAAGAAATGCGGTGAATGCGGTGAAAAAAAAATTCACCGCTAATCGACCCCAGGCCTAGGTGTCAACGTTAAAAAGCGCTATTTGAGATTTTGTTATGGGCTCAAATATTCATGTGCATGTAACACCCTTACAATTTTTTTGTGATTTGCTGATTTTTATACGAAATTTTCAAAGAACTGTTGATTCAGGTGAAGAAAATTTCGAATTTCATGAAAAACGTTTTCTTTTAACTTTTTGAAAAAGACGACTTACAAAATTCATGATAGTTCATTTTAAAGCCGGGATTTTAATCTTTTTGAACTCATATAGAAATATTATTGATTCTTTTGATTTGTTGAATTGTATACGACATTTTCAAAATTTTCAAAGAATTGTCAAATTAGGCGAAGAAAATGTCGAACATTACGAAAAATATTCGTTTATAACTTTTTGAAAAAACACAAGATAGAAAGTGTATGATAGCTCATGTTGTTGATGTAATAACGTACTCTTTGATTTTATGTAGAAATTAATGCCAATTTGCTGATTTATATATGAAATTCTCAAAGAACTGTCGAGTTAGGAGAATAAAATGTCGGACTTCATGAAAATATTTGTTTATAATTTTTTAAAGAAGGCGAGATAGAAAGTGTATGGTAGCCTATTTGGTTGCTGTAATAAAGTACGCTTTGAGTTTATGTAGCAATTAATTGCTAATAATTGCCGACTTTGAAATTTGTTCGATTTGATCTAATTGATTTATTGGTTGATTCTTTCGGTCTTTTGAAAAGAGGAAAACAGCGCTAACGTTGTTGCGTAGAGGCTCAAATGGGAAATTAATCAAAACTAGCGGTTTTGTTTGAAACTCTTGAATACTCGAAAAATGTGAGTAAAAGATGTTGAACAGTGAAAAATTGTTGATGATGGAGATTGTCTACAGTGAGCTGTCTGAAGATGCCTGGTTTGACAAAAAATCAGCTGAAGCGCTGATTCAGGTAAGAAAAGTTCAGCAGGGGGAATTCATAGAAGACAAGTTGAAGTTTCGTAAGAAATGCGGTGAAATGCGGCAAAAAAATAAACTTCATCGCGTATTTCTTACATCTTCTTGCGGTGAATGCTGTGAATTGTTTTTTTCACCGCGTTCTCGGTGGCGGTTTATTATTTTTTCGCCGCTTTCTCTCAAGCGGTGAACTATTTTTTTTTCACCGCTAGATGCGGTGAAAAAAAATAATAAATCGCATCAGGCAGTGAAAAAGATTAATTCACCGCCACCGAGAACAAGGTGAAAAAAAATAATTCAACGCGATTCACCGCATTCACGGCAAAAAGAGGTAAAAAATACGCTGTGAAAAATTTTTTTCACCGCATTTCACCGCATTTCTTACAAAAATTCACCACCAAACCTCGACCCGGGTTTATTAGTCCCCACATCCCTCACTGTTCATTTTATGAGCTCTGTTCATTTTGAAAGCTCTTTTTTTGGTGACTATGGCCACTTTTTAGCGATTGAAAGTTTAACATGGTACCATTGTTGCAGCCAAGATTGATCAAGCTATGGTAAATCCAAAAATGTAGCTCATATTCCTGAATTGGTAAATTCAAATTGAAAATCAGATGTTTTATGCCTTAAAAAATGTCTCAATAGGCTCAGCTCAAAGTTTAATTTTCTTTCAACGGCTGCCTGAATTTTAAAAATTAGATTCTTTGCGGAAAGAGTGTGAATTGAAAACAAAAAATGGGTATGTAGGTATGATCTTACAGTATCTAGAAAAGAAAATTTTGAAAGCATTCGTAGCCTCCCGGACCTTGCTCGCAGTGCGTTTCATTGCTGAACCATTGACTTTCAATAGTAACCATTACTGAACCAGCAAGATACAAGTGTAAATGCTTCTGCCAGTCTGCCCAGAGTCTATTAAGAAGGATCCCACTCTGTCCCTTTTCTTCGCAGCCTAATTTACATCATTGGTGTACACTGCACAGAACGTTTCACATCATCAGACTGTACATACATCGAACATAGCAAGTTTTGAAAATTTCGAATAG
>NC_134468.1:81708978-81878963 GCF_964194025.1 Convolutriloba macropyga
GAAAAAAAATAATTTTCACCGCGTATTTCTTACATCTTTTTGCGGTGAATGCGGTGAATCGCGGTGAATTATTTATTTTCACCTCGTTCTCAGTATTCTTACAAAAAAGAAGCTTCCCCAGACGGGTTCGAACCTATGACCTCCTGCATGCCTTCCACTGCTCAGTCCACTGCGCCAACTGTCACTTACATCTGAGCAATTTCTTGTGATTTTAAATCAGATTGAGTAACTTGTGGAAATCATATGCGGTGAACTTTTGTAAGAAATGCGGTGAATTTGGTGGTGAACTTTTGTAAGAAATGCGGTGAAAAGCGGTGAACTATTTTTTTTTCACCGCATTCACCGCAATCACCGCATTTCTTACAAAAATTCACCGCATTCACCGCATTTCTTACGAAAATTCACCAAAAAACCTCGACCCGGGTAAGCTGGGGGTGGACGTGGGTGAGGGGCTATCATGATTGCAATGTCTTACATGACAATTGTCTGCTTTCAGCGAATATATATACTCACACATCTCAATCTCTGCTATTCGGCTGTTTAACAGCGGTTCAATTGAAAGAATAAAAATAAAGCCTAAATGCTAACCCATTCCACAAAAACCTTCTTGGATTTGAAATTGCAGATTGAAACGGCATTTTTTTTTTCAAATTAGTATTTACATTTAGAATCGATCATTAGAAGACTCGTTATGTTTTTCGAAAATTTGGATCTCTTTCGTTTATGGAAAAGATCCTAAAAAAATTACGCTTCAACTAATTGAAAGAAAAACTCTAAAGGATGATTTTAGCTAACTGAAACAGTTTTCCGCGAAAAATGTTTAAAAAAGATTTACAGACACGGAAACCGGTAAATATTTAATTGGAGTGGTAAAAATACTCTGTAAAGATTTTCCGTGAAATTTTTTTTTCGTTTTTTAAAAAAATAGATTCTTTTCCATCGAGAACAATGTTTGTGCGTTTAAAACCATATGTGAACAAAATAAAAGCTCGTTTTCGCTCCGATAATAGTTTCAATAGCTTACAAGGAGGCTCGATAATCCGACCACGCTCAGCCACGTTTTTGACTTGTTTGTCCACGATTTGAGGAAGACCGAAAGCTTTCAAAAAATCAGTTATTGTTCGAAAATAATTGGTGTATCAAATTAAAAATTCGCTTTAAGGTCTTACAACTTATAATACTAACACAATAACCCAATAGAGGGCCGATGATATTTGCCGTTTGGGAGAGAATGACAAGATAAACAGCAAAATCAAATAAAAACAATAAACATTACTTACAACCAAAACTCAATGTCCATCTATTTTTTTAAAATCATAATGGAAAAGTCAAAATAGCATCAGTTAAAAAACAAATCAAATGACTTGCATTTCACCACGAAAGATTGATGACATGTCCTAATTGAGAATAATTACTAAGTACACAGAAAACAAAAAAGATAGAGTTAGAAAATACGTTTACACTTTTTTGAAAGAAATTAAATTAAAAGTCTCGGAAGTAATTAATTATCAACTGAAATCATTCAGTGGCTTCACTTATACCTTCAAACAATGCCATATTGAGTTCATGACTTCACATTATCGAAAACTTCATTCGAGCAAGCGAAAACAAACACAAGAGGAAATGCTGTCGAAGCCTTTGGAATCGAAATTTTTCAATAAATTATTGAATATGATCAATTTCACCTCTTTTCGAATCCATAAATGCGATATGCGACTTGTCGCACCAATATTGCGATGACTCTACAAGACAACGAAAAAGAGCCTCAAAAATGTGACAAGGTCAAAAGAAATTGAAAACTCGTAGAATCAAGGCAAAACAAACCTCTTAGTTTAAAAAAACAGCAATGAAGACTACTTATCATTCACTTAAAAACTAATCCGACCGCCCTCTCTATCTAGCTTTTTCTCTCCCTCTCTCTCTCTCTCTTTCTCTCTTTCTCTCTTTTCCTCTCTCTCTATCTCTCTCCTTCTATCTATCTATCTATCTATCTATCTATCTATCTATCTATCTATCTATCTATCTATCTATCTATCTATCTATCTATCTATCTATCTATCTATATCTATCTATCTATCTATCTATCTATCTATCTATCTATCTATCTATCTATCTATCTATCTATCTATCTATCTATCTATCTATCTATCTATCTATCTATCTATCTATCTATCTATCTATCTATCTATCTATCTATCTATCTATCTATCTATCTATCTATCTATCTATCTATCTATCTATCTATCTATCTATCTATCTATCTATCTATCTATCTATCTATCTATCTATCTATCTATCTATCTATCTATCTATCTATCTATCTATCTATCTATCTATCTATCTATCTATCTATCTATCTATCTATCTATCTATCTATCTATCTATCTATCTATCTATCTATCTATCTATCTATCTATCTATCTATCTATCTATCTATCTATCTATCTATCTATCTATCTATCTATCTATCTATCTATCTATCTATCTATCTATCTATCTATCTATCTATCTATCTATCTATCTATCTATCTATCTATCTATCTATCTATCTATCTATCTATCTATCTATCTATCTATCTATCTATCTATCTATCTATCTATCTATCTATCTATCTATCTATCTATCTATCTATCTATCTATCTATCTATCTATCTATCTATCTATCTATCTATCTATCTATCTATCTATCTAAATATCTATCTATCTCTCTCTCCCTCCCTCTCTCTCTCTCTCTCTCTCTCTCTCTCTCTCTCTCTCTCTGTCTCTTTCTCTCTCTTTGTTGAGACTGCGCTAAAAGATTGCACAAATAAAAGTGAAGGAAGTGAATCCCAAAAACCATTATCTATTTTAAAACAAATTTCTTGAAATCTTAGTACATAACAACCGTAAACTTTCAAAAAAAAACTTATAGTTTAAATTGTTACCGCTTAGAATACCAAATGTATATGTCTTTAGTGAGTCTAAGTCACAAGAGTACACATTAACAATGAATGCGGGCAGAACTCAAAACTTCACGAATAATTTTATGCAAACGATGTTGAAGCCAAAAACTATGTGCTCTTTGCCGATATTTTGTGTATGTTCATTTGCCTCGCTTTGCACGTAAACACTAATTCTCCAAAATTGAGTTTTGATTTGAAATCATTGTGAAATCAAAATTCAATTTTGATTTGAAATCATTTGATTTGAAATCATTGTGGTCAAAAAAGTGAAATTCAAAAACTGTTTTATGATTGAAAGTTTTCGCTTGACAAACTTTCTAATGATGCCACTCACAATCCTCTACGATGAATATGTCGATGGGCGAAAATAGACTGAACAAAAAAACCCATTTGAGTATATATTTCCTTCCCCACTAAGTGGTCGGAACAAATAAGATGTGGTACACTAGACATCCTAGAGTTGGAAAAATATATCTGCAGGTGATAACGACCCACGAGGTATGAAAAAAGAAAAAAATCAGCTAGATTCCATAATCGTTAACCGAAAAGTCATCCCAGGATGTTCTATCAGCCACAGAGGTCTAGAGGACGTGCATATGTGAACACTTGATTATTTTCTTTTCCTTAATCACAAGGACACGACCAAAAATTATTTCGGCATATTTTTTTGAATTCTTGAATTTTTGATTTTTTTGAATTTTTTGAATTATTCATTGTCTTCTCATTCCGCGATCCTTTGATAGAGATATTCTTTGATAAAAAGTAGCCCGATACTTTTATTTCTCTAACAATTCCTAATTGATGTTAAAAAAGCAGAAAAGACAAAAGTATCCCAAAAGAGGGTGTATAAGAGACCCTGTAAAGCTAAGCCCTGCAACCTGCTGGGTTTAGTTTAACAGGGTCTCTTACCCGTGTTGATCACCATGAACCTTTCTTGGCAACCATGTCCAAGTCATATATGGAGCTTATGGTAACTTGGCAACCATATAGCTGACCATGCAAAAAAAATCAACATTGCTCACAAAGCTCTTAAAACACACATACATTGCACTCTGAGTTGAAAAAGATACTTGGAAAAAATTCAAGTTCATGGTGTCTTGGGAACCATATCCATATATATACTCTCTCTTCGGGGACAATTTTGTCCTTTTTGTTTTTTCACCATATCAATTGGTTATTAAAATATCATATCAATATCATAGCTCTAAGCGTATTCATTGACTTAAAAAAATTGGACAATCTTTTCGCGATGTTGAGCATCTTGAGAAGATTATGCACATTATTTAGTTAAAGAAGTTGCTAATAGTTATGAAATTGATGATAATGTGAATGTAAACAGATTGAATGTGTGTAGATGTTACATATACTGCTAACCTTATGAATATTCTATCCTCTTTGTAGTCAATGACTGCGAAACTCAGTCGTATTTGTCTTTCTGCATCACTACCACGCCTTGGTTTCACAGCGTTTTTATCATTTTTCTAAAAGTTGAAGAAAACTGGAAAATATAAGAAATGTCTGCGCTCATTTTAATGTTTTTTGGTTCTTTTTCGGCAAATAACGTTACAATGTGATCTATACAAAGGTTTCTTAATAGCTTATGCCGCCAATGGGAAACACGGTTCATAATAAAACATTTAACAAAACTAAGATAGCAGAATACAACACAAACGTTGCTTTTTTATCCAAAACCAGGTAATTTTGAATTTATCAATCTGTTTTGACTTTTTTCTGTATTCTTCGATAGGAAAATTACTCTTAGGCATAAAATTTTTAATCGCAAATTTTATTGCTATATATGATCAAACAAATGCGTGCCTTTTTAACATTAACACTGATGGATATTGATATAAATTGACCGTTCAACATTAATTTCTCCTCTAAAATAGGGGAAAACACGTTGGCTTATTCTTTTGTATATGGAAGACAATAAAATTTTGAAGACAAAAGTATCCCAGTAGAGGAAGTATAATAGACCCTGTAATAGACCTATCAACATTGCTCAAAAAGCTCTTAAAACACCCATAAATTGCACTCTGAGTTGAAAACAAACTCTTCAAGATACTTGAAAAAAGTTCAAGTACACGGTGTCTTGGGAACTACATCCAAATATATATATATATATATATATATATATATATATATATATATATTCTCTTCGGGGACAATTTTGTCTTTTTGTTTTTTCACCATATCAATTGGGAATAAAAATATCATATCAGTATCATAGCTCTAAGCGTATTCTTTAACTTTAAAAAATTGGACAATTTCTTCGCGATGTTGAGCATCTTGAGAAGAAAATCCAAACTATATAGTTAAAAAAAGTTGCTGACAGTTATGATATTGATGATATTGTGAATGTAAACAGATTCAATGTGTGTGCATATTACATATACTGATAACCTTATGAAAATTCCAGCCTCTTTGTAGTCAATGACAGAATAATTCCGTCATATTTGTGTTTCTGCATCATTAATACGCTTTGGTATCACAGCGTTTCTATCAATTTTCTAAAAATTGAAGAAAACTGGAAAATATAAGTAATGTTTGCGTTCAATTTAATAATTTTTTGGTTCTTTTTCGGCAACTAACCTTTCAATGTGATCTATAAAAGACTTTCATAGTAGCTTATGCCGCCGATGGGAAACACGGTTCATAATAAAAGATTTAACAAAACTAAGATAGCAGAATACAACAAAAACGTTGTTTTTTTCCAAAACCATAAAATTTTGAATTCATCAACCTGTTTTGATGTTTTTCTTTATTCTTCGATGGGAAATTACTCTTAGACAAAAAATTTTTAATCGCGATTTTTATTGCAATAAATCATCAAACAAATGGATGCTTTTTTTAACATTAACACTAATGGATATTAAATTAAATTGAACGATCAAAATTAAATTTTCCTCTAAAAGAGGGGAAAACCTGTTTTCTTATTCTTTTGTATATAAAAGACAATAAAATTTTAAAGACAAAATATCCCAGTAAAGGAAGTATAACAGACCCTGTAAAGCTAAGCCCTGCAACTTGCTGGGTTTAGCTTTAAAAGGTCTCTTACCCGTGTTTGCTACCATGAACTTTTCTTGGCAACCATGTCCAAGTCATATATGGGGTTTATTGTAAGTTGGCAACCATATCGCTGACCATGCAAAATATCAACCGTGCTCAAAAAGCACTTAAAACACCCATACATTGCACTCTGAGTTGAAAAAACACTCTTCAAGATACTTGGAAAAAATTCAAGTACACGGTGTCTTGGGAACTACATCCAAATATATATATATATATATATATATATATATATATATATTCATATATATATATATATATATATATATATATATATATATATATATTCTCTCTTCGGGGACAATTTTGTCTTTTTGTTTTTTCACCATATCAATTGGGAATAAAAATATCATATCAGTATCATAGCTCTAAGCGTATTCTTTAACTTTAAAAAATTGGACAATCTCTTCGCGATGTTGAGCATCTTGAGAAGAAAATCCAAACTATATAGTTAAAAAAAGTTGCTGACAGTTATGATATTGATGATATTGTGAATGTAAACAGATTCAATGTGTGTGAATATTACATACACTTATAACCTTATGAAAATTCTAGCCTCTTTGTAGTCAATGACAGAATAATTCCGTCATATTTGTGTTTCTGCATCATTAATACGCTTTGGTATCACAGCGTTTCTATCAATTTTCTAAAAATTGAAGAAAACTGGAAAATATAAGTAATGTTTGCGTTCAATTTAATAATTTTTTGGTTCTTTTTCGGCAACTAACGTTTCAATGTGATCTATAAAAGACTTTCATAGTAGCTTATGCCGCCGATGGGAAACACGGTTCATAATAAAAGATTTAACAAAACTAAGATAGCAGAATACAACAAAAACGTTGTTTTTTTTTCCAAAATCATATAATTTTGAATTTATCAACCTGTTTTGATGTTTTTCTTTATTCTAAGATATGAAATTACTCTTACGCAAAAAATTTTTAATCGCAGTTTTTATTGCAATAAATCATCAAACAAATGGATGCTTTTTTTAACATTAACACTAATGTATATTAAATTAAATTGAACGATCAAAATTAAGTTTTCCTCTAAAAGAGGGGAAAACCTGTTTTCTTACTCTTTTGTATATAAAAGACAATAAAATTTTAAAGACAAAATATCCCAGTAAAGGAAGTATAACAGACCCTGTAAAGCTAAGCCCTGCAACTTGCTGGGTTTAGCTTTACAGGGTCTCTTACCCGTGTTTGCTACCATGAACCTTTCTTGGCAACCATGTCCAAGTCATATATGGGGTTTATTGTAAGTTGGCAACCATATCGCTGACCATGCAAAATATCAACATTGCTCAAAAAGCACTTAAAACACCCATACATTGCACTCTGAGTTGAAAAAACACTCTTCAAGATACTTGGAAAAAATTCAAGTTCATGGTGTCTTGGGAACCATATCCATATATATACTCTCTCTTCGGGGACAATTTTCTCTTTTTTTTCACCATATCAGTCGGGAATAAAAATATCATATCAATAACATAGCTCTAAGCGTTTTCTTTAATTTAATAATACTTGGACAATCTTTTCGCAATGTTGAGCATCTTGAGAAGATTATCTAAACTATTTAGTTAAAGAAATTGCTTAGAGTTATGATAATGATGATATTGTGAATGTAAACAGATTCAATGTTTGTGCATATTACATATACTGATAACCTTATGAAAATTCTAGCCTCTTTGTAGTCAACGACAGCATAACTCCGTCATATTTGTGTTTCTGCATCATTAATACGCTTTGGTATCACAGCGTTTCTATCAATTTTCTAAAAATTGAAGAAAACTGGAAAATATAAGTAACGTTTGCGTTCAATTTAATAATTTTTTGGTTCTTTTTCGGCAACTAAGGTTTCAATGTGACCTATAAAAGACTTTCATAGTAGCTTATGCCGCCGATGGGAAACACGGTTCATAATAAAAGATTTAACAAAACTAAGATAGCAGAATACAACAAAAACGTTGTTTTTTTCCAAAATCATAAAATTTTGAATTTATCAACCTGTTTTGATGTTCTTCTTTATTCTTCGATGGGAATTTACTCTTAGGCAAAAAATTTTTGATCGCGAATTTTATTGCAATAAATCATCGAATAAATGGATGCTTTTTTTAACATTAACACTAATGGATATTAAATTAAATTGAACGATCAAAATTAAGTTTTCCTCTAAAAGAGGGGAAAACCTGTTTTCTTATTCTTTTGTATATAAAAGAAAATAAAATTTTAAAGACAAAATATCCCAGTAAAGGAAGTATAACAGACCCTGTAAAGCTAAGCCCTGCAACTTGCTGGGTTTAGCTTTACAGGGTCTCTTACTCGTGTTTGCTACCATGAACCTTTCTTGGCAACCATGTCCAAGTCATATATGGGTTTTATTGTAAGTTGGCAACCATATCGCTGACCATACAAAAAATCAACATTGCTCAAAAAGCACTTAAAACACCCATACATTGCACTCTGAGTTGAAAAAACACTCTTCAAGATACTTGGAAAAAATTCAAGTTCATGGTGTCTTGGGAACCATATCCATATATATACTCTCTCTTCGGGGACAATTTTCTCTTCTTTTCACCATATCAGTCGAAAATAAAAATATCATATCAATAACATAGCTCTAAGCAATTTCTTTAACTTAATAATACTTGGACAATCTTTTCGCAATGTTGAGCATCTTGAGAAGATTATCTAAACTATTTAGTTAAAGAAATTGCTTAGAGTTATGATAATGATGATATTGTGAATGTAAACAGATTCAATGTGTGTGCATATTACATATACTGATAACCTTATGAAAATTCTAGCCTCTTTGTAGTCAACGACAGCATAACTCCGTCATATTTGTGTTTCTGCATCATTAATACGCTTTGGTATCACAGCGTTTCTATCAATTTTCTAAAAATTGAAGAAAACTGGAAATTATAAGTAATGTTTGCGTTCAATGTAATATTTTTTTGGTTCTTTTTCGGCAACTAACGTTTCAATGTGATCTATAAAAGACTTTCATAGTAGCTTATGCCGCCGATGGGAAACACGGTTCATAATAAAAGATTTAACAAAACTAAGATAGCAGAATACAACAAAAACGTTGTTTTTTTCCAAAATCATAAAATTTTGAATTCATCAACCTGTTTTGATGTTTTTCTTTATTCTTCGATGGGAAATTACTCTTAGACAAAAAATTTTTAATCGCGATTTTTATTGCAAAAAATCATCAAACAAATGGATGCTTTTTTTAACATTAACACTAATGGAAATTAAATTAAATTGAACGATCAAAAATAAGTTTTCCTCTAAAAGAGGGGAAAACCTGTTTTCTTATTCTTTTGTATATAAAAGACAATAAAATTTTAAAGACAAAATATCCCAGTAAAGGAAGTATAACAGACCCTGTAAAGCTAAGCCCTGCAACTTGCTGGGTTTAGCTTTACAGGGTCTCTTACCCGTGTTTGCTACCATGAACCTTTCTTGGCAACCATGTCCAAGTCATATATGGGGTTTATTGTAAGTTGGCAACCATATCCCTGACCATGCAAAAAATCAACATTGCTCAAAAAGCACTTAAAACACCCATACATTGCACTCTGAGTTGAAAAAACACTCTTCAAGGTACTTGGAAAAAATTCAAGTTCATGGTGTGTTGGGAACCATATCCATATATATACTCTCTCTTCGGGGACAATTTTCTCTTTTTTTCACCATATCAGTCGGGAATAAAAATATCATATCAATAACATAGCTCTAAGCGTTTTCTTTAACTTAATAATACTTGGACAATCTTTTCGCAATGTTGAGCATCTTGAGAAGATTATCTAAACTATTTAGTTAAAGAAATTGCTTAGAGTTATGATAATGATGATATTGTGAATGTAAACAGATTCAATGTTTGTGCATATTACATATACTGATAACCTTATGAAAATTCTAGCCTCTTTGTAGTCAACGACAGCATAACTCCGTCATATTTGTGTTTCTGCATCATTAATACGCTTTGGTATCACAGCGTTTCTATCAATTTTCTAAAAATTGAAGAAAACTGGAAAATATAAGTAACGTTTGCGTTCAATTTAATAATTTTTTGGTTCTTTTTCGGCAACTAACGTTTCAATGTGATCTATAAAAGACTTTCATAGTAGCTTATGCCGCCGATGGGAAACACGGTTCATAATAAAAAATTTAACAAAACTACGATAGCAGAATACAACAAAAACGTTGTTTTTTTTTCCAAAACCATATAATTTTGAATTTATCAACCTGTTTTTATGTTTTTCTTTATTCTTCGATAGGAAATTACTCTTAGGCAAAAAATTTTTAATCGCGATTTTTATTGCAATAAATCATCAAACAAATGGATGCTTTTTTTAACATTAACACTAATGGATATTAAATTAAATTGAACGATCAAAATTAAATTTTCCTCTAAAAGAGGGGAAAACCTGTTTTCTTATTCTTTTGTATATAAAAGACAATAAATTTTTAAAGACAAAATATCCCAGTAAAGGAAGTATAATAGACCCTCTAAAGCTAAGCCCTGCAACTTGCTGGGTTTAGCTTTACAGGGTCTCTTACCCGTGTTTGCTACCATGAACCTTTCTTGGCAACCATGTCCAAGTCATATGTGGGGTTTATTGTAAGTTGGCAACCATATCGCTGACCATGCAAAATATCAACATTGCTCAAAAAGCACTTAAAACACCCATACATTGCACTCTGAGTTGAAAAAACACTCTTCAAGATACTTGGAAAAAATTCAAGTTCATGGTGTCTTGGGAACCATATCCATATATATACTCTCTCTTCGGGGACAATTTTCTCTTTGTTTCACCATATCAGTTGGGAATAAAAAATGTCATATCAATAACAAAGCTCTAAGCGTTTTCTTTATTTTAATAATACTTGGACAATCTTTTCGCAATGTTGAGCATCTTGAGAAGATTATCTAAACTCTTTAGTTAAAGAAATTGCTTAGAGTTATGATAATGATGATATTGTGAATGTAAACAGATTCAATGTGTGTGCATATTACATATACTGATAACCTTATGAAAATTCTAGCCTCTTTGTAGTCAATGACGGCATAACTCCGTCATAATTGTGTTTCTGCATCATTAATACGCTTTGGTATCACAGCGTTTCTATCAATTTTCTAAAAATTGAAGAAAACTGGAAAATATAAGTAAAGTTTGCGTTCAATTTAATAATTTTTTGGTTCTTTTTCGGCAACTAACGTTTCAATGTGATCTATAAAAGACTTTCATAGTAGCTTATGCCGCCGATTGGAAACACGGTTCATAATAAAAGATTTAACAAAACTAAGATAGCAGAACACAACAAAAACGTTGTTTTTTCCCAAAATCATATAATTTTGATTTTATCAACCTGTTTTGATGTTTTTCTTTATTCTTCGATAGGAAATTACTCTTAGGCAAAAAATTTTTAATCGCGATTTTTATTGCAATAAATCATCAAACAAATGGATGCTTTTTTTAACATTAACACTAATGGATATTAAACTAAATTGAACGATCAAAATTAAATTTTCCTCTAAAAGAGGGGAAAACCTGTTTTCTTATTCTTTTGTATGTAAAAGACAATAAATTTTTAAAGACAAAATATCCCAGTAAAGGAAGTATAACAGACCCTGTAAAGCTAAGCCCTGCAACTTGCTGGGTTTAGCTTTACAGGGTCTCTTACTCGTGTTTGCTACCATGAACCTTTCTTGGCAACCATGTCCAAGTCATATATGGAATTTATTGTAAGTTGGCAACCATATCGCTGACCATACAAAAAATCAACATTGCTCAAAAAGCACTTAAAACACCCATACATTGCACTCTGAGTTGAAAAAACACTCTTCAAGATACTTGGAAAAAATTCAAGTTCATGGTGTCTTGGGAACCATATCCATATATATACTCTCTCTTCGGGGACAATTTTCTCTTTTTTTACCATATCAGTCGGGAATAAAAATATCATATCAATAACATAGCTCTAAGCAATTTCTTTAACTTAATAACACTTGGACAATCTTTTCGCAATGTTGAGCATCTTGAGAAGATTATCTAAACTATTTAGTTAAAGAAATTGCTTAGAGTTATGATAATGATGATATTGTGAATGTAAACAGATTCAATGTGTGTGCATATTACATATACTGATAACCTTATGAAAATTCTAGCCTCTTTGTAGTCAATGGCAGCATAACTCCGTCATATTTGTGTTTCTGCATCATTAATACGCTTTGGTATCACAGCGTTTCTATCAATTTTCTAAAAATTGAAGAAAACTGGAAAATATAAGTAATGTTTGCGTTCAATTTAATAATTTTTTGGTTCTTTTTCGGCAACTAACGTTTCAATGTGATCTATAAAAGACTTTCATAGTAGCTTATGCCGCCGATGGGAAATACGGTTCATAATAAAAGATTTAACAAAACTAAGATAGCAGAATACAACAAAAACGCTGTTTTTTTCTCAAAATCATATAATTTTGAATTTATCAACCTGTTTTGATGTTTTTCTTTATTCTTCGATAGGAAATTACTCTTAGGCAAAAATTTTTAATCGCGATTTTTATTGCAATAAATCATCAAACAAATGGATGCTTTTTTTAACATTAACACTAATGGATATTAAATTAAACTGAACGATCAAAATTAAATTTTCCTCTAAAAGAGGGGAAAACCTGTTTTCTTATTCTTTTGTTTATAAAAGACAATAAAATTTTAAAGACAAAATATCCCAGTAAAGGAAGTATAATAGACCCTGTAAAGCTAAGCCCTGCAACTTGCTGGGTTTAGCTTTAAAGGGTCTCTTACCCGTGTTTGATACCATGAACCTTTCTTGGCAACCATGTCCAAGTCATATATGGGGTTTATTGTAAGTTGGCAACCATATCGCTGACCATTCAAAATATCAACATTGCTCAAAAAGCACTTAAAACACCCATACATTGCACTCTGAGTTGAAAAAACACTCTTCGTGATACTTGGAAAAAATTCAAGGTCATGGTGTCTTGGGAACCATATCCATATATATACTCTCTCTTCGGGGACAATTTTCTCTTTTTTTCACCATATCAGTTGGGAATAAAAATATCATATCAATAACATAGCTCTAAGCGTTTTCTTTAACTTAAAAATACTTGGACAATCTTTTCGCAGTGTTGAGCATCTTGAGAAGATTATCTAAACTATTTAGTTAACGAAATTGCTTAGATTTATGATAATGATGATATTGTGAATGTAAACAGATTCAATGTGTGTGCATATTACATATACTGATAACCTTATGAAAATTCTAGCCTCTTTGTAGTCAATGACAGCATAACTCCGTCATATTTGTGTTTCTGCATCATTAATACGCTTTGGTATCACAGCGTTTCTATCAATTTTCTAAAAATTGAAGAAAACTGGAAAATATAAGTAATGTTTGCGTTCAATTTAATAATTTTTTGGTTCTTTTTCGGCAACTAACGTTTCAATGTGATCTATAGAAGACTTTCATAGTAGCTTATGCCGCTGATGGGAAACACGGTTCATAATAAAAGATTTAACAAAACTAAGATAGGAGAATACAACAAAAACGTTGTTTTTTTCCAAAATCATATAATTTTGAATTTATCAACCTGTTTTGATGTTTTTCTTTATTCTTCGATAGGAAATTACTCTTAGGCAAAAAATTTTTAATCGCGAATTTTTTTGCAATAAATCATCAAACAAATGGATGCTTTTTTTAACATTAACACTAATGGATATTAAATTAAATTGAACGATCAAAATTAAATTTTTCTCTAAAAGAGTGGAAAACCTGTTCTCTTGTTCTTCTGTATATAAAAGACAATAAAATTTTAAAGACAAAATATCCCAGTAAAGGAAGTATAACAGACCCTGTAAAGCTAAGCCCTGCAACTTGCTGGGTTTAGCTTTACAGGGTCTCTTACCCGTGTTTGCTACCATGAACCTTTCTTGGCAACCATGTCCAAGTCATATATGGTGTTTATTGTAAGTTGGCAACCATATCGATGACCATGCAAAAAATCAACATTGCTCAAAAAGCACTTAAAACACCCATACATTGCACTCTGAGTTGAAAAAACACTCTTCAAGATACTTGGAAAAAATTCAAGTTCATGGTGTCTTGGGAACCATATCCATATATATACTCTCTCTTCGGGGACAATTTTCTCTTTTTTTCACCATATCAGTCGGGAATAAAAATATCATATCAATAACATAGCTCTAAGCGTTTTCTTTAACTTAATAATACTTGGACAATCTTTTCGCAATGTTGAGCATCTTGAGAAGATTATCTAAACTATTTAGTTAAAGAAATCGCTTAGAGTTATGATAATGATGATATTGTGAATGTAAACAGATTGAATGTGTGTGGATATTGCATATACTGATAACCTTATGACAATTCTGGCCTCTTTGTAGTCAATGACTGCGAAAATCCTTCTTGTTTGTGTTTCTGTATCACTTTGGTAGCACAACATTTTTTTACTTTTTTTAAAAGTTGAAGAAAGCTGGAAAACATAAGTAATGTCTGCGTTCATTTTAATATTTTTTGTGGTTCTTTTTCGGCAACTAACGTTTCAATGTGATCTATAAAAAAGTTTCTTTATAGCTTATGCCGCCGATGGGAAACATGGTTCTTAATAAAACATTTAACAAAATCTAAGATAGCAGAATACAACACAAACGTTGCTTTTTTTCCAAAACCAGGTAATTTAGAATTTATCAACATGTTTTGATGTTTTTCTTTATTCTTCGATAGGAAAATTACTCTTAGGCAAAAAATTTTTAATCGCATTTTTCATTGCTATATATGATCAAATGTGCCTTTTTTAACATTAACACTGATAGATATTGTTATATATTCAACGATCTACTTTAAGTTTTCCTCTAAAAGAGGTAAAAATAAGTTTTCATATTCTTTTGTATACAAAGGACAATAAAGTTTTGAATCGTCAAATGCAATCAAAGCTCCATTTTTGCAACAATTCACAGCCGAAGGTAAAACATTAAGTTTGGCCAATGATGTTATTTGGATCAAAATTCTTCCCAGAAATTGTTCTCAAATAAAGATTTTTTTTTGCCCAAGAAAGAACGAAAAAAATATAAAGGACAGAACGCATAAATTTTCAAAACGCTTTCAATAATTGTATTGGGGCTTTGTATTATCGTACAAATAGCACATGATATTTTCTTTAAACCGCTTTTTTTTGTTTATTTTTACTTTCAAAGCAGAGTTTTTTCTAAGTCTTTCAAAACTGGCTCCTGTCGTTTCTTCCACAAAACAAGAGTAGACATAGAATATTAGGGTTACAAAGTTTGCCACTGTTGCAAAGTTAAAGTGTTACAAAGTTCTGGGCATGGTTAAAATCAGCTCAATAATATTTGTGACGATGATGAGCTCATTTCAGAGTATACCAAAAAAAAGTTTCCAAAAATTTTCTCGACTATAAATTTATCGGCCATTGAATGCGGAATTTATTGTCCTGAAAAAGGAGTATACTTGGCATCAAAAACGATATTGCTAATTGGACCTTGCAATAATTTGGAAAACAGTTAATTAACAAGGTTTTAGGAAGTATTTGCTAATCAGTAGCGGACAGCGTTTTCATCGAAAACTCAATCAAACAATCGAATGTGGTTATAAAAAATTTTGCAAAACATTGGAGGCAAAGCTCTCTCAGCCTGTTTATGTCTCACTTCCCTACTTTGTTTTTCATTATAAAACAGATTGATTCTCTGAAATTCACTTTGAATTAAAAAACAAACCTTAATTAAATTTCTTACCTAAAAGATATCTTTACCTAAAAAACCAAGCTCAACTGAAAATTTGTTCGAAGTACCGCATAACGAATAATTCAGTAGAGCACAGTCGGTCTTTTGTCAACGGTTATACCTAATCTACAAAAACAATTAAATCTTAGAAGTTTAATTGCAAAAGCTTCAACAAAATTCTAATTATTACTTGGGTCAACTGGAAGCATTCATCATTCATTTGGCTGCGTATTTTTACAAAAAATAGTTTTTAGGTCAAAATTTTGCTTATTAGAAAATCATTATTGGTTGTCATCTTCATGAATTCAATTATTTTTATCTAATGAATTTTTTCTTTCCAATTTCTTGCTAATTGAAAACGGATAGAAAAACATTGTTTCAAACATTGTCCGGCTAAGTTTCGCAGACTTTTTACCTTTTCTTTCAAAAGTAAAACTCAAAACTTAACATTACTTGAAATAAAATCTCCATTTTTTTCATCATTCAATCTTTGAGTATCTAATTGTCGTTTATTGGACACTACGCCACAAATAATTATGTTTTCAACGTTCCTATTACTGATTCGATTGATGCAACTAATCTGCGAATGAAATTTTTGTTCTGCATTTCTTTACATTTTTGTGATGGGGAATTTGAGAGAGTTTCCAAATAATTTTAATTAAGTTTTGCTTTATTTTATTCTGAAAAATAATTCAATTCTTTAACTTTTCTTCAAATTTGATGTTCCTGGAGTTTTTCTTTTGGAGAATTTATTTCGGCTATTTTTTTTAAGCAATATACGATATCTGAACTCAAATTAGACCAAATAACCGTTTTTTTAATTGACCTTTCTGGCATCAGCCCTTTTAGAACTTGAGAACCTGATACGCCTTCCTTTGCTTAACTGGATTGTTTTTTGTGGTTTTGATAAAATTAGGAATAAAAATGGTCTGGCTTCTTGTAGCCTTTCAGATATTAGGTTTCCTCAAAATATATTAGGTTTCCTGACTTGGGACTGACTATTTCAAAATAGTCCTTTGTTATCAGTCAATAAAATACAAGTTGCTGTAAGCTCAAATGTTTTGCTTAAGATTACGCTTCTTCATCTGATATTGGTTTTTTTAAACAATTTCCATCATTTTACGCCATGATAAAAACAAACAAAGTTAATTTTTGAAAAAAATGTGGAAAAAAACTACCATTTGTGACAAATACTGAGCATTAACAGCAAAGGAAAAATTGATAAATCTGCATGCATACGTCGTTGCCTCAAATAATAAATAATATGCGAAAAAATCACATATTTAGGGACTGATTTTTATAAAGAGACTTAACATTGATTTCAAATTTGATTTAGGCCGTTGGCAAATGCAATTTATTTTTTGACCTCAAGCTTTTTGGGATTTGTTGGTAAAAAAATATGCTGAAAACTCACCGTCAGATTTTGGATTTCCACATCGCTGTTTCTAAAACCACGCAAGATCTTGGATTTCCCCAGAACCAGAATACCGTTTTCTATATCTTTAGAATATCATCCGTGGTTTTTCTAATTGGTCTTTTTTGTTCTAAAGAGGCATATTTAACGCAAATTGCAGTCAAAGCAATACAAAAAAATTATAATTGCTTGCTTTGCAGTTGGGTTTCTACTTTTCGTTCAGCAGCACGACAAGTTTAGCCTTATGCTTTATATGTTTTCTGAACTGTTTTTTCATTTCGTCCGTTTTTCTGGGGTTTGATTTTCAACAAAAAATTTTTGAGGACTTTTTTTCAATAAGGTAAATTAATTGAAGAAATCTATTTTGTTATGTTTTAATGATCAACATGCTATCTCTATATTCCAACTAGCCCACAAACAGAAAAACAATTAGGAGGAGTAGCTAACTTTGAAGTATTTCTGCGAAATCTCATACGATTTTTTTGTTTGGCCTTGTCTTGATCAATTCGTATGGTTTTGAAAGAAGATTCGAAAAAGTTTAAAATAATCTGCTTACTTGGCTCCTTTTGAGAATAAGACTCCCCTCACAAGCAATACGCCACCCACTCACCCCCCAAGTTGTTGTCGCAAGATAAATAATCTTTTTATAAATTTCCATCATAATTGTTTAGCGTGGGACTGACTAACAACTGATGATATTTTGTTTTCCAAAAATTATAGACTATTAAATATAATATGAACAGTTGTAAGCCAGAATTTTGTGCCGTAGACTAAAGTTCTTACTCTCACATTGAGGTTTAGAAACTGTCCAACACATTAGGCATCGATAAAAGCAAATTTGATTTTTTTTGCTGGAGAATGCGGATAATTACTATTCTTTACGATAAATAGCGAGCACTAGCAATATAACAAAAACGATATATTGGTAGGCATACGTTGTTGAGTGAAATAAATTGACGTAGTGACAGAATCACACGTTAAGCGACTGATTTTTGGGGTTTATTTTTTAAAAAAAAGCTGCTGCTGCAAAATACCAAGCAGCCAGATCTTGGATTTACACTTTTTTCAATTTCACTGAATTTCACGGAAAATCCTGGGTTTCCAAAGAACCACACAACCATTTTCAACAACTTGAAAATATTCTTGCGTGGTTTTCCAAATACACTATGTTTTTGTAAAAATGACAAGTTGCTCTCAAATTGAAGTTAGAAAATACAAGACAAAATGGCTGTGCTGCAGTTGGGTAAAAACTACGTTTAAACTTTTTTTCGGAAACGCAACAAAAATGATTGTGAATCGGGACAATCTCTTGCATAATCTGGCGTGTTTTTTAAGTGCGATTTTGTATGTCCTGAGTTGTTGCAGAAATGCAAAGTATAATAAATGTGCGTCAAAATACAGGAAAAATATTGATTGCATTGAAATTGATTTGAAAGGTTTTAGTTATTATCTTTGTTACAGACCAATAACAAGGTTTCTAAGATCTTGGCCAATTTCCAAATTATAATAATTACAATCCTGATCAGATCGAAAACAGAAAAAAACAAGTAACTGATTTTAGGTGTTTTGACATACTTTTCTGCTGTGTATATAGATTTTTCATCGCCCCTTCAAGCAAATTTGTTTTTTTCCGGAGTATCTTAACCCCTAAAGCATATGCTTTTCAAAATGGCTCCATCTACATTTTTACAGGAAAAAATCTTTTTTTTTGTTTTTAAACAGCCACATGCAGGAGAAAAAGTTGAAAATCTTAACAATTTATGTTGAATTTGATGATAACAAAGAATTCATTCCAAATTTAACCGAAAAACGAAAAAATTTGTACGCTTAAATTCAAGTGGAATAAAAGCATGATTTGAATATCACACAAGATTGGTAGGTCTGAATGAGGATTGAAAAATGGCAACTCTTGTCTAAATATGGTGCTCCCGATTCAAGAGTGCCAATCATCCCAAAAAATGTTGGAAGGAACCGCTTTGATGCACATGAAGCACATGTTTTTCATCAAGAATACAACCAAGTTTTTTTCACATAAAAAAATGTTCCACTGTTTTTCTGCTTTCTCATGGCTTCACGTCACATGAAAACAAAACACAAGAAGCAAATATTTTTCGGTTTACTTTGGAGAATTTACTTCAAAAATAAATGAAATTATTCTCAGGCTATTAAAACAAGTTGATTTGAAAAAAATTCAAGATCTGGCCGTAATTTTGACAAGATCTGAGAATATGTGCTCTCTCGGATTTAATTTTTGACTCAAGAACGGATTCATTTTTTAGGTGTTGTTTGACTCTCAACTCTACAACAAAGATCACAGTTAACTGATATACAATAAACGGCCGAAAGACGACATAATAGCGTCAATATGAGCCCAAATGACGAACAGAAAAATCTAAAGAAAAAAGATCTCTTTACTTTATAAAAAAATTTAAAATATTGTACAACTGGTCTAGACAAAAGACCTTAAATTTTGCTTCGAAAAAGATTATTCACACAGCTAATTTAAATACATAAAGAAGCAGCACAGAACGAATCATTCCCTGGATGTTGCAACTGAGTTTGAAACTGAGCAGTGTTTTAGTGAAAATATTTTCCGAAAAAAAATCGTATTTGGTTGAAGCGGTGATAAAGAATTAAACAAAAAAAAAGATAGTTTGAAAGAAAACACAACCTTGCTTGCGTATATTTTGTACCCGAGTTTTATATTATGCATTGACTCAGACCTCAAAAATGTCTTTGTGAAAGCTGTCTGTGGTCCCAACCGAAAGACCTGGATCCCCACTACATCCTTTGTCAGGTGATGGAAACAGAAAAATTGTAAGAAATTCGTCTTTACTTGATTATTTTATCGACCCCCTGCATTATCTTTGATAAAAACCTACGAATCAGATAAAAGGCTGTATTCCACCTCATCTCTGTTTTCTCACAGCTCCAAAAAGAGAAAGAGAAAGAACACAAGAATCGAGCACAAATTTTTCTGAGCAAAATTTTATATTTCTCACGATAACTTTTGTTGACAGATCATAGAAACCTACGCTGTAAACTGTAAGAAACACATCTTTCGTTGAGCTGTTTGTTGACCCCCTTTGTTAATTTCGGTAAAAACCGATTATTCAGATCCCAAAAAGTTTCTTTTGAAGGCCGCCTGAATTTCCACAACGTCTGTTCTTAGATCTTGAGAAACAACGCCAACTGTTTTCAAGCTCGTGAAATTCGTCAACCTTTTTTAAACCAAATCATGGCAAGATCTGGCTAGATTTGCTGTGTCTCTTCCAAGACCATGAAAGTGTTTGTGTGGTTCTCCGCTCCGGGCAATGCTTGTACAAATTTCCCAAATCTAAAAATCTTACAGACATTTTTCTGATAATTTTTTTAAACCGGTTCACCGCAAAAAAAATTGTTCTGAAAATTTTCAGCTTACTAATTACCAAATCTATGTTCAAATTGCTAGCCATAAGTTGCAACTCTTTATTAGGTAGGGAAAAATATATATAAACAAATAATGGAAGCAGCCATCGCATGACAATGAAAAAATATAAAAATGAAAAATAATGAAAAAGTCTCGTATAGAAGATTTCTAATACAATCTGTATGGGATACGGCATGACAAAATACAAGTCTTGAATTAAAATATCACTGGTATAGCGTGTCCCATAAAGTTGAAATAAGCGAACGTTTCAAAAGCCACAGGTTAGAGTTCAAAGGCCAAAGTTCAAATTTAAAACATGTAGAAAAAATTGATGAACAGAAACTTAATGGAGAAAACGTTGACATTCAAATGAGCACATTGGTCAATTGCACGTTTTTGGCGTTTTTCGAACGTTCGCTTATTTCAACTTTATGGGACAGACTATATTAGCATCGTGTTGCTGCATCGTGTTGAAACAGGTCCCCGAAGCGACGCGTGCATTCATCGCGCAGTAAAATGTTCTTTTTTTCATGCAAATAGTTTTTGTTCCAATTTTGAGATATTCCCGAAAATACAAAAAAAGTAATCACATTCATTATGTAACTTGGGTGTCATATTGGATGTTTTGTATCTATTTGAATAATGATGATGATTTATTAATGGTTAGAAAGGTTTCTTGTGCAATCAAGGATTTATAACGTCCGTCATTTCATCAAATTATAGAGGTGATTTCAGGGATTGACAGTACATATGTTAATGGGTTGAGCGGTTATAATTTTGTGTTGAAAGTGTGATTTTGACTTGTTTCTGTCTGTCAACATTTGATTGACCTGATGAAAGCGGCTCTCATTGGTTTGATCATCAAGTATATCGGTCCTCTGAGCAGCATCGGGATGTTGCCAATGACTTTTGAGATCCCAACGGCCATCAAATTGCGTTGTTGGTTATCGGCGTTCACTAATGACGCAATAGTGCTAAAATGAATGGAGCAAATGGCAAATTTACAATAATGGATCACAAACGATATTTTGTCACCGTTTATCAAAAAAAAAACAGTTTTTTTTCCTTATTTTGCCTTATTTTTCCTTATTCTTCCTTATACAATTAAATTGATTAACATAACAGTAGTTATGAAAACAATTGATCTACAATTTATGAATCACATTTAATCAGTATTTTTCGTTTTTCACATAAAAAATGTTTGCTTTTATTCATAAAAAAGCATTATTTAGCTTAAAACTTGATGTTGGTGTTCAAACTAAAGACGCTCCTGATGAGCTGATAGTAAAAATATATATCAAACGGAAAATATTCGGACTTAAATTAGTTGAAACTAATTATCAATCAAAACTTTAGTTTTAAAAATTGCTCAAAAGATAAAGTTCACGCGTATATCCACGCAACTGAAATTTCAGGCTAGTTAACGAAATAGTTATTTTTAACCTGTACTGTACAACTCCGGCGACAGCAAAGATAGAACAGTTGATTCCCAAAGCAACAGTCACCTAAATAACAGTACCATTTTCAGGTACACATTCTATCATTGTCGATTTCTAGGCACAATTAGTCTTTGTGTTTTATATTGAACAAAACGAACAAAACTGTCCATGGTATAGTCATTAACTCCGTTATCTAAAAACTCAATTATCGAATACCTCAAATACCTAACAATATATCTCAACGTTGACTGATATCGGATACTAAAATCAAGTAGGTCTGCAATTTAAACACATTATAAGACAGCCTTTCCATAGTAGGCTGTTACTGTTTTCACTCGGCTATCACGATCCAACATCAAAAAACATAGCTGTATAATAATGTACACTAAAACACTCACGCTCAAGTTGGATCTTTTCCGTTTGACCACCCCGCCCCCCCTCCCTCCCCTTAGCTTAGTGACCGGGATGAACATCCTTGTTAATCAGACAAAGAAGATATATGAACAAAAAGATTGTAGCTGAATTCGCAATAGAGCTAAAAGCCTCAAAAATCTTTTTCACACATACTAGAACAAAAGTAATCGAGCATGTCCCAAATCAATCAAACACTGATCACTTCTTTACATTTTTTTAACTATGAATCTGTATTTTGGGCTCAATTCACCACCTCTGGGTGGTACGTATAGACAGTCTATTGTGTAACACAGTGGAAGACGTACAGTGAAAAGGACGAACGCTTGAATTAACGCTTGCATTAACAAAATTTAGTTGCTCTACAAGAATCTTTTCAAAATTCTAGTCAAAATCTTAAAGACCTGTCCGTACGGAAACCCAAGTGTGATTCAGTACTGAACCAGTATAAATGCAAGTCTTTCTACAAAAATCAGCACTAAATCAATGCAATATCAAGTGTATTAGTCATATCAGACTTGAATAACACTTGGCCAGTAATTCCCAAGTGTAAATTAACTTTTAAAAAAATTCATGTGAAATTTTCGAATTTCAAAAAATTTTATAACGTGCAACGATTTTCGCATTTCAGGGGTGGTCACTTTTCCGGGGTGCTATGAAATGATGACGGGAGGGAAGGACTGTTGCTGGCGACTGATTCTGTCCCCTTTCAGGTGTTATGGGTCTTTGCAGCCCGTTTTTGAAGAGAATTTCAGTAATTTTACCTTTTAGATAATTGTATTTTCTCAACCCGAAGATAGTCAAGGCAAAATTCTTGAAGAAATGTGTTCTATCTCTGGGTACCAGCTAGTAAAAGAGCCAATCTTGTCCTCAATTATTTAATCTAAAGTCTATGGTCATAATTTTACGAAGGAGCACAGGATGGCATATGCAGATTGGAACAGTATGCTGCTAATTATTCAAGATTTCAGGCCCTGTAGCCGGAAAAACTGGGTCATGCCGTCTGCTCGTTCGTTAATAATTTCTTGTTGAGCGAATTTTTTGGGCTGAAATTTCGATATGAGTGAGCTAATTATGTGTACTAACTAAATAATAAGTTTGAAGTAGTTGGGTTCCAAATCCACTGAAAAATTAACGAACGAGCACTGGGTGGCATATATCGATTTGGTTCAATTTGCGCTGAGTTCAGTGACCGATATTTCTGGAACCACTTGTCAAAATACATAGTCTTATATAGTATTTTAAAGTTGAGTTCACGGCAATTCTAATGAACCAGGTCTGGTTCCGATTCGATCAGTATTTTAGTAATTATTCAAGATTTCAGGCCCTGTGCCCAGAAAAAACTGGGTCATGCCGTTTGCTCTTTCGTTAATAACTTTTTGTTGAGTGAATGTTTTGGGCTCAAATTTTGATATGAGTGTGCTAACTAAATTAATAGATTTCAAATAAATGCTTGTCAATTTCACTGAAAATTTTAAGATCGAGCATAGAGTGACACCGACATTGGTCACTCAGGTCAGTTCGGCCCAGACAACCAGGCATCACTCTGACCTAAAGTTTCTTCTTTATCTTTCTCTCCTTTCTTCTCTTTAAAAACTGGAATCAAAGGAATTGAGTTCAAACTCTCTCCAATGGTTACCAGTTTTTCATCTCCCAGATCACGTGACTTGAAGTGGTGTCTATGATGATGTTGACTGTCGTTGTCCTGAGTTTCCAGTTCTTTCCACGTCAAGGTTTCCAGATCATTTTTGTCAAATAGCCATAGTGACTGCAACATGCCGGACCAGTATGTTTGGTCTGCAAGCCTAAAGTGAAATTTTCCATGTTTCTGTCGGTCCTCTGTTCTGTCTTTGCTTACAGACAGTGAGAGGCTCACGTGCCAAATTTGAGTTCGCTGTCAATTGTGTGGTAAAATTTTTCCATTTCGTCAGTTAAACGATCTAACATCTGATTTACACTGAAATCTTTATTAGCACTTCTCGTGCATTCTGTGATGCTATTCACCACTTAAAAATCTGTCCTGTTATTTTTACCATTCTGGAGTTGACCTGTACACTACGTTTTGCCGTCTACTGCTCCTCCGTGTTTCCAAACCAACTACTGATTGGCTAATACATTGTACCCTGGTCTTTTCGTTGTGGCTCTGGGCGTCGTCCATTGGCTTCTTTAACCGCAATACTTGAGATTCTGAACATTCGTTTCCCAAAAGCTGGGGTGGCACCCAAAAAGGACATCACCAAATTTCATCCAAAATGCACTTTCAGATACTTTGTTAACTATGCCAGGACTAGGAACCAGGGTATGCATCAGCAAAGGGAGAGTGACAAAGAGGGGTATGGGAAGAGGTTCCGGGGTTCAATCGGATGTACAACGTCGGTTGTTAGCGCCCACTTATATTGGCAATACCACAAGGAGCGACACCTGGATAGTCCAAAGCGATCAAACCCACAAAAATCCCAAAACCTCCAGAAGTGTCCCAAACTGTTGCTGAGTCAATGCCAATTTACACGCGGGCAAAAGAGCAATTGTTCAGATCGGCTAGTTGATGAAAACAAAAATTCGACAAGATTTAAACCCAAAAACGGCTGACGTACCCTAATCTCCATGGCCTTTTGTGTTGTATGTTCCAAATACAATGTACTATATATCCTTGAAATGTCTGCTTCGTTAGGGTTCTACAGCTCCATGTAGTTCGGGTTGCTTTTAATGTATTATATATATTTCATTCAAGTATTGTTGAGATATTTCTTGTTGGTGTTCATGATGATCATCCATTTTTGACGTGGTACAAAACGCTCATACTTTAATAGTTTATTGGAGAGTACATCAAACATAGTCAAAATTAGCCTGTTAGAAAGCTCCCATAGTCCTATTGCTAGCACAGTACCGTTGGTTTTGTTTTGAATGTTTTATTTGTTGTTTTTTGTTATGGAGCATGCGTCATTGAACCGTGTTGTGATATATTGACCTCTATCTCCACGGCCTCAAATCCTAGTTGAGGACAGTTCTAATGCATCATATCTTGTTGTCGCTAAATCTAAAGTTGTTGAGATAATTGATGTTATTGATGATCCTCCATTTTAGACTTGGTATGGAACACTCGTACCTCAATGTCTTCATTGAAGAATGCTTCAAAATTAGTCAAGGGTGGCTTCTTAGAAAGCTCTTATGTTATTGATGATAACATTGAATATGTTGATTCGTTTTGAATGAGTTAAAAAAGTTTTTTTTTGCTTTGGAACATGCGTCATTGAACCGAAGTGTGACAACTTTACCTTTAGCTCCATGGCCTTTTGTGTCATATTTACATTAATTCAATTTACTATTTCTGCCTGTCTCATGGCAAAATATAATGCACCATATCTTTTTCTTTCAGTTCTTGCTGTGATAAGTAATGAGTTTTTGTTGTTACTTTAGAATGTAGAGGCAGAAAAATGGTTGCTGCGAGAGAATAGAGGCCTGAGTCAGAAGGATAGCGAAACGGCTCAACAAGGGCAAAACTGGGCCACCATGTTTCTTAGAGTTGGTTGTGGGTGCTAATGTTCCCTAATCACAAAATGGGTGCAATTCTTGCGACGCACTTTAGTGTTGTGGGACTAATGCCATCTCAGCGCTTGGAAAAACAGGTCAAGTTCATTATAAATTTTAAGCCAATTCGGCTTTTTTTCGTTGCTCTTTAAGTTTTTCCTCATTTCTGCAGCATAATCCCCTCATTAGAATTAGGTGGGGGCAGTAAGTTTTATAAAAATTTGAGCAGAGAAACTCACTAACTGGTGACTAAGTCTGGGAAACCTAAATTTGTGAAATAGGTCACAAAGAAGCCGCTGAGAAGCACTTGAACAAGTATGGCCAGCAATTGAAACTAGTAGAATTGGGCGAAGCTGAAACGTCAAGCGTAGGCATCTCCGATGTTTCAAAAGTCACAATCCCGCTAGTCACTTTCGACCCTTCAATAACAGCAGATGATTATCCAAAAAAGTCAAAAATGCCTTCATTCCAAGAAAGTCCTTCAGTGCACAATCTGCAAAATGATCTGCCAGTCACATCTAGTTGTCCCTAACTCGATGACAATGATCTACGCAGAATTTTGTACGTATGCTAAAATGAGGAAAAGTATCAGGATCCCGACTTTACAGTTCAGGTGTTTTTTTGCGATAAACATAATTTTCAATTTCTTTTTCAATTTAAATTTTTTAAGGTTCCTCAAGTCAACCAAAGAAAATGAACATTCTGGATTCCAAAAAAGTGCATTCCAGTAGCACTGTGCAAGCAACCAAAAATGTAGAAACAGAAGAAAGCTTGCGTTATGTACTGAAACTGATGATATCTACTCAAAAGGAGATACGTGACACCGTTGCAGAATTGCACAACGCGGTGAAAGAAAGGTCTCTGCAATTCAGTTTTATCTCTGGCAAATCGCAATTACTTGGAGATGCAGCAGCACATTGCTCAACTGAAGACAATGGTTTATAGTCTCGTTTTTTCCCTCCAACTTCTGCCCGTTTTTGCAACGTTTTCCAAAGATCTAGCTGAATGCAAATTATTTCATGGTCCGTCTGTTTTTGTAGAATCAAGAGATGGCCCGATTTGGTCTTGCGCTCCCCCAACCAAGAGAAGTTGATGAGACGAGAGTTTTTCAGCCCGTTCCCAAGGTCCAGGGAAAATTTGACTTGACAAACTAAGTGCCCAAAATCCTGGGAGTCTAATGCGTCAGTCCACCAATATGCGCTGTACAATTGAATAACAGAAGATATATATGCTGTCCCCAAAAGCAATAGCAAACGACACCGCTGTTCAGAGGACAGATTTCTCGCTGGTCAGAAAGGGCGCAAGGAAAGGTATCTTTTTAATTGCGGACATTAGAAAATGGAGACGTTGGAAATTTTCTCAGCTATTCGAAAGCTGAAAGACCGTTTTTCATTTTTCAAAGTATCCATACTTGTAGTTTTCACAGACAAATAGTGTATTTTATGTTTAGAGCTGTTTCAAATCAAATATGGAGATGACTGACTGGCCATGTACGATGCCGAAAAATGAGTTTTAGTAATCGAGCCAACAAAAAAAGCCGCAGGAGCTGAAGGAAAAGCAAAGGAAGATCTCCCTAATGTAGCACCAAAATGAAATATGGACTAGCTCAATTGGTTACGATGAACGCTAACGAAGCTTTGCTTTTCGTTGGTTTCTCCTTCGCAGATCTTGTTTTTGTTTTCAATTAAGTTGCGCTTTAGCTTCAAAAACGACTTCGTTTTTTGTTTTTTGTTTGAAATTTCAAGATTATTTTTAGATCTGGAACTGATATAAATTATGCTGCGGTATTCTTTTAGTTTTTTCTACTCAATACAAATCACTCGATGTATTTTTTTCTTTCTTTCAAACCAAGGTTTCAGTAGGTAAATTTCTTACGTGACACGACACTCGTGAAAATATTCTTTCTAAAATTGTTCATTGTTGTCCAGAAAAGTTGATTGGATTCTTTTATGTCAATGTGATTTTTTTACTGTAAAACAAATTGTCCAAAAAGCATGATAGTAAAGCTGAATGTTTAGTCCGACCTCTTTCTTTAACAAATTTTACTCCAAAATTATCGTTCAACAGTCTGTGGCAATATACCTGCAAAGCATTGACAGACGCCTACAAATCGCTCAATCCAAATTTTGCAATTGAGTACAATTGTTTTGGTTGCTACGATCATTTATAGTATACGGGTAAATTGCCGTGGAAACCCACTGAAGTTAAACGACTGGGAACGCTTGCTTTCGTACGCCCAATTCGAGACGGGATAACTGATTCGTCGGTTATGACAACACAACGGAATAAGGAAAATTTGCTGCTTGTCGGCCCAATCCGTTTTGGTAACTCAGATTGCAACTCAAATTGCGAGTATGAATTTTCCAGCTCCGTAAGTGTTGTCAAGTTAAGAGTAAAAGATACTATAACTGCACAATTGGAAATTCTTGTCAAGTATGGCTCCGAGTTTTTGCCAATCATTCCTGCTTGTGCAGAACTTGAGAACATGAGAGAACCTTGACAGCAGATTTTTGTTTCAAAGGGTTTCTGGGCGAGTTTTTATCGGATATTTCCAAGGGGCTTATTGCGGAGCAACGTTTAGCTTTAGACTTCCAAAGGCCAACCGAAAAGAAAACGTCTTAGAGGAAACCAGCTGGTCAATTTGTACAATAAATTAGTCGCTTCACCAGTAGTTGATAATGTTGTCAGTCCTCCAACGCCTGTCAATCCAACAACGCCTGCCAGATCTCCAACAACTGTCAGTCCTGCAACGCATGAGGTTTTCTTAGAAGATGAACGGGAAAGCAGTGGCGGTGCAAATGATACAGTCGTGTATAACGACTATACGAATCAAGAACACATCCCCAGAATCTCTTCGCCAATTCATTATCTTCTTCCCGAACTCAGCTCCTTGCCCGATAACTGCAAAGCCAATAAAAATATGAACTCCAGTTTTAAAGAAATCTCTTCGCCAGAACTTTATCCTGGTTCCTGGGTGACCCTTCACGAAGAAACGTTGCTCATTGACTTTTTCATTTCACGATTTAACCTCACAGACAATGCTGCTACGTCTTTATATTCAATTGTCGGAATTCTTCTACCATCCAAAATTGTTTTGCCGCCTGCGCATGCATACGTACGCCAGGAGAAGATGCAGTCTGATTTAAATACTTGGTCTGTATTACAGAACGAGTCCACGACCACGCTTGTTTTAAGTTTCCTTTATCAACTGCAGGAAATATTTGACTACGCCAGCTTTCGATCATCCGATTGGAATATTGATTTCAACCCAAATTTAGCGTAAATTATCAATATGCAGAACTCAAACGTGTTTCTAAATCTCATATTATCAACAGATGGCGTCAATGTGAAGAAATCAACCTACAAGAGAGAAGCATGGCCTATCTGGCTTCAATGCTCGGACGTAACCCCCATTTTGCAAACGGCGAGAAAAAACATTGTTCTTGCAGGCTTGTTTGTGGGATCTGGCACCCGAAATAGGAATCAGATTGTTCCACTACTGAACGCGGAATTAGTGTCACCAATAGCTGTAAAACATTGTGCTTTGTACACAATTCTTTAAATGGAGACTATGGCTGTCATTATTGTATCGCCGCGGGGAAGATAATGGGAAGAACCCACGCCTATTACTCCCTAAATATGAAAATTCCTATAAAGAAACCCGAAGCTACGCTTATGTGCGCACGACAAATTGAAAGAGCAGAAGAAAGTGATTTCGTTGTAAAAAGGCGAAGTGCATTTTCTGATCTTCTTGAAATTTTAGCCCTAGCGGCTCCTGTGGTTATGTGCATTGTGTGCTTCTTGGAGTCTTTCCAGAATTGTTAAAATGCCTTTTACGATTGCAACCTCTCTTTTGGAACAGGTGAACAAAACTGTTCTCAGTAAGAACTGCCCGAGCGAGATGATAACCTATGCCCGAAAAATTCGCGCTCTCGATGAGCTGCCCAATTCAAAGCCAATGAGTTTTTTAATTGGCTGTTTTATATTAGCTCAATTGTTTTTCAGAGCTCAGTTGGTTCCCTGCACTACAACAATTTGCTTTTCCTTTTATTTGGAGTTCGGCGTCTTCTTGAGACGACATGTGACAGTCTTAACTTTATTTTAGCCGAGAACATACTGAATACTTTTTGTTCGAATGTTGCCAATTTTTTAAGGCAACGAGCGAGCAGAAACAACCAATTTACAATCGCTGAGGAACCTTCCTGACCAAGTGCAATAATTTCACCCGCTTTTCACGTTCCTGATGACGAGCTTCGAATCTGCCAATCGAATTTGACCTATTTGTCGAAAATTTCTTCAGCGCAAGAATTTGCTTGATAATGAAAAAACAACGATCGAAACATCAGTCGCAATAATCATGAGGATCTTGCTGGGACAAACTCAATCTGAAACAATTCACAAACTTCAAGAAAGAAATCGAAAATTCGGCCAGAAATAAAATATACAAATAATCAATCGTTTCATTGGGAACTGTGTATATTTCGATTCTCCGTGCTATTCTCGAGCTAAAACAGCTGGACGGTTTGCCTGTTTTTGCTCACATCGTGTGGTTTGAAGTTGAAGAAGAAATAGGCCCTGTAAATATTTCTACAGAATCACATAAACTGATAAAGAATTTCTTGTTAATACTGACCAACTGAGTAAAGTCTTTGCATTTGCATTATCTGAAATAGAATTTCGAGCAATAACGCTATGTGGGGTGTTTGATCATTCCTAGTTGTTCCTTTCAATAAATCATTTGAATTCATTTTTTGAAATTTTTTGTTGAAAATTCCGCGTAATAACGCTATGTGGTCTGTTCGATCATTCCAAGCTGTTCCTAAAAAATTTGAATTAAGTTTCTGTATTTGTTTAGCTGGTGAGGTAATAATCTTTTCGTTTTGAGTTTTATAAATTTGCCACTGACACTGTGTAGAAAATGTGTAGATTCATAACGCTGGTTATGGGTCGTCGCTTTTAATGTACTGCGAGTTGCGCCGTTATCTTCCGTGCATATTTTTAGCTGGGATGGTAATGACGTTTTTCTGGCTATTTTTGACGTTTCCATTGTTTTTTTCAATTTTTTTTCGGCTATTGTGATGTTTTTTATCCGCTATTTTTGACGTTTCGCCGGCTATTTTTGACCTTTTTTGGCTATTTTTGACGTTTCCCAGGCTTTTTTCACGTTTTTTTTTCGGGTATTTTTGACGTTTTTTTCGACTATTTTTGACGGTTTTTTCGGCTATTTTTGACGGTTCCCAGGCTATTTTTGATAATTTTTTGAGTAAAAAATCGGAATTGGTGTCAGTCTAACCAGTTAAAAAACAGAATGGGTGCTAGTATGGCAAATAAAAATCAGAGTTGGAGCAAGTTTGAAAGGTATAAAATCAGAATTGGCGCAAGTCTGAAAAATAAAAAATCAGAATTGGCGCAAGTTTAGCCATTGCAAAGTGTGGATGAGCGCAAGTCTGGCAAATCAAGAAACTGAAATGAGTCAGTCTATGATTCAATAATGATGGGGAATTGCATTTACACTGGCCCTGCACTGAAACGCACATGGAGTTAAGTACGGATAGGCGGTTCCGGATTCAGGTAAGAATTTCCATTGAATACCTGACACGCACAAATTCCATACTTCAATGCCGGTCGCTGAATCACTCGATTCACCAAATAGAAATGCATATAATGACATTCCAAATTCATGTTTTTTTTGCAACAAGTAAATTAAAAACGTTTCCATTTTTGCCAACTTAAGCCACTGCGGTAACTTATTCCATTTTTGTACGCATTGACTAATGATCAAATTCATTCCAAAGCTGGTTTTGGCATTCTGTCTAACTTTCAATTGTTTTGTTCGATTATTTTGATGAAGATTCAGACACCCGTGAAAATTTTCAGAATTTTCTGGCCTGGCGATATCATAATTAAATTTGATTAGCGTCAAATTTGCTAATAATAGCTCAGGTGGTACGGTCTTTGTCCGGATTATTAGATCTTCCGCTTTATTATACTTTTTGCATAGAAAACACACCTTTATACCCTAGTTAATCTGTCGGTTAAGGCGTTTTAGGTTTTTTGCAGATAAATTTTGAAAAAAGATAGCCAAAAATGATAAATGTCAAAGCACAAGTGATTTTAGAAGAAGAATGCGCGAGTTCAGGGGAATTGATGTCTTATTAAGTAAATTGATCTTATAACATGAGCCATTTTTGTATGGTTTTATTCAAATGGCTCATCGAAACTATGAGATTCCTGTCAATTTGAATACCAAGATATCTTCAATTTTTATCTGTTGTGAGAACATCGTTTTTGTAAAAAATGGATCCGAAATGAGAATAATCGCGCGAGAAAACGATTAATTCGGTTTTGTTTGTATTCAAAGTTAGTTTGTTCATCTCTACATATTCTTCTGTTTTCTGTAAAATTTCCATGATTTTTCGTGTAAGCTACTTTTTTGTCCACAACAGACAATACTTGTGTCATCTGCGAATTGAAATACGTTATGCGTTGTGTTTATATTAGATGAGAAATCGTTCACATATAAAAGAAAATTGAGTGGTCCTAAAACAATTCCATGTGGCACACCGTGATTCAAAATTTCACAATCAGAGAACATGCCATTAAGTTTTACCTTTTGTCTGCGGTTGGCAAGAAATAAAAACAGAATTTCTTTTTCTTCCTGTGAAAAACCATACATCTTAACTTTTTTAAGGAAAATGTTATGCGAAATGGAATTAAACGCTTTAGTGGGAACTGTTTCAGCCAATTCTAAAACTTCATCTGTCGCTGACGTTTTTTTCTGAAATTCAAATTGCTCTTTATTAATAATTTTATGCTTATCAACGAAATCCGTCATCTCAGTCAGAAGGAGGCGCTCAAAGATTTTAGCAAAACTCGGAGTTACTGAAATTGGTTGATAGTTTGTGCTATCTAATTTATCACATTTTTTAAAATAGGTGTTACATAGACTGGTTTCACTTTTGTTGGAAAAATTTTCTCCTTAATGCACTCATTTAAGGCGAACTGTAGATGTACGCCTATAGCTAATTTGCAAAACTTTATGAGACGAATTGAGATTTCACCAGGTCCCGCTGCTTTGTTATCGTCCAGCGAGTCAATGACTGAATAAAGTTCTTTTCCAGTCACAGTTCTGAATATGAATTCAGGTATATTAAGTTTATCAGGGTATTTACAGGCAATATCTGAACCTTTGAAAACACCTAGATTAGCAAATGATCTATTTAGACAATTGACGATATTTTTTGGTTCCCTTGAAATTTCACCACTCTCTAATCTGATTTCATCCAACCTTGACACCTTTTTCACTCGGACTGATCTTCTGTTTAATGAATTTCCATGGTTCATTACTTATTGGTAGTCTTTGGAAGAAATTAATGCAAAAATCGTTGTGCGCCTCCCTCAATCTCCTGTTAACGCTTAAATTCTTTGTACGTCTCGTTGTCAGGACTTTTTTCCATTTATTGAACTAAAAATCTTTTTGGGCAATCAAATGCTTTAATTCTTGTGTTAACCAGGGCTTAGAATAATTAAAATTTTCTCCCCTTTTTTTAACAGTCTGAATTAGTGCGTTTTTCTCAACAATTTTCGCAAAAATATCGTTGAATGAATCAAACATATCGTTGCAATTCTTAGATTGGTACATTCTCCACCGTTCGGCAAGGGCAAGATCTCTGTTAAATTTAGAACGTGAGAAAAGTCAAATTTAGAACGTGAGAACGCAAAAATGTCTAGTTCACTTTTTTCTGTCTTGTTTAGATAATTCAAGTTGTAATCTCCCATCAAAATAACGTTATCTGTAACCTTATCTGTAAAAGAATCGGCACAAAAAGAACAGGAAACATTTTTAGCTTAACGACTGCATGTTTTTGCGGTTATACCTCGGCCTGTGTACCTTAGGGGAAAGTAAAATCAAACTTAATCCCCCTTCCCCTAGAACGGTAGATATGTCATACAACCCCCACCCCCCCCCCCCCCCTCAAGATGTATGTAGATAGAGACGTTACGTTACAGTACAAAAAAGAGGCAAGCAATTGCTCACCGAACGCTCCAAATTTGTTTGAACTTTTGTCCCAGCTTCCCGCTTCCTCCTTAACTCAGCCATCATTACGATGGTAGCACCAGAAACCATCAAGACTACTGGGACTCCAGAAAAGAAGAGCATTTTGTCATAAAGGTCATTCCCACTCAGACATCCTTGGGGCTCGAGAGAACTTTGCCAGAACTTCGGAAAGGCGAAAACCAGAACGAGTAATATTATTGGACCACAGATCAGAAGACCCGCTTGTTGGTTGCAGTTGTGCTTGTAAAAGTGGGGTCTTTTAAGGGCCAATAAGCGATCTGCAGCAACCGTCAGCTCCAGCCAATCAGAGATGAGTAGGAGAGCGAGAGAAATGTAGCTGTTTAATTTGCACAAGAGATTACTCATTTTGGCGAGGCAGTATTTGTCTGAAACAAAAACTCATCCATATATAATTTCCTTCCAGAAGAGGGGTTGTAACCTGACTATAAAAATTTAGTTCTGTGTTGCAATTGAGTAATTAAAAATCTAATTGTCAATACTTAAAATGTGGCGTGGTTAACTTTACATTGATTTAAAAGTTTCGATAAATTGTTGACTTAGATGTTTTTTAATAAACAAGCGCAGCTATCTGTCTGTTGATCTCTCGATAGGTTTGATCAAGAGATATTTAATAACTACAAAAAGGATAAAAAATAGTCAATATCACCGAAGTTGACGCCTAATAGCAACTGTGGACAAAGACAGCGATAATGTGCTAGTAGTTCACCGATAATAGCCGATAATTCGCTAGTAGTTCGATAATAGTAGCCAAATCCCTAAGAAAATATTCACTTGTCTGTGCAGGTGGCACAAACAAAAAAATGTTTATGATACTTTGCATGATGTGACATGTAATTCCGCTACTCTGCCGCATCAATTGGAAAACCAGCTTCCATTGCCGCCTTTTCAAATTATAATTGGCTGCGAGAATGATGATTAAGTCGAAAGCAGTTGGGCAGCACCCCGCATTCCTTGAAGTTTTGAAAATATCGCATCTCCTGTATTTTTGCTCGCAAAACTTAGATTATTTTTTGCACCTAGCAAAAAATTTACTAAATAGACTATTCTAAGGCCTGCGTGCCTCGCTAAGCCATCTTATCTTCTGTGGCAGGAAACTGCATTGTCAACTTATAAGTCTATAGTTCATGGTTTTTTATATTGGCACTTCCGATCATTGTCATATAAAGAAATTGCTATAGGGTATTTAAGACCGACTCAGATTTCATTCGTTTGCGAATGGACACGTATTCTTTTCAAAAATTTCCATATCAATAAATAAATTTACAAAAATTTTAAAAAACAGGCAGCACCCGGCTTTCCAAACATTCTTAACTGTAATAAATTAGTGTTTCTGGAATTCAACAGAGGAGTAGAATTAAATTAAATTAATTGAATTAAATTTAAATTATTTGACCTCAACCACTATTTTTACAGTGCTAAGATTCACAAAGAAACAAAAACTAAACAATTCTCATTGTTTATAAATGAGGTTAACTAAATTTTCTGGACAAAATAAGGTGATTTTTTTAGTTTTCATAATTTTTGTCAATCATTGGGTTACATGCTCAGAGATTTTCATCACGGATTCTTATTCAAACGTTCAATTTCACTATAAGTTGATTAAAAGTGATGTAAAAATGATCTACTAACTTGTAAAGTAATCAAATGGTTCTTAACTTTATCACAAAAAAGGCCAGCACAATCATTTTTTTTCTAGATTGAACTTTGTTTCAGGACTATTTTTTGTTACTTTATTATAAATAGGAGAGTTTTTAAAACCTATTCGTTTCTTAACTCAAATAATTCTCTGAGATTGTATGCTCTTTTAATGATCACCTAGGATTACTCATAAAAATAAACCAAGCCAATTGGGTCAGGTCATTGCAACCAGATCCCTTGAAAGGAGAAGAAACCTCGAATGATCGTAGTTATGTTCAAGTGCACTCTCTATAGTGGTTTTGTGGAGAACACTGACGATACAAAGTGGCAAACACTTTCAAAATTCTATCAGTAAATTTCCCATAGCATGAAGAAGCGTTTCTACATATTTTATTTTTTCTCATTTTGAATTTTTTTAAAGCAATGTTGTGTGTAATACACTTATATGTTTAGATGATCATATCGATTATTAAATGCACAAAAATCCCCTCTCCCATAATTGATTTAAATAACGCAAATCGTGATTACACTGGCCTGTGAAATACACTTACAGTAGTCCGTTACAGTTTTCTTCGAAACGCTTTTGTTGAAAACATTGACGCAATCCCCTCAAAATATTCCAAGCCAATTTAGCGAACCTAAGTGTATTTCACAGAACGAATGTATTAGGATTGCAGGTGGAATACATTTAAACAATTTGATCAATTATGCCCAATTTTAGGGGTGTCTACTGTCCACTAATGCTCTGGAACTCTTTGAGTGTATTGCTTACAGTTTGAAATTTCAGCTGATTGACGATCAAAATTCAATTTAGCCGCCTTTGTGATCGTATTTTAAAAAATTACAACAGTGAAGCGTGGGTTATATTTGGAATCAATAAGCAACTTCTCTTTCAGCAAAAATATTTTTGTCTCGAAATTGATAGCCACTACCGGGATAAGTTAAAGTGGAGAGTACTAAAATATTTAAGATAATTTCCGGTGCCATACTTTTTCACGAGCCGAGATACGAGTAGATGTCGATAAAATAATCAATTGGTCATTTGAACTTGCACTTTATGCAACAGAGAGATGTTTTAAAGATATGATAGCTTATCATCATGTTAATTAGGCAGAAATGAAAGAAAGCATAATTAATTGCCCACCTTAGAAGAAACTTCGAAAACTTACTAAGACTTATACGGATCCGTAGAAAACTTACAAAACTTAGTAAAGTGCCCTATATGACTTTACCAAGGATAAGGCCAGGTAAAAGAAATACCTGCTAAAAATCCGCATGCTGTAAGTTGCGTAACAACTATTTGTTCACAAATTTCTGCTGTTGATTGGACCACCATGAATGTCTTAGCCGAGAAGTCTCCCTCTAAGCCACGTGAAATCATTATGGTCACCAGCTGACTCAAAATCACTAGTCCATTCGTGCCAGTGACTCAAATGGTAGAAACGCAGAATTCCATGTCAGGGTCAGGGAAGTTGGGGAAGTCTGTGCTATCCCACGATTGGGTTATATTTAGTATGATTGTCATCTTGAGAGAGAGAGCAAATCTGCAAAAAACTTACAATAATGACAGACAGAAACACTCACTCACTCATACTCACTCACGAACACACACACACACACACACACACACACACACACACACACACACACACACACACACACACACACACACACACAGAGTCAAGATCTTTCTCTCTCCTCTCTATCTCTCTCTCTCTCTATATATATATATATATATATATATAAATATATATATATATATATATATATATATATATATATTTAATATATATATATATATATATATATATATATATGTGTGTGTGTATCGATCTATCTATCTATCTCTTTCTTTCTTTCTTTCGTTCTTTCTTTCTTTTTCTTTCCTTCATTCTTTCTAACTTTCTTTCTTTCTTTTTTTTCTTTCTTTCTTTCTTTCTACCTTTCTTCTTTCTTTCTTTCTTTCTTTCTTTCTTTCTTTCGCTTTCTTTCTTTATTTCTTTCTTCCTTTGTTTTTTTCTTTTTTTCTCTTTCTTTGTTTCTTTTTCTTTCTTTCTTTCTTTCTTTTCTCTTTCTTTCTTTCTTTTTTACTTTCTTTCTTTCTCTTCCTTTCTTACTTTTTCTTTCTTTCTTTCTTTTTATTTCTTCCTTTCTTTCCTTCTTTCTTTCCTTCTTTCTTTCATTCTTTCATTTCTTTCTTTCTTTCTTTCTTTCTTTCTTTCTTTCTTTCTTGCTTCCTTTCGATCTATCTCTCTCATACGCAGACACTGAACTACGACAAGTAGTTTACTTATATCAGGGACTAATTTTGGAAAATTTGGAAACATTTGAAACGGATAATTGTTGTACTAGTATGATGGCGCCCTGGTTTTAATCCATAAAGGGTGTTTCAGCAAAAAATTCTCATTGAACAAAAAGAATTTCCTTCGGCCACTGGTTTATGAGATAACTGAAAGAAAGCGACGTGCAAGTGGTTTCGCTAAAAAAAAATATGAAGACAGATAAAATTTCTGAGCTTTTGTTTCTAATCCGTTCTGGTTTAGTTGTTAGCTATAGCTGATGAAATTGATCCTCCCCACAATTGATTGCGAAATCGAAGTGTAAAATGCAGAAAAAGATGTTTATTGCCCTGTCAATTTTTTTCAGCAATTCTGCTTTTCCTCGAAGTTTGACATCTTTAGGGTGATAAAAGTTTTATGGTGACCTTAATTTCGCTCTTGGTAGATAGATATATATATATATATATATATAGAGAGAGAGAGAGGGAGAGAGAGAGAGAGAGAGAGAGAGAGAGAGAGAGAGAGAGAGAGAGAGAGAGAGAGGGAGAGAGAGAGAGAGAGAGAGAGAGAGAGAGTGAGTGTGAGAGAGAGTGAGATAGAGAGAAAAGTGAGAGATAGAGAGAGCTTGGTAGAGTGATTGTTTAGAATAAAATTATCTAACCCATGGCATTGCCGCAGAAACCCGTGGGACCTGATATGAAAATATTGCAACAAAAAACCGCATCAGGATTAACCAATTAAGCATAGAAACTTTGAAATTAAGTATAGCGACTGCTAATTTGCACTCGAATTAATGAACGAAAACATCTAGGTACATTGCATAAAAGTGCATTGGGTGAAAACGGCTGTTTGCGTAAAATGGTATAGAGCGACATGGAATTGCGTAATTTGCCACCTGACCTGTTAAAACAACGGCTTGTTAAGTTAGTGCACACTAACCTTTCCTTGAAGTATTTTTCGTAAATGATTTAGATTATCCAATTTGCACATGTGGCTTCCACATTCTGATACCAATTCTGCGTGGAACACTTTGCTGTAATTAATTGATAATTGATGTGCCTTCACATAAGACGTAAGAATTCAGAAGACTGCGCCCAAAAGTTTAAAGTATTGATAGTTTTATTATATGTTTTTGTTGGCAACCTCAAACAAGTTTAAGAAGAGGGATCAATTACCAGGATACTGTAAAAAGATTAGAAGTTTCTAGTCTAATTTTTCTAAAAGTTTCAACGAATTTCTCTATTTTCAAAAAGGAAATGTTAGATAACTTTACTGCAGCAGGGATTGAAAAGTTTTTTGTTTTCGGTTTTCGTTTTACCTCCATATAGTGCGCATAAAAGCAATCATACTCAAAGAAGGAAAAAGCAAAATCAGGAGGTGATGAATTTTTCAAATTTTTTCTGAATAAGTTATGTTCTCAATGTGACCTGTTAGCATCAAAAACTTTTTGTATGCATCAAAAACTGTATGTCAGAAAAACTTCGCTTTTTGAAAACAAAAAACTGAATCAAAAGAGATCAATTTTTTGCAAAATAATTAGTTTACGACAATTTTGAAGAAATTCCTTCAAAAACATGACGCAAAACTGAAATAACAATTTTAGAAGGATATATGTTGCTTGTAATGGTTCTAAAAATAAGTTCTGTTTTTCAAAAATAGCTCAATTACCACACCTCAAATCTGAAAAAGCTATAGTGCTTTATTTCTAAATGCTTTGTTGTCTTTCTGGCTGGAATTAGTCTTGTCAAAAGAGTATTGAAGAAAGCTGATTTATTTTTCTAAAATTTTGTTGAATTTGTATGTTGCTTTTTTTAATGCAAGACACACAATCTGCATATTATTTCTATTTTCTGTATGTAAATAATATATTGCGAAGAGTAATTGGAAAACCTTTATGTTGTTGATTTCAGCAACTTTCATTTTTTCTTGAAAACGGACAAAATCTCAATCAGTTGTTTCCACAACTTCTGTATAGTTTTTTTTCTGAAAAACTGTATAAAAAAGCCAAAGAAATTAATTGGCTCTTATTCCACGCTGTTTCATTGAGCAAAAAATTATTGTCAATCGGAATATTTCACGTTCCACTTGTTATCTAAAACCGATAATAATTATTATAATGAAATACCTGTAGCCAATGCTCTTCTATTTTGCGACGGATTATCGAAAAAGATATAAAATTGAAACTCTCGAAAAAAAACCGCAGTTCAGTTAATTTTTAATTTTTGTTCAATTATAGTTGGTTGAGAAGTTTTTTTTAAAAAAAATATCCTGGAAATCATCTTTTGGTCCATGATAATTGATTTATGCGAAAATGTTGGGGTACCTTTATAGAGACACTTCTGATGCTGCCAGGTGAAAAATTGAATTCAATGAGGCCATAATACGCAAAATAAAATTTGAAAAAGATGAGATAGTCCATTCATCAAAAACAACAGTACTGCAGAGCACTCAAATTTTGATTTCTATTGAGTGAGTAATTTTCAACATAATGTTTTTTTAAAGTTTTTGTTCATGCAAGCGAAAAAGAAAAAAAAAGCTTTTTGTTTTGTCTCTTGTTATCGTTCGATTCGTTCCGCGTAATAGTATAAGCCTGCAGCAGAAAAATTCAGACGCACGTTAAGATACTTCGTGTCACCAAAGGGCAATTTGATTGAGAATTATCCTTCAGAATTTCATTTTGTAAAATTCTGTTTTACTTTCAGAAAATTTGCTTTTCTTTTGGTTTTCAAATATAAATTTTTTCTCAATTAAACTAATATTATCTCACCAGTTTTCTCTTGAGGCAATTTCAGCGACTTTTTATCGATTGTCTTGGTGTTTTTATTACTGCTGGATGCTGTTGTGATTTTAAATATTTATATTTCAGTTGTAACTCAATTGTTCATTTTGAAAAAAAAAAAACAAAAGATGGCAACAAAAAGACTAGCATCAGAACAAAAACAAGCGCCATGATTGTATATAATTAGTCTAGATTGAATTTAACTTTTCTGAGACAGTTACATGACATGACAAAAGATTATTTGAAAGTTTGCGTCTGTTGAAAACTTTGGCATTCACATTAAGCAATGCTGGTTGGTGAAATTTACAAATTGATTGACGCAATCAACTTAAAACGCTATTGAAGAAATATGTTTTTTCAGAAAAAATTTAAAACTTTGAAGAAGTAGACAGAATATCCATTTAATTTTTTTCATAAAAGTACCCCGATTGACGATTAGAAGATGCATGATTGAATCTTTATAATGTTTGCTTCTAACATCTTCATTGTTTTTTATTATGGTCGCATAAAAAAGTTTTGGAAAAATTTTGACCGTTTTTTTTTGTTTTTTCACTTAGGTATGACCACCAACGATTATTTAAAGAATGACCCCCCTGGGCTCACTAGTGAACCTCCAATTATTTTTATTTGCTTATTAATCAGCTTTGGTCCGACTTTTGAAACTTTTGAAACTTTGATCCGGCTTTTGAAACTTCTGAATTTGATTTTTGTATCCGTTTGTCGTTTTATGTCTTCCTATCGTCAAAATTTTTTGAAATGTACAATTGGATTTATTAACAAGTCATGACTGAGAATGAATATTTTTGCTTGCCATATTGTATGATTTTGGGACAAGATGTTATTTAGTTTTTTATTGCCTAATTTTTTCCTTCAGTTTTTCACTTAATCTCATTAAAAAAGAAACATTGGAGTTCCCAAGAGAGCATCATTGAAATTTTACGTTGTTTGAAGTGAAAATTTTTGCTTTTATTTACTTTGAAGTTGCTTTTTCCGAAAAATGAACTGAGTTATAAACTATGCCTCCCTTTTTAAATTTTTTTGGTGCAACTTGTTGATCAGTCTCATTTTTGACCACTCCAACTCACTTTTTAGTAAAACCAAGTTAATAAAATCATTACTTTCCCAAACTTTACTTTTAAATTTTGACTTTTAATTGTCTCTTTGGAGGAAGTTGACAGAGTTTGACCGCTTCCAATTCTTTTTATGGTAAACCAATTAACATACGATTAGTAATTTTAGTGTTCGTTGAGAAGTTTTGACCTACTTGTCATTCTTTATAGTTTTTTGAGTGTCATTCATATTTGCTTTCTCTCTTATGAATAAAAAGAGATCTCATCAGATTTATGATGCAGTGTCGGTTGCGTAGCGGTCTAAATTTATTATATTTGCTTTTGAAAACGTTTTTTAATTTTTGAGTCATTTTTCCCTAAACAGAATTAAGAAACAGTTTTTACAGTTTCCATTTGCAGAACACTACTATTTGTTTTTGATCACCAAACTGCAGTTGCTTGGTTGATCTGAAATTCAATTTTTGCTCTATCAACTGAAACAATAAATATTCAGATTTGTTTTAACCTCACTGGCACATGAGTCAGTCCTAATAGAGGAAAAAATTGAAGTTGGAATTTAAAAGAATTTTTACCCAATATTTTTTTTCTTATCATTGCATAGTTTGTTTCATATTTAAGCCAAAAATGTGGCTGAATAGGGTCAAAACATTAAGTTACAACGCCTCTCTGATATCAATTTTATACGTGCAAAGGATTGAAAGTTATGTAATGAATTGAATATATTGTTGGTTTTTTTTATTTTCTTTTTTTTTATATTTTTTCGGTTTCCATTTCCATTTTTCGCTTATTTCGTCCGCTCTACGACTTCAAACCCAATTTTATTTGCTAAAAATAGCTATAGGTTGTTTATTTGCTAAAGAAATATTTGCTAGAGGTTGTTGCCCTCGAAAGATGAAACAAACTTGAAATTAAAATAAAGCGGTTCCATTTCTTCTTTAGCAAAAAAGTTTTCTCTGCACACCTATTTTCAATATATCTTTCACTTTCTCAAAATTTTTCTCTTCTCTTTTTCCTAAAACAAAGAAAGTGTAGATAAGAACAATTTTGTCATAGACAGTATTCCAGACAAAATCTTCTACTACAATTTTTTTTCAGTATTAGCTTTTAGTACAACGCTTGCTTAATGCGGAATCTGTGAGCGTTTTTTTGTTCATTATAAATTGACGCTCCGAAATGAGCCAGCAGTTCTTTCGTTTGCCTAATTCTTCGATGTTCCTATTTTTAAATTTTTAGGTATTAGCTTGTTCACAATAACATCAAGGGGCGTTTCTTGCCATCCCTTATAGCAATGAGATTAAGTTGTAAAAAAGCCGTTTATTTGGGACAACGGTCAAACAAAACAAAAAATTTTCTTGCAGATAGTTGTTTTAATAAATAAAATTTGTAAAAAATTTGCCACAGAATAGTTTATCAATTAGTTGAAATCATGATATGGCTGCTTTTGCTATTTATTCAGAAAGACCATAGTTACATACAAAACATCTGAAGTGACATGATATAGCTAAATTATAATGTAGGCGCAGACTCTTGAAACGACTTTAAAACTCTAGTGGGGGCTCAATATAGACTATAATAACAAGGTCCGGCAATTGGTTAAAATACAGCTAAAGTCTTCCCAAAGGTGCAGTCGGAGTCTTTTCAAAACCAGTTAAAGTCGAGCAAGGTTTTTTAATGGGTCCGCTACTACTCATTTTTATAACCAACAAAGTCGATATAAGGCCATTTGTGAGTCCTGGCCATAAGTATGTTCAAAAGTCTGCTTTTTGGTACCAGGTACGTGCAGCTCTTTTAATCACTATTGCTTTTACTTTAGTCAACAAGTATGCTCCATCATCTTTTATAATTCCAAAGAACCATAAATCCCTCAAAAAAGCTGCCAAATTTTCAGAGAAGATTGTTCATATTTTTGGAAGGCGAAACAAAGTGAATAACGCCGCAATTTTGTTATGGCTAAGGTAATAGTACCATTACACTTAAACTATCCGAGTTCGTTCAATCAGCGAATAAGGTAATATACTCCAGCTGCCATAACTGCTTTATCTTAACAGTTGACAAAATTATTGAGTCTTTGGGATTCTTCCAAATGGTTTTTAAAATGGACTGCTCTGGCGCAAAGTAGTATAGTCTTGCTCCTGTGTTGAATTCTAAAGAAAGAATTCTCGAAAAAGCAGGTTTTTGAAGAAAACGTATGGTGAACACATGAAAAGAACTTGCTCGACTATAACTGGTTGTGAAAAGAAGCCATTTAGACCCTTGAAAAGCCGTTAGCTGGACTTTAACCAATTGTTGGACTGTGTAATTATATTATATTTCGGCCCCTCCAGACATTCAAAGCCTTTTCATGAGTCTGCACCTAAACATCGGTAGTGAACTCTCAATTAAAGCATTTTGCTCATTCATGTTAAAATGATGGCTAAAATTTTCCTGCTTTTCTTGTGTGATATTGAATGACATCTCTAAGTAAATTAGAAGTAGCCAACATAAACGTTCACTCTGAAATATAGAACCAATGAGCTACGTAATCCTAAAATTTTTTTGACGCATGTCAGAATCAACAAAAAATGAGCTCAAATACGTTCCCAGCAACTGTCTCATTCCGCCTTTACTTCTTGTAACATCTATTAGGTGTCTGGTAAAGCTTTCATACATTCTTTTAACAACATCTGCATAAATTCTTTTAAATATTTCCACCAATTTTTGAACGAAATATTGCTAAATTTCTTTTTTTTGTAATTGCTACTTGAAAATCACGCCAAAATTTTCAATTCGGTACAAATCTGGACAATATATTTGACCATTCTAACTTTTTTTCGAACACTTTCACTGCAAACTTTTTTTCCAAAAAATAATTATCAACGATTTTTGATTAGGAGCCAAAAGCATTATCCTGTTCATTTTTCTTCTTGAAATCTGAAAATTTTCAAATAGTTTACAATGGATAGCTAGTTAGGACCCCTATCAAGAATTTTTGTCCGTTCGATACGAGTGCATTCTTAAACATTAGAGAACTCACTTTTTTAAAGAAAGCTGCTCAAATTCTTAGAAAATTTTCAACAATCCCATCATTGAAGGTGATTGCTCTGTTCTTATCAGTAAAGTCATTTAGCCAGAATTACAGTAACTTCTTGAGTCTAATAATCAAGCATTACAACCAAAAACAGTTGTTTTTTTCCTTTTTCTCATACTAACTTTTTTGCAGTTCATCTTAAGAAATTTTTATATTTTTGCATCGTTATTTTGGATTTATACCTTAGCAGGGGAAAAAGTTGTGAGCTATCCTAATTTGTTCCAATGAAGTTCTGAGTTCTTTTAGATCGTCACACTTGGATTTTTTGACAATTTTTTGGGGTCTTCTTAGATATTTGTTGCCTCGAAAACGTTACTTGCGATCACTCAGTGTAAAATTATCAAGCTTAAGTTAAAATATCATGAATCATCAAAGGTTGGAGATCAGAGAGAGTTTTGGATCTATCAGTGACGATTCTCAACAAAAAATAGAAACAGTAGATTGACTTAATTTTTTGTATGTACAAAATGAAATTTTATTTTTTTGTTATAGAAAATTTGTTGAGCCATCATTTGAAAATTTGTCACCGGAAAATTCCCAATACATTGATGCAATTGGGAGATAATTTTTATTCGATAAATAGGCTAGAAGAGTTAAAGATAAGTTTTTAGGGGCGATTTTGTCGACCAGAGTTTGATTTTCCCTTTTGTTTTCCAAGGCCAAGCGAATCTTCAAAAATAACCGATCCATCACATTTCATTACTGTCTTTTTGAATCAAAACCAATCAGAACCAATTGATCCTGAAGATAAGCATATACAATTCGGACACTTGAACATTAACTTTTTGGTTAATAGTGCGAACTTCCGGAAAATAGTTACTTTGCCGGCAGAAAATAACCTCTCTATAGTTGAAAATATTGAACCAACTCGGGAAACCTCGAGCACGAAATCAGCACTGGATGCTTTTTTTTCAAACACTTTGTCTTCTGTTCACACTACTGATTCCGGCATTTTGGACCATCATGCAATAACACTAAAACTTGAACAATCTCTGGAAAACTCGTCCACCAGGAACGAAAAGTTTACAAGAAAATGGGCCAAATTAGAGAACCGTAAATTTGTCGAACACCTCAATATCATCTTGATAGACAAATTGAATGTAAATGCCTGTAATGGTAGTGAATGGTCCTCCGATAAGTCTTTTGAAAAACTGCATGAAATTTTGATTAATACCTTAAACGAAAGTTTGATTAAAACCCTACCAATATTAGAGTCAACAAAAATTGGAGTACAAAAAACATGGATAGATAACTATGGGACAACTGCTGCGGCAAAAAAAGTTCCCGAGAAAGTTGTGTCTACAAAACCCAGATAATAGTGTTCTGCAAAAAGATTACAAGGCTCAATGCAAGTTTGTCAGAAATCTAATCAATCAAAAACTAAGAAATTTTTGCCAAAATAAGATCGAAAAAGAAGCAGCCAATAGCAAAAGAAGTTTTTTCAATCTCTTCAAAGAAACATCGGGCAAAACGCTACCGGCTCACCACAATAAACATATAGTAGAAAACATAGAAACCCTTAACACTTTTTTCGCAAACATTGGAGTAGAGCTAGCAAAAACGTTTGATACAAAGCAGAGATATGAAAACGAAACTAACATAAATACCATGTTCTGTTTCCCAATTACCAGTTCCGAAGACATTGACACACTGCAAGCGCTTCCATCAAAGTTTAGCTTAGACTGCCACAAAATTAACAACTTTTTCTCAAAAAAGTTTCTCGGGCAGTTAGTCCACTACTTGAAACATTATATAATGAATGTCTGAAGCACAGATTATTCCCACAGTGCCTGAAAATAGCCAAATGTGTGACTTTTTTTCAAAAACGGTGATCGCAGCTAACCCAAAAACTACAGACTACCTCTCACCTTTTCCTGCAATTGGCAAACTGTTCGAAAAAATATTATATAAAACAAATTTATGCGTTTTGACCAAAAACAACGCATTTTCAATAACTCAATTTGGTATTCGAAGCAAATTAAGTACCGTTGATGGTATAGCTTCATCAACTGAAGAAATCAGAGCAAACTGATATAAATCAAAAAACCTACCTAAATAACTTTAGTGATCTAAAAAAAATCTTTTGATACTGTGAACCATGAGCTACTATTGAAAAAGACAATATATTAGAATAGGAAAAGTTGAATCTGAAAAGAAAAGCGTTAAATGTGGAGTCCCACAAGTATCAATTCTCGGTCCGCTGCTTTTCACTATCTACCTAAACGACGTTTAAACTCTAAAATCTAAAGAAAGCCAAACTATACTTTTTGCTGACGACACAGTTGTTTCTAATAAAGACTGTATTGAGACTGTAAGAAAAAAACACGATGCCGCACTAGCCGCAGTTGCGAGCTGGTTTCATAAAAGCAAATTGACAGTTAACGCAACAAAAACAAAACACATGGTGTTTGGAAAAGGACGCAATTTAAACAAGCACTGAACGACAAATGATCGAGCAGAAATTGAACAAACCAGCTCTCCTAGGTATCTAGGATTAATATTAGACGACCAGTTGAAATTCAAAGATCATATTAGCTACATCAAAGAGAAGCTTTTAAAATTTTGTTCCCTTTTTCTTACCGATTACGCCTTATTTTTACAAGAACACAGCTTCTAAGAATTTTTAAATTATATGTCAAACCAATAGTACAATACGTAATTTTGATCTACGGATCTACTAATGAAAATTTTTTAAAATCAATTAACATATTAATTGAAGGAATTTTAAAAATAGTTTTCTCGAAACGTAAATTCGATCCAATCGAAAAAATACGAGTTCAAAATTTGATAAGCAGCGTCTCAGAGTTATATGCTTTTGAAATATGCAAATTGCTACTAGAACTAATAAAAAGCAAATGCTAAGTGAAGTTTTTTCAACCATAATAGCGGACTCGGACCTTAATGAGATCATGAATAAGAGAAATTGTGGACTGTATGTAAAAGTAGCAGACAAGGATGCGGCAGTAATTCATTGAAATGTAGAGTTCTTGGGATGCTAAAAATGGCATTGAAATAAAACAACTATTTTTTTGAAGTTGTTAGAACAATGAAAGAAGCAAACATAAAAGAATTTGCCATATATTTATGAATCTTTATATAATTGGTAACCAAGACTTTCTAGACAAACACTTTCATGCTCATTTGAGCAAAATTTTTGATTGCAACCTACTCAGTTTCTTCAATAGTTAACCTCTACTAGATAGAATGACTTTTCTCTTTTAAACATTTTTTTCTTCATTATTTCAACTAAAATTGCACAACTCTTCCGTGAGGCGCCTAAAAACAAACCAGATAGATTTAATGGCGACCTCGTAGTGTCGCAAATTGTAGTCAATTGTATTTGTATAATGTATGTACTTTCTTGATACTATTTTGTGATAACTGCACTACGAACAATTTATTTTTTTAATGTTAAACGCTATTAATCAATAAATGGCCTTAATCGTTAAAGAGTTTTAATTCCGGTTGTTGCCAGTTCGGCAGTTTATCAAAAGGCTTCTTGAACAAAAGGTTTCAATAACTTTTTTGATAATTACATTTCCACTAAAAATTTGTTGTGTCAAGTTTTTATTTGACACTTTTTCATAATTAAGTCTGGTTCTCAACGTCCCTTCTATTTAATTCAATTTGGCCAATTACTGATTTGGTTTTTTGTGAACTTTGTTTATAGAAAAATCAAAGTTTTTTTTCTTGACTAAGCTCGGTGCCATTGATTTCAAAATTTAATTCCAAGCAGCTGATGGAATTGGTTTTTCTTCCAAAAATTGCTTCGTCTTAGCATTTTGTTTCAATTGGGTTCAGCTGTAATTTGTCATTTTTCATTCAATTTTTATCACCACACAATGAAACGTTTATTAAATTGTTGGTACGATAAGCAGCATTTGTTTGATTATCTCTAATCGAAATAACTCATTGCGTTCAAGCCAATTATCCAGAATATTTGGTTTTTTCTGACTCATGATCTCGAACCATTCATGCTTTTTTAATTTCTTCTGATATCCAAATAAGACACACTTTATCAAAATAGTTTACCAACCTTTTCTTTTGTAACTTTGACCCCTAATAATAATAAAATGACGAAGTCTTTTCAAGGCTATAAATTTCGTTAAAACTGAATCATTTTAGGAAAAGATGTTCCCTCAGAAGTGAATGCAAAAATGATGCTACTTTATTAATTTCTGTGTTGGTATTCGGATATGAATTTTTTTAATTTGAGACAACGACAAGTGCAACTTCTTTGTTAAACGCTGAGAAAAATTTACTTCGCTCTGTTAAAAATTTGACAACTGAAAGTCTTTTTCCAATCTTCTATTTATTTGTTTACAAATCAGCTGAATTTTGGCAGTCAAGTGGTTCGCCATTTCAAATTCAATAGGTCCAAAACTCCAACGAAACAATAACTTCCAAGTAAATCTTGCTGAAAGTCGAACCCCGGCCGATTTTGATCCAGATGAGCACGAAAAACCCTTTCACGATCAAAATTGTCTGATCAATGGGTAGGATTTTTGTATTACTTGGACTCAAAAGATCCGAAATAGCTGCGTAAAGACATTTAGTTGACGGCAAATTATTATCACAGAATTTTTATAACTTTTTTCTATGATCGTCAGCGGTCTATCTAGTTTGAGATGTCTGAGCGCGCGTGTGTGTGTAAGTGTGTTTGAGTGTGTGTGTGTGTGTGTGTGTGTGTGTGTGTGTGTGTGTGTGTGTGTGTTTATTTGTGCGTGATGTGTGTGTGTGTGTGTGTGTGTGTGTGTGTGTGTGTGTGTGTGTGTGTGTGTGTGTTTATTTATGCGTGATGTGTGTGTGTGTGTGTGTGTGTGTGTGTTTATTTGTGCGTGATGTGTGTGTGTGTGTTTATTTGTGCGTGATGTGTGTGTGTGTGTGTTTATTTGTGCGTGATGTTTGTGTGTGTGTGTGTGTGTGTGTGTGTGTGTGTGTGTGTGTGTGTGTGTGTGTGTGTGTGTGTGTGTGTGTTTATTTGTGCGTGATGTGTTTGTGTTTGTTTTTGTGTAAGTGTGTTAATGATACGGATAATGAGACCCACACAGTAGAGAGATGAAGTTTGCGATTTTAATAAAGAATTGTGTTCGCAAGCCGAAATTTGTGTACGTTCGGATCATTACCAAGCTAAAGTAGGATCATGGTAAGAAATTGTTTGAATGCGTCTGATGATAAAACGAGCACACAATTTCATTTCCATACAAAAATTTTCTGACAGTTTTACGTTTAGAGATGAATTGATGGGTTATATGAAACAAAATTTAGCAATAAGCTAAGAACTAATTATGGCTGATTTTTGGGTCATAATGAATTTGATTATTAACTAGCACTTTTACCCGGGTTTATTTTATTCATGCTCAGTCAGTTCTAACTTGATCCTCCCTTAAAAATTTTTACCCCTTGGTGGAGACAGCTATTGATTGGGTGATTAAAAGCCCAGCCCCATTATTAGAAAAAAATACTCCTTTGTTGCTTTCTACAAGTAAAATGGTGAACCAATAAATGTAATTTTCCACATTTTGAACCTTATTGATCCTTGCAATAAAAACTGACATTGAAAATGTTTTATCTCTAAAGTTTCATAGGAAGTTTTTCCAATTGAAGGCTTCAAATAATTGTGCAAAAGATTTTAACGAGATTTTTATTGTTTGAAGTCCTTCTTTAAGCATTGAAATAGGAAAATGCCTGCAGAACTTCAGAGAAATTTTTTTACTATCATTATTCTTTGAGCTTTTGAATCGGAAAAATTGATATGGCCTTATACGAAAACCTACTAGGATTTGTAAAATTTTCGGAGTTGTGAATCTCGCAGCCAGTGATAAAAAGGATTAAAAAACGTCTGCGTGCTTTAAGTGTTCTGTTTATTATCTTCTTTAGTATCTCATAATTGAGAACTCAGGCAGTACATGTATTTTGTACGGTGCCGTAAAAAATTTGATACGGCCGTAGACCATGAGGTTCTAAGTTTCATAATTTTTCTTTCGCACCGTATAAGTCCCAGAAAGGTTTAAAAGTTTTGTCTAAGGTGAAAAAGTCTGGAATTTTTTAAAATCTGATCATGGAGTATAAAGATGAATTGCATTACCGTCCATAGATATTTTGTTTTTGTCCCGCTTTAGAGTGCAAAATTGTTCCAATTCGCAACTTATTTTTCTGTCGGAATTTGGACTGCAATGTAGCGCAGTTATATTTTTTATTTTATATTTTTTGTAAAATCTATTTGCTTAGTATGTCTGATTACCGAAATACGGAAGATATTTATCTGGGTTCATGTGATGTTAAGTTAAACTGGACAAATTCCGACACGGTTAGAAAAAAGAAAAATTGAATCTTCTCCGTTTTTGACCCAAGTTTGGTAGGGAACCCCATGTACAAAGCACGTGCATTACATAATAAATCTTTATGTGAAAAAATAGCACGTGCGTCTGGGAGTCGAAAATAATATGCACCCACTAAGCTGGGGTGCGGGGCACAAACGGAAGAGATCCTGAAATTGAATAACCAATTCAAGCGACAATTCATGGTGAAAATAAGACCTAATGAAAAATGAGTTGGGATGATCAGTTGGAAAATTGGACACTTTTGTTTTCACAACAGAATCGGCAGTTTGTTCAAAAAGGAAACTTTGCATTATCTGTGGCAAAATTATTTGCAAAAATAATGATCCGACACCTTAGCTGTCGCTATTCATTTTTGCGAAATGAACTGATATCTGTAACTAATAAAAGGCAATTTGTTTCATAATTGAAGATGTCTAGCAAGTAGTTTAAACCAGTTTCAACTCTTTTATTGTTATAATAACCTCAATTTCATAGAAATGAGGAAAATTGTTTGCAAGTTCAGCTCACAGAAAACTTTCAAGAATCTGTGTTTACTTAATGTTGTGTTCCGATTAGTTTAACCCAGACTTTGATCATTTTCATTCTTTTGAATCGTACGCTTTGAATCGTCGATACAACTTTTAACCGTTATAACAAGTTATAACCGAGTTAACCTAGTCGACTAAAAGAGTTTCTGAAAATCTTGCTGAATTACTTTTTCTAACAAAACTTAACATTGTGAAAATTCACAGATCATATCAAAGGCATTCCCAATTTGCATTTCCTGGTAAATGCGAATTAAGTCACACTTAAATGACAAACTTAAATGACAAAAATGACAAAATGACAAAAATGACAAACTGCAGCTCAAAGTTTGGACACCCAGAATCAAGTCCACGACCCAAGACAGGTATTGGCCAAACCGACTTCGGTCGCAGACAGTGGGGTCCGATGTGACCCAGCTAAATGGACTGGAAATATTTTGGCTCGCCCTTCCGCTGGCCAATGGCACTTCTGGACAGCGGTCTGGCCGATGCGGTCTGGCGGTCTGGTCTTGTGTCTGTTCTTCTGGCCTATGGTCTGGACAAAGTCTGTTCAGTCTGGTCAATGGTGGCCAAAGACTGTTTGGTCAGGCCAAGCGTGGCCAAATCCTGTTCGGTCTGGCCTGTCATAATTAATTTATTCACTACCGTTTTGCGATGCGAGATGACAGCTTAATTTTAGTAATGAATTTCGACAAGCAAAAAACTTGTCTAAATTCTACCCTCAATTTTGCGGAGCGACTTCAAGAGAGAACTTTGCTAAATGAATTTGAACTGATTATTGAAAGAAAACGAATCTCAGCTACGCGTCAACAAAAGTATTTATGAAAAGATTTGACTGATTATCCAGCGGGAATTAAATTGAACGTCGACAGGAAATAACTCGGACAAGCGGGAAAAACGAAATGAAATCTGAATAATAAGGAAAAGAAGCGAAATTTAGTCTGAAGTAAAATTTTGCATCATATTATTTTACTTCACTAAATTATTGAATGGTGAACAGGTATAGCATACCCCCTAGAATTGTGATTAAAATTTCACACAGATAGAATTTAAACAATAATAACAATTTTACATTATTAATAAATGATTTTCCATTAAACACGTGATAACAAAAAATTCACTGTTTTTGATGGCTTGTGATAGGTAATGATGTACAGTTTCAATTGTTGTTCAATACAGTGTTACGCAGAGTCATTTTTAAAATTTTTGCCTCAAACTTAGTAGCAATTGTATCGTCCTCGTGTGTCGGGCTCCTGCTGTCTTTCAAGCATCTCACTCGAGAACCGGGAAGGGAGACCGCTCCAATGACAAGCGAGATATTTTGCTCCTCTGGTGCCTGTTCCGCTGTTGGTTGAACCGCTTCAATAGCGGATATTGATGGAGGCTGGTAGTTTTGATGTCTCCAATTCGGCGCTTACACTTGGGTTGAGCAGTGAACAGTGAATCCGATGATGAGTCGAAATAATCATAATACTTCGGGCTACTTCTGGTTCTTATACTGGGTCGCTTGTGCGTGTTACCCGCCTTAGTGCGAGGAACTTGTTAAAGAGCAGATGAGGTTGCGTTTGAAATTCTATGTTGGATTAACTCGTCTGGCAATTCTTCAGTTAGTGAAGACGTCAATTCCTGATCGCCGCAAAATTTGAAATTTTTTAAATGCGTCCTCTCATAGTGCGTGCTATATTTAATTTTGAAGATGGTTCCCCGAAGTCCGCATCAAGTAATTTTTTGTGTTTCAATTTCTCTTGTCGCCTTTGAGTTTTCGTGTCACATCCTTGACGTGGCTTTTTTTTACTCGGATTTTGTTTCACCAGTGAGAGGTCCATGTTGGTCTGCGTACAACTTTAGTGGAGTTTGGTACTCGAGCTGAGTGACAAATTTAGCAGCATTGCTATTGGGAACTGATACCACTGATTTTCCTAGTTGTTTTTTTTTTCGAGGTAGTGGAATTCACTTTTATAACAACCAAGCCCGGTGCATGCACTTCATTTAGACCTTCTAAGTTATTCTTAGACCTTTTTCGTGCGTATTTTGGGCCAATTTGAGCTGTACAATTCGTTTGTGTAAGGGCATGGGACAGCATAGATTTTAACATAGAAAACGGTACTCATCTTCATTATTGTTCTTCTCACGTTCACTTGCATCGTGTGTGGCCCTGGCCATTCCATTCTCAACTTCCCTATTGCTCCAATATCCGCTAACCTATTTGTTTTTTGGGGGAATGGCCTCTGGAAGAACTGTCTCTTCGTCTAAATAATAATATAGTGCCCTTGTACGATAGATTAGACAGCTTAGGTGTAGTACAAATTAGGCTCAGATTATTAGATTTTCTACCAATGTGAGCTTCAAAGGCCGAAATCTTTATCGTTTTTTGTTTATAAATTCGCATTTGGTATATTATTATCTTTAATGCCTCATTTATGTTGAACAAGTTTGCGGTCAATCATTTTTCCTTTATATATGATACACTTTTTTTTAATAATCTGAAATAGTCTTTCTACCGGTCCAATTGAACGGTGATCAATAACTGGAGCTTCAAAAATAAACTTCTTGTTTCTATCAGAAGAAATCTTTACATAATTTCCCACAAGGAAATTTGCTTTATCTAACCGGAATGTACGTGGCACACCTAAATTTTACTTTTATACATGTGCAGAAATTTTGTTATGCTTTTTCAAGTTAGTTAATTTTGTTATGCTTTTTCAAATATAGGTTGTGGGGGGTACTCGGAAAAATTCTCAATTGGTGCCAGAAAGTATATTCCATTATCTTCTTCGCCATAAAGATGTCCTCCAGATCAATTTGTATTTCCTGGGTTGGTTCAGCACAAGGTATATGAGGGTCGAGATGAATTGCTTTGCGGGAGTTACCGATTAATGACTCTTACCAATTGCAGTGCAAGGTTTACACTCTGTTGAGTTGACAATCATCTCCCTACTCATGTATGGAAACCAGTAGTGTGTAGCCATAAATATCATGCCCCAGGTACTCGGGGGGCTAGAATGTATGTCGTCAGTAAAAACCGTAAGACATTCGGGATGTCAATTTTTTCGTCTAAGCAAATGTGAGTTCCGCCAGTATGAAAGTATGTGCGGTTTCTCAGTTTTAGTCCTTCCGTGTTATTGGTAATAAATGAAGTTGCGCTTTTTTGATGCCGCATTTTTAATTTTGAGAGAAGTTAGTGGGCTTTTACTAAATACTTTCCACACAATATTATCAAAAGTTGGCGAATGGGACTTTTAGTGAGTATTGTGCTGATGTTTAATGAGGATTCCGTCGAATCGGGTGTTGGGGTAGAGGGAATGTATGCATTACTAGATGTTTCACCAAATCTAATTGGAGTTGATCTTTTCTTGTTATGTTCGAAGGTCATGGTAATTTTTTTGACAAAGATTGGTTGAGATTTTGTGAGAAATTAACTGAATTGATTTTAATATTGTTGTCTGACTTTTGCAATTCTGATTGGAATGTCTATTATTCTGCTGGAAAAAGTTCTGAATTAACTCCTGCTCAGTGGGGGTATTTTTGTTTAGGTAGGTGTTAACCAATTGAGGTGGATTTTAACTAGCAAGTGTTGTGTTAATAGGTGTTTCTGGCGCAGAATGTGACTACTTAGAATATTTGTAATTTTGACCGGTGTTTAATGCTGGATTTTGCTGAGTGGGTGACGAGTAATAAGCTTGAGTGAATGAATATTTGGCAATTGAACCATTTAATTTGATAACTAGCTATGCGGGATTGTCTGTTTTACTTAGAGAGTGTGAGCGGGGTGAGAATTTTATGGAATTTAAATTCAAACACTTTGCGGACGCGAAAGTTAATTCTAATTTGGCGACAAAAAAATTCCTCGTCATAAACAGATACCTTTTAGTTTTTTCGGATGTCAAGATATGTGGTCCACAAGACCCATTCTTGCACCTGGCATGTGTTCAATTGAAAATTGGTACGGTAAATAGGTCAACCCAACGAGTGAAGCGGTTGTTATAGTATATGTTGTAACGATTGTCCTTGAGTATTGAATGCAATTCTCCGTGATCCATAATTATTCTATTTTAATGACCGTTAAGATAATTTTGTGACCGATAGACAAAAATACTCCAAACAGCTCTAAATAATTTACACTACATTACTCTTCACGTGAAATTCGGAATCTTGAAGTATAATCTATATGTTTCCTACAGTCTACGGTCAGTTGTTCTAGAGCAACTCTGGCGCGTGATGCATCACATTTAAATTAATTTTCGAGTACAGTGTTAAGGTGACAATTTTCCTTGGCATTCACGATCTTATTTTTCATTTCCTTTAAACAGTTTAAAACAACTTTAGTAATTTGCGTAATACCGGACGAAATGGATGATCTATCTTAGCAAGGTCGGGAATAAATTTACTGTTGTTATTCACCGATCCAAGAAATGATCGAAGCCTTTTTATGGTTTTTGGTGGTTCAAGAGACAAAAAAGCAGATGTTTTGCTTTCGATTGGCAAAATCTTTCTTGTGAAAGCTGGTAGCCAAGCAAATCGATTTTTAGTTTAGCAAATTGGCGTATGGGTACAGTTATTATTAGGTTTTCTTCATCTTATCTCGGGAAAAAATCTAAATAAACCTTTTTGAGCTCGTCTTCAGTACCTTTGCCAACTTCTAAATTGGCAAGTAAGAAAGGTCATTTTTTAATCCGACATAAGCATAACCAAATAATTTTTTGAAATCCAGGAGGCATATCAGTAAAGCCATAGAATCCACTTTAAAATTTGCCATTGCCTGTCATACTTCCACTTTTTATATTTATGTTAAATTGTTTAGCAGTTTCAAGCCGTAAACTTTATAGGAATTGTGCATAATTTAGATCAATTGCTCAAAAATTAAAAAGTGTTCAGCGGTACTGGATCAGTAATTTGTTGAGATATTGATTCAATTAGGGTTTCTGTTTTTGAGATTTGGTGTTTATTTTTGTTCTGTGTTAAGTTCTTTTGTTCTTTGAGTGCCAACTGTTTAGAATGATCTGTCTTAGCTGTAACTGAAATAAAATATTCAACTGAATATTCAGTTAGTTTTTCAGCTAATTTTCTTTTAGTAAATTAGTAGTTCTATGTTTACATTATTTTGTAAATTAATTGGACTGCGTCTTCTTTTTTGATGTCTTGGTGAAAAATGTTCATGAACTTTTGATTTTGGTACAAGAATTGTTGATCTAGCGAGTTATCAATTTATGAAACAAAGTAATTACTTGTTTTTTGTTAGCAAAACTGTGTAGATTACATTTTGCAGATAGAATTTGCGTAACGGCAATTTCGTGTTGGTCAAAGAGATAGCGGCCAATTAGTGGCTTGATGCCTTCTTCTGCTATCGTGCATTTTGAGGTTGGAATGTACCTACAATTGCTTGTCTCTAAGGTTCGGATCTTTCTTGTACGCTTTATTTTTTCGTTTGAAAACGTGCGCAATGGTGGCTTGTCTGTTTCGCTTATCCAGATTGCTTGATAAATACTCCTCACCACTCACGTTGCGAGTGACTTATCCAAAATGATACATGCACTTGCTGAATCAACTGGTTGGGTGAAGGATATTTTGCCAACTTCTATTGGAATGTTCAGTGGCTCAATTTTTGCGACACTTTCCTCAAGTTTAGGCACCAGGTTAACGCTCCCAACTATTGTAATTGTATTTGTACTTTTTGTTGTTTTGTGACAATTGCACATAAATGACGACGCTGTTCAGTTGATGTTTTTCTAAAGCATTGACTGATTATTTTATTCAGGTTATTTCTTGGTTTGGGTGGTTTCAACAAACTGTTGCTAAGTGATCGGATGAATTGCGACTATTTCAGGATTTTCCAATTGCAATACATTTGTATTTGTGACCTGTGACCCAAAACAGTTCTCAGTTTTAGCAGTGGGGCGCAAGCTGTCTTGACGCTCGCTTCAAAAAGTAATTCGTTGCTCATTCAGCGGAGCGAGAGTTAGCCGGGTATTATGTCCTATTTACGCTTGCCGAGACAAGAGTTTGTTTATGGGTTTGACTATGAGCTTTTTTGAGTTTCCATTTCTTTTTGCAACTGTTTCTTTGTATTTCGGGATCCATTTAGTTTGTTATGAACTCTTTTATTAAGACGTCTCGTATAAATGCTTCCTCTTAGTTATCAGTGTCGCAGTTTTTGTCATTTTTTTCAGTTTTCCGTAGAAAATTTCAACCGTTTCATCTCTGAATTGTTTTGTTATGAGAAAACCATGTCTGTCGAAAACTGTATTTCGGTTCTGATAGACGGTTCTTCCGTATTCCAAGATCTTCGCAGTAAGTAATATGTATACGATGGTGTGCCGGTTCTTGAACTTAGGTATCCGTTGATCCTTCACTCCAAAATATAGACACCAGTCAACACTCTTCGGTTCGGGAGATGCCATGGTTTATCTCAGCATATTATGCCAATCTTCATCAAACGTTTGCCTTTTTTCACCAGTTCCTCTTCTGCTCGGCAATCGGGGCAATTTTTTCTCATTCTGATTGCGCCTGTAATGTTTGATTTTCTCCTCGTAGGTGGGTTCCAATGGCAATTCTTTTTTTCGGATTTGAGGCCAAAAGGGGTGTCTACTACGATGGTCATATTGCAATCTCCTTTTTTTCCAGCTGACAGGTGGGTCTAGAGTTGGTTAGTCCCAAAATGCATCAATCTCCCGAAGAAGGATTCGCCTGTTTGCTGACTGTGCTATGTGGTACCTAATTCGTTCACTACGTTCTTTGCGATTCGAGATGAGAACTTAATTTCAGAAACGGAATTCACCAAACGAAACACATGCGAATTTTTTAGTCTCAGATTTGCAGAGAGGATTCAAGAGAAAAATTTGCTAGCTGAATTTGATCTGATCAATGCAAGAGAGTGAAATTGAAGTACTCGTCAACAAAAGTATTTGTGAACAGAATTGATTGGTCATGTAGCGGGAAGTAAAGTAAAAGTGAATATTCAATAACTCAGACAAGCACAAAATGTGAAATAAAATATGATTAATATGGAAATAAAGGCCAAAATAATTTGAACAAATCATTTTAAAATTACTGCATCAACTAAAAGAAGGATGTCGAGGCATGACACGGCCAATACTTATTTTTGGGTCTGGTTGCCCTAGCCAATACTTACAATTTTCTTCAGTAGCAGACTTCATCCTGAGCAGTTCTGTTCGCTTAGAGCTCAAAAACTGACTCAAAGATATCACTGTACGTTTAATGCAAGAAACTTGCGCAATGGAAAAGATGAAGTGTCTGGTTAACTTGTGAAATAAGCATAACTGGCTGATTACAACAGGATCAACTGAATGATTTGAATTACTTTGCTAAACGTACACTATTGAAAAAATTCGCGTTTTGAGGATACACGTGCCCTTTATTCATTGATCCAGATTTTGCCTGAAAGCTGAATTGTGCATAATTGTGGCGATGAAATGCGAACACGAATAACAGTTCTTCTGAGCAACTATAACTATTTGACGCAAGCGATATTCAAGAGCAATAGAATTGTTGTCCAGCATTTGCATATGATTTATGCTGCAGTTCAAAATGAACTATGACTTGAAGTATGATTGGTAATTAGATAATTTGATCAACACCGCTTCGTTTTGGCTGATCAGTTCTCATAATTGGTACTCGTTTCTTATATATGGACGGAACGACCAATTAGGAGCGCTTCAAATTAAGGAGGTTAATTGGATGGACCGATTGGATCTGGATGTCAAAGCGTAGTTTTCATTCGATAGGATGAGCTTCAGATTTTTATTTACAAAAATCGTTCGGTGCAGATTATTTTTCTTCCAATTTGTGATGTTAAAATTCGAATACCTCAATTGTAAACAAATCAAGTGGAAAATCGGGTTACGTTTACTGTGGAGTTTTTGTGACAATAATATGAAGACAGCAGATACAAAATTTTGTCACAATTGAACAATTTTATCAAGTTTTAGGAATTGTGGATAAATGTGGCCAATGTTTCCAGTTTTAAGTTGTTTTAAATTTATTTTGCTAATATCAGTGTTGTCCAAGCAGTCTCAACAACTTAATCTGAAAACTTTTTGGCTGATAGTGGTCATTTTTTTGAGTAAATTAATTTCACCAGTTGATACAATTGGCAACGTGATGCGGCATTGTTTCAGTCAAAATAATAACGGGGTAAGTAAAATAAGTTGATTCGGTCAAGATAGTAGCATTCGTTGACAACCAGAGGGAATGATAAGCAATAATTGTTGAAAGAAAAAATTTGAAAAACTGTTAGCAAATTATGCAGCTTCATCTGTCATTTTTAAAGTTCGGCAACTGTTACAATAGGTTTTTGCGGAAAACAAAGTTAGCCATTGTTATTGCAGTAGTATCTACCTGCATCAATTATCATTGGCAAATAACTGGAAAATAAGCACTTTCAACTAGCTTTGTTATATTTTAGACCCGTTTTAAACATCTGCATTTTTTGCAAAGTTACAGTTTGCGATTAAATTTTAAAGGCACTATACTAATTTTAGGCTCGTGAAACTCGTCATAAGCGGTTGAACAGAACTGGTTTTTCAGCGGACTAAAAGCCCACACTCTGTTTCCCTCTCCTTCTTTTTCTCTCGGATCTTCCAAGTTTATTATTCTAATTGCGGATGGAGTGTGGAATTTTTCTTCCATTTTGGTCATGAAAAAGAACCTATATGCTAAATCGCAGTCGAAATAACTGGTTCAATCTGAAGCGAATTATGGTTTAACCGACGATTCTTTACACCTGCTGATTGTTCCACGACAAATGCCTGGAATATCAGTTATAACGTTCCAGTTTCTTGATCTCAAAAAACATCAACTCTCAGTAAAAAAAAAACAATTTTCAATTCAAAAAGGTGTTTTTTGTTTACTACTGCACAATTGACTTCATATAGGAGATGAATGAAGTGACCATTACTGTTGATAGATTTTGTTTCAGGGTTCAGTTAGAACCGAATGTTTATCCAGATATAACGTTTTGTTATAAAGTTCCAGTATTGCAGAATGATTTAGGCAAGTCCACTGTCGGAGACTTGCCACGGGACTCAAATTAGAATAAATGAGCGTGCTCTAAAGCATACTGGAACGTTCGGACGACAAAAAAATAGTTTTTGGTAAAAACGATACAGCAATTTTTAATTGCTTGTGTAGATGAGTTTATTCTTTCTTTAGATTCCAACCTTATGCAGTATTACCACAAAATTTTTTTGTAATGCACAAAAGGTTCTAATTCTTTTATAGAAGTCTTCATCTCAAATTTGGATTTCTTGCAAACTTCATCGCAAACTTTGTTGCAATAAACAAATGTTTTTAGCTTCATCGCTTCAAACATGACCGTTTAAACATATGAGCAGCAGGCAAAAACTTAATGATAAACAGAATTGAACGATAGAAAACAGATTAGAAAGCAGCGCTTCCTTACTAAGCGGCTTCGAAGAGTCAAGTGACAAATTAAAAAAAAAATGTTACAATGGAAATGCTGTCCTCTCACACCAAAAAATTTTTTATGCAATGAAAACTTGGATATGCAGCAAAACACTATCGGAAGGCAATTCACAAGGAAAAAAGGAGCCCATTAAAAATTCAAAAATAAAGAACAAGGTAATAACAAACCCGATGGAACACTGTAGAGTTGAAACTAATTTTTGTAACGGAACAAAACTGCTTTTTAATGTCTTTTTTATCGAATTTCACAGCCCAATGCAGTCAAAAACTATTCTAGCTTGAGTACTTCTGTAACTCAATAAATTACTTTTTATATTAATCAAACTGAGCAAGGCTATCCGAAGCTTTGTCGCATCTACTTTTTATAGTGTTCCATCAACAGAGCTGAAAAGAATTTGGTGTCGGACGTGTTGTTGAAGATGAAACTATTTTTCATTTTTTGCCAAAATTAGCCTTAAAGATGTTGCTTAATGGGTATTTTGTTTTTGCGGAGCAAAGCAGTTGGGAATCGCTACCAAGAAAAGAGCCCACACCATCAGGCATTTTAAAAAAAATGTTATTGAGACATCCCTAATCTACTTTTGAAAACGCATTCAAATCCGACTGTTGGAGAAATTTTTCTATCGGTGTGCAAATTTTGATGCCTTGTCGGTTGTTGATTGCCTTTTATTGATTGTCCCAGCATTATAAAATTGATTTTCAATACTTCAAACAAAAAAGTCAGTCAATACTGCTGGTATGCTAATGATGGCATTTCTATTGAGAGAAAAACCAAATTGCGTGAAGCTTTGGAAATGACAAGAACCTGAATAACATATTAAAATTTGAAGCACAGGAAATTTTCTATCGAAAAAAAGTTTTTAACAATTACCATGTGTCAACGGTCACTATTACACATGTGGTATCCTGCGTTTTTGCTTTGCAGCCCCTTAAATAATTTACTGTTTTCGATGCAACTATCCGTCAAATGAATCGATGAAAAACTTCGTTTCTCGCACAAATTCGTTTATCATAAGCGGGCTATATTCATAGGCATTTTGAGAGTTATATTGTAAGATATCTCATTGAACCAGACAGGACTTCCAATTAGCAAAACAATTGTATAATAAGAAGATTAATTGATCGTGTTTAGGTTACAGTAATAATTTTTTCCAGTCGTCTGTTTTAATAGAAAAACTAAAACACCAGAAAACTTGAGAACATCGTGACAGTTCAGAAAGATGAAGCATCATGCAAAATTGCGGCCACAAAACCATCTCAAAAGAGATCGGAAAAAACGTGAGGATTCAGTTTGTTATAACTTTTTTGGTACAAAAATTCCACTATTGATGAGTTTAGTTTGCTATCACTTCAGTTACGACAATCAGTTGTCCACAGCTCACACTCCAGCTGTTGAGCTACTTTAATCTTCGTTTGAATTTCGTGTTGCCGTCATATTCTGACGGACAAAACATCTCCATTTCGGAGACCTGCGTCTCCAGATATTTTGGGCGGTCGTGCCTTGCTATGGCCAGTCATGAACCAAGTTTTGGAAATCAAAACAAAACAAAGCTCGAAAAACTAGTTCTTCAAAGCAAAGCTCAAAAAATAAAAGTTTAAAAAATAGTTCGTATCTTTCAAAAAACGATTGAGATATATAATTGCTTTTAAAATAATCTAATAATTAAAGCTTTAAAGTGAGAACATAAGACCACATAGTAAAACACACAAAACTGGAAAATTGCCTGAATGTGTTTAATTTCTTGGAAAAACGAACATTTTAAAACTAAACTGACTTTTAGGGTTTTTTTTAAAGTAAGGCGGCATCTGACTATTTCATGAAATTGATTTTCAACGCCTGGTAATGATCGCCTTTAACTGTTAAATAGTGCAATGTTTTAAAAATAATTGAGCTCGGGGAAAAACAAGAAAACTGTTTTGATCATACTCCTCTGCCAAAATCGTTCCCCCGATATTTTTCAATGAAGATTTTGCTCTAAATAGTCTCACTTGATAGATACTGTGGTTAGTCTGTTTGTTGGTTCTAGTTAAATATTGAAAAAAACAGTACAAATGTTATCTCGTGTCATCCGCTGCCGTATGACCACAGAGCTTCTTTTTTATCAGCTTCAAAGATGAGGAAAAGAGATATCACAATATCAAGAGCCTTTATTCCCTTTCTGCAAAATTTCCAAGATGCTTTCAAAATCGGTAATTTTTTTGTAAAATAAAATTCTCAAAGAACAAAAATTTCAAAATTCGCACTAAATCAATTAGAAGTAACAATAATCTCAATAAAAAAATGCAGTTTGATGCACAAGATTAGAAAAACGAGTCGTTTTAAATTGGGGCCACCGGCACACAGTTTCTAAATTTTTTGCCAAAAGCTCATACATCACAAGCAAATCTTATGCGCAACATTATTGATACATAAAATGTTTATTGCGTTTAGTTCAAAACGAATTGAAACTAGCAACATCAAATTATCAGTCTCTGTGCCAAAAAAAAAACAACTATTCAACAACTAAGAAAATGATGACTTTTATTTGTTTTCATTAGTTTTTGAGCCCAGATTGTAGCAAGAACAAATATAACAAAGTTTTTGGTAGAAACAGTAACTCTAAAATGATATTGCAATTTATATGTTGAATCAAATAGGATCAAAGAACTGATAACCTAATTTTTTTTTACGCTATTAAGATTCTATCAAGTATCTACTAGTATATATATATATATATATATATATATATATATATATATATATATATATATATATATATCAGTTTTTTTATATAAATACCCATATGCATAATAGATAGTGTGAAAAATCGCATGTCTATAATAGACGAACAGCAAGAGCAAGGCTTGTTTTGGTCTAATTTTTGTCCTAAAAACCTCAAAATATTTCGGATTGTAATCAATTGCTGTTTTCCGCAAAACAATTGTTCACTTTTGAGTTTTCTCTGTTAAATGAAGAACGAGAAATTCAAAAAAAACAATAATAATGGAAGGTCATTTTCGCTCCCTAATTTTTTTCAGGGATGTTTTTGGTCTTTGCGACTCCTAAAATAACTTGTTTTCAAAAAACAATTGATCAAGGAGCTTTGCAACTCTTGGTCAAGTTGTAGCTTAGGAGTTTGTAAGACAGGATTAATTTTCTGTGTATAGAATTAAACTTTATATTAAAGTTTTTGCTAACTTATTTTTTACATGATGGTGCTTCGGCATTAGTACTACGGTTTTTCACAAAAATTTTTTTTGCACTTTTTCTTATACTTTAAATTCATAATTGTATCATTCACATTTGTATCATATTTGTATCATTCATATTTGTATCATTCACAATCATATCACATTTTACCCTTTTTGATAAACCACAATTGAACTCGTCACTTTTTTCTGTGAATAGATTATGTATTTAACGGCTTCGACACCGTGTTCCAGCAAAATTTAAGGGAATTTGTTATTTCTGTCTCCAATTGTAGTTTTCTTTTTAATGTCCTAATAATGCTGTCGCAACTCAGGGTTATTGCAGGTCCTAGCGGTGAAAAAAGACCCTATTTACTGTTTTCAGTAGATAGCTAAATTTTTTCAAGACCAGAAATGTTTCGGAGACTTTAGATTTGTTTTTTTGTCATTTCAGTTTGTTGCTTTTTGTATGCTTGTTACATAATGTAATTTTTCACCAGTAGCTTATCACAAAAATGATAATAGGGCAAATTTCATTCAATTGTTCTAAATATTATTACTGCATTGCTTTCTGTTTTAACAGCTTGGATTCCAGTTGTTTTAAAAAAAATAATAATTTAAGGTTTTTTTCTGTCTGTATTTGTCTTTCTTTTTGTGACGTAGACTTGTTCTAATTAATGAATTGCTCTGAATTGCTCCGTTTGAAGAAAAAAAACCTTTTTTAATTTCAATTGATGGCTAATGTTTTTACGGCAAGAAAAACAAAATTATTTAAATTTAACTTTGACCTTTGGGTCTTTTTTGGCTCTTTAACGTAGTTCCAATATTCAGAGATCATGGATCAACTTTAAAAGATTTGGTGTTGAAAAAAGTGTAATATATTATGGCTTGCGTTTTTTTTCATTTCTTCATTTCTCGGAAGAGGTAATGGTTTTAACCTCTTCTCAAAAAACTTAATTTGGTTTTGTATTTCGTCTGTTTTTGTCGTTTTTTGCAGACGTACTAATTAGTCTGGATACTGACAGGTTGCAAAGTCTTCATATAGAGGTTTGAAAAACTATAAACCCACTCGAACATTTCATTTGATAATCTAAAGATCTTTTTTTAAAAATCATTTCAAATAAATATCAAATATGAATTTTAACATTGGCCTTTTTCTTCTTTTTTCCTTTTGGCTTACTTGTTACCGTGAATCATTAAGGGTTGGTCCGTTCTTTTTAGTGAATTAAAAATTGAGGGTTGTTCCCATTATAGCTCCCCCCCCCCCCCCAGCTTAGTGGTCAGATGACCTATAGCCCCCCCCCACCCCCCTCCCCAATCATGGTAATTATACTATAATGGGGGCTATAATTTCATTGGGTTCTATAATGGGAAAGACCCCAATTTGTTTTGTGTAGTTTAAATTCTAGTTTGACTTTCTTATTAGCTTTGAGAAGTTTTGGACGTAAATAACGTTTGTTCTTGTTTATTGATTCTGTGAATTGTCTTGTCTTGTAGTCTTAATAATGGCAGGTCTAATTTGGAATTTTTAATTTTGTTAAGTGAATTGGGTTGGAAGCAATACTTTTTGTTCAAACGCCTCTTTAAGCAGTTTTTGAGTTTTTAAAAGTTTCCTATCCCTTTTTCCTTCGGTAGACAATTAAACCAAAATTGTGGATGAACGGTGTCTGAAAATTATGTGCAAGCACACATTACCGAGCCTCTTCGTCCTCATTTTGCGTTCAAAAGAAATATTCTCTGGCGGTTTAAACTAATTTCTGTTGAGTTCATTCTAAGTCCAAGTCATTAAGCTAAGTCAAAATCGTTTCTTCTCTTCTGTTAGTTAAATTGATATGGTAGTTCAGTAAACTGGTCTCTAAGACATTTTAGAAAATCATGAGTATTTTTCGTCGCCGAATAATTGACGTGGTCCTTTAAGTTATGAGTCAGCGGAGAAAAATCTTCAAAAGCTAATTACTTTTTTTGTCTGAGACTGCACTTCTGCTTCAAAAATCAATTTTGGAAACATTTGCTCCAGAAATCTTAACCTTGTTTATAACTTAGACACCAACAAATTAAATATGTTTCACGTTTTTCTTTCTGGGCAAAAAATTATTTTTTTTGTCCTGAGCAGTTGGGTATACTTAACCAATCTTAACGATAAATTTCGACTCCTATTATTTTCTACAGAATAATTTTAGCAACAAAGAAGCTTCTTTCAATCAACAATTTTTGCAAGATATAGGCAATTGGAATATTTAGTCAGACGATTTGTCTTTCCTCACTAATATCTCGTTTTCCCTGAACCAAAACCCGCCCTTATCAGTTTAAATTTGTTTGTTCTCTCTTTTCGCGTTTGGGCCGCTTGTTTCAGCGAAGTCTTCAAAATGTGCGTAAACATAAAAACACACCGCAGTTGCCAAAATTTTATCCCGGTCCTTTTTGGCCCCCTATCCAATGATTATGGAAATTTGTTAAGGAGAAAGAGGAGAAGGAATTACACATCTGTCGTTTTGCATCGCTGACCTCTTTTGTTGTTCCATTTTGGATTAAAATTAATTCGAATCACGCCAAAATATCGGTGCTGGAGAAATATTTTGGCTACTATACAGCTTTTTTAAGCTTATTCTGTGCTATTCATTGATTAAATAATATCGCAGTTGTTCTCGAATACGTTTTTTAGCGTGTGTGGTGAACGTTTTAATGGATTAAAAATGAAAATACTGAACAAAAAGCATGTTTGATTTCAATAAATATTACTATGTTGTTCTTGCAGCGTTTTGACGAGTGGTTATTATAAATCCTGTTGTTATAATAATTTGATATTATAATTACTTCTTTTAAGAATTTGTTTTAAAACATGTCTTCATGTTTTGAAATTTGGATTATTTCATCATCCGTGCCTTGACGAAATTGGAGCAGACGAAATTTTCAAGCAGATTTTGGTGAGTGAAGCAAAAATTAATTTGTTTTTAATTAAATTAGATCACATGTTTCATAACGTTTCATGTGGACGAAATTAATTTTCATTGCATGTGCATGATATTATTTTAGGAAAAACTCAGGGACCGTGATATGACATGGTTACGCCAGACAGACTCATTATAAATTGATAATGTTTGAAATTATAAGTCGTTATAAAGTAGTAAATGAATCTAGTCTGAACATGATCGTTTTGGTTTCTTTAGTTCGAGCTAGAATCTTGCAAGATATCTATTCAAAATCGACTGCGGTCTTCATAGAAAAATATTAAACTATTTGTTTTCCTCAATCTGTACCCTGATCGTCCAAAAAAAATCATAACAACAACAAATTCTTATTCAAAAAATTTTAATATTTTTTCATCTTGTGTTGTTCCGACCCCACTTTAGTGAGGGGAACTATATACTCAAACGGGCTTTTTTGTTCAGTCAATTTTGGGCAATCTATATATTCATCGTAGAGAGTTGTGAATGTTATCATTAAAGAGACCGTCCAGCATAGAATAGATTTCTTGAAAATCTTTACTTCTAAAAATGTATCAAGGTTTAAAGTTTTGTGAATGGTGGACCGCTCTCCGTTGTTTTTTTTCACATTTTCCGTAACTTTTTACGAAATTTTTGTTAACTTTGATAAAATTTGTAAAAATTGTCAAAAACAGTATTATTGGTTTTAACGTTAAAGATTGAGGAGGGAGGTTGAATGGTTTCTTTCAAATTTCTTTAATTCTTCCGAAAGGTTTTTATTTCAAAATATTTTTCAATTTTTTTTAAAATTTTTAATACAAATTACAGGCGACAATGATTTCAAAGCAAGTTTCAAGCAGATCCCATTTACTTGAAAATGAGCTTAAATAAACGTTTTAAATATATTTATATATATATATATATATATATATATATATATATATATATATATGTATATATAAATATTTATTAGTTTTCCAAGATGAGCTCATTATTTTTACTGCTTTACAAATTGTTTTGTTTTTGTAAACTTGAATTGAATACTTGCATTATGCCTGAACTTGTTTTCTACAGTCTCCAGACTTAGTCGTTTTCTCCAGACTAGTCTATCAATTTTCACAAGAAACGTTTCAAAATGATTGCGCAATTTTGAGTTTTTTTTGTTTACTTTTCAAAATATATATTATTGACGGGTCCAAATGAATTTTTGAAAATGCGCAATAGAACTTTTGTTATTTTTTTCATTTTGATGGCTGCGACATCACTCTCGCAAAACCTCATAGATGTTAAGTTTTTACGAGTGTTTGTCGTGCTTTTGGTTTCTTTTCAACAGATTCTGGATAGTGAACGATCCCAATGCCCTCCTCAAGATGTATAAAAGCACCAATTCAAAGTATTCAGTTTTTAGCAAAGGCTTTTTATTACTTTAAAATTAAATACTTTTAAAAATGCATATTCAAACCTACCTTCTTTTACTCTTGATTTTTGTCTTCATGCTACTTAGTCTCATTTTTGACAGGTCTTTTCAATTTTTTGCTGAAGTTTGCAACAATTCTCTTTTGTGTATTAGATTTATCTATGAGGTTCATAATATCTCCTTATTTTAACGGTTTCAATAAAGTAGTTTCGGCAAATTGTTTGTGAAATTTTGAACTCCGTCAGTATTTGTTTTCTTGTAGTCTTATGAAATAGTCTAAGACCACTAACAATCAGACCAGTTTGGTTCCTAATGAACTGCAAGATGATTTGTGTTTTAATTGAAAGCCTGTGGTTTTATTATTTGCGAAAAAGAAATGCTTAAAAAAGTCAATGCATTTTTGAACTTTGTCAGTTTTATCTAACTGTTGTCAAAATATAGCTGGTATCTCTAAAGACAGAGAGCATCTCTGGAGAGCTTAAAGTCCCTCCTTATAATCATTTTCTTTTCTATTAATTATTTTTTAACTTCGATAACACGCATTTTCATTTAAAATGCAGTTTTTGAATATCTGTCAATTTTTGAAATTTTTTTGTGTCCTTGCTACAATGTGTTTCTAACGGGCAAGTCATTTTTTGCCTTGAAAGGATAATAATGCGCAGCTAAATTTGTTTTAACTTCTCAGTTAATTGCTTATGGTTTTATGGCTGCGACACCGTTTTCTTGTTAAATTAAATGACTTTAATTTGACTGACTTTTACCTTCTTTTAGTCGCATAACATTTTATGGATAATGAAATGTCTCCATTTTTTCCTCAGAAGTTATAACCGATGAGGTCTGTTCCCTCCATTATACCTTAAAAAGAAAAAAAATGAACCTTTCCAATGATTTCAGTTGATGGCTAATGGTTTTAATCACTCTTCTGCCTTTTCTGCTGTTTTTGTTGAATTGTTACTGAGTCTCATTACGCCCAGCTCTCCTTACTTTTTTGAACAGCACAGCTTAATTTGTTTTGTTTAGCTTTTAGATGATGCCATTTTGACTTTGTTATTGTAATTTCTTTTAAATTTAGACGACAACTTTTGTAATTATTCTTTGCTGTTGTTTGAAATTTAAATTGTCTTGTCTCGTACTCTCGTAATGACAGGTCTCATCAGCCATCTAATGCGTCATTTATTTTTTCATTTAGTGGTTTGCTGAATGACTGTGAATTTTTGAAAATTTTGTATTTCTTCCTCATTGGGTAGACGATTAAGCCAAAAATGTGGATGAACGGTGTTGAAACTTTATGTGGAAACACAGGTTACCAAATCTTGTTTAATTAAGAATCATACATTCATAGGAGTAAACTTCACACGCATAAAGTTTGGTTCGATTGACTGAAAGTACTGACAATCACTTGCAATTTTGTTTTGTATAAAATTTTGATCTGATCTTTGAAGTTGTATTTTTTCATCATTTAGTCTCAAATGCAATTAATGAAGTATTTTTACCCACATTGCGACACATGCTTTTTCCGCTCTGTCACATCTTTTTGTCCTTTGAAGAAATTTTTTTAGAATGGATGAGGATGTTTCACCACAATTACCCTGCTGAAGTAAGCCATCGCTTTTGATGGTACCTTGTCAAATTCTTCCTGAATTTAAAACTCAATTTTTTGTTTTCTTTCTCTCATTTAGATAAAATGTCAAATGGAATAAATTAGAGTTTTTAAGTTTGATTGCCAGCTCCAAGTGAAAAAATTTTTGTTCCATTTCTTTGATGCTGGGCGCCACGCTTGTTAAAACGTATATCTTCAAAAATTGAACCCGTTATTTTTGTTCACGGGGATTGAAATCAGTTCAGAAAAAAAGGGAAGCTAATCGCGAGTGAAAATAGATATTTCAATTGCACCGAAATGGTGAAACAATTTCAGTACATAAAATACGCGCTGTTTGATTTTTACTGACGAAGCCGTGTGAATAAACACAAATATACAACCATCTTTGAAGCGATAATTACAGCGAGGAAAATTGCCCAGGATATAAGCATTTTTGTTGTCATATACCGCATTAATGCTATCACTGAGAACTAGATTAAGCCGTGCTTTTCTATTAGAATTAAGTTCACTAAAATATCGCGTGTCACCATCATTCAACTCACGATAAAATGCACTCGAAACCAATTAGCACCGCTGAAACGTAAACTTGCAAAAAACGTAAAACTAGTTGAATAAGTTCAGTTAAACTCAAATTTAATATTTACCTTCCCTGCCGACATTTCCTCTCTTTCTACTTCAAACTTCACTTTCATCAACGAGGTTTCACAAAAAGTGACTTATGTTTTCCCGAAAATAAGTTCTTTCAATTTTCTGCCTGTGAACTTGAGAAATAGCGTTCCATCTAATATTAATTGGCGTTGTACGTTTATTTTTTTCAAAAAGCCGTTTTCAGCAAATTGCGGCGTCAAAATTTGTTTGTTGTTACCAAAATTATTATTATTTTCCAAATACCCGAAAATTTTTCTGCTTAAAAGCAACAATTTATTGTGTCCAGTAAGTATCATTTATATATTTTTAGTTATTTAGAGTTTTTTTAATAAAAACAAAATTTGATTTAAAAAAATTACCATATCAGGCCGCTGAAATGTTTACCCATGATAATATTCTTTGTATCATTAGATATTTTAGGCAAAAGAAGCACTGGAAAACAAAAAATTTTGATAAAAGCCAAGCGAACAAAGCTATCACCACCTCAGTTGCTCAATAGATGGATCGCTTAGAAAAAATGCTTAGAAAAGTATGTTTACAAAAACTTCAAATCTGCAAAATTTGCGCAGGTGTTACTTAGGAAATGGTTATAACCAGTTTTGGAGTAAAAAGCTGAACAAAAACTAACTGTAAAAATGCATGAAAACTGATAGGATAAGAAAAATTCGAAAAAATTGGAAAAATGTTAGAAAACTAATGAGCAGGACAAAAAATGGTTAAATGATTTCCAAAAACTATCATACATCGTTTTTTTTACCTCGGAAGCAATTAATGAAACAGTTAAACATGAAAATCCGTGTCTAAACTGTAAAGTCATCAGAAACCACAATTAGATGGCAAAAAAGGAAAAAGCTGCTATCTATTGTCAACTTTTTGCAACTTTTTATCGCAGCACAAGGGTTTGCAGTTTTTGCTGTAATTGTTTTTGACAAGATTTTAAAGGGTAAACAAAAATGAATTCTAGGCCATCGGGTTTGTGGCATTTCCTAGAAACAGACCGATAAATGATTTGGCAGAAAATTTTTAAAATATTGAAAGATAATCTTGCTGTCTCCTTTTTGCTTCTATTTCATTCGTCTTTGACCCAATCAAAATATGTCCCTCATTATGGAGTCAGGATTTCAACGTATTGACATTTAAAATTTTTTAATGATTTCGGAAAAAAGAAAAAAACCTTAAAATGGCGTAAGTTGTGAAAGTTTTGAAATTTTCTTCCTAGTTGAGTACGGTTCCCGATAACTTTTTGCATCAAAATGTGTCTCCAACATGTTTTTGCAGTGATGCCAAAAAATAAGGTCTCATACGGCAAGAGGAATTTGTATCAATATAATTTGTAATTTATTTGGCGAGACACGACAAAAAAGCAGGAAAACTGAGGAACTTTTACATCTGTTATTTTGGTTCTATCCACCACCGTGTTAAATACTTACAAACAATTTAATCCTCTAGCTCTCTAAACGCAAAAATCAGGAAGACACCTTTGCGCTGCCAATAAGAACCTTGTTCAACTTCGTTCGACGGTCCTCAAAACTGATCAACAAGAAGCATCATTTTTTGATAGTCAATTAGTTAACAAAAAATAGCAGAAACATTTGAAACCAATTAAGATTAAAAACACTATCCTTGGACTATCAGAGTTTGAGCTGATATATTCCCGGTCAAAGTCATTATATATATATATATATATATATATATATATATACATATATATATATATATATATATATATATATATATATATATTTAAATATATATATATATATATATGTATGTATTTTTAGTAAAAAATATGAAAATTCATTGTTACTTGTTGAAGAATTGAATGCATGTTTGAAAAAGAGCGCTCTCAAATTTTCTTAATTGCATTCCTTTATTGCATCAGACAACATTGCTTCTCTAGGAAAATTATTTTCAAAAATCTAGCAGTTAATTGTGGCAAAGCACTGTACAAAAGATGACGTACTTTGCTTGAATCTCTTGATGGTAATCAAAAACTGTTTAACCGCTATATCTCTTAGCCTCCTAAAATCATGTTCTTGAGTTCTTGCAAAATTTTATCAATTATTTTTTCTTCATCACATGATAGATATTGACATTTACCTAATTGCAGACTAAACATACAACGGGTTTGAAAAAAATTGTAATTATTATATATAACTCTGTTGCTGTCTAATAGGGAACTTTTCTCAGAAGACGAAGACAAAATAAAGGCATACACTAGAACATAAGTTTTCACAAATTAACAGCTTCAATTCTTGAAATACACAAAAAAAATGATGTAAATTTCAACATATTTTGAAATTTTAACCCCAAGGGATTTATGCAAAAAAATTATTTGAGTTGCTTGTTTAAGCAAAATTTATCATGTTTTCAATAGTACTGTAATTTTAGCGGTAATCATTTTTTCAGCTAACTTTTCTTCAAATACCGACTGTGTTAATCAAAACTCTTAATTCATTGGGAATATTAACTAGCAACTGGTTGGTAACAAAAGCAACGTACTTGAATAAATTAATCAGTTTCTTTGAATTGCGTTTTGATAGCAAAATATGCTATCTTTATGACAAGAACTTTAGGGTTGGGTAATGCCTCAACTGTTTTTTAATAAAAGACGCCTTGTATTCAATTTGTGTAATCCGCTTTTTATGATATTTGATCCATTTTTTTAGTTTAATTTTTCTTCGGGAAAGTCTTTCATTTCTGTTTCACCGTTTGATAAATCTTTTTACGGTGTTCAAATTTAAGTGATATTTTTTTTTTGAATTTTTACCTAGAAAGAAAAATAACGTTGTTGATTTAGTCTCAATAATTTGGAGAATTTGCCGAACAAATTTTTAAATTTTCGCAAACGCAGATAACAATTAACGTACTACAATGCATTGGGCTGTTGGCAATCTTATGAAAACCTAATAATTAAAAACAGGAAAAGTTGTCATTCATCGCAAATTTGTTCAAACTGCTGGAAACCTTCTTGTAAAATTCATTGTATTAATTTATTCAAAATTTTTCAAAACTTTATAGCGCTAGAGTAATTTTAAACAGTTGGTCTATTAGTCAAAGAGTCGAATTAACCCTCCCTCTAGGTTAGCTTTCGCAAAAATTTTCTTTGCTGTTGCTTCCAATACACCTTCGTCTAGTAAAATTATTTGAGTTTCTGAACTTATGAAAATAAAAGATTTAAAATTATGTTTTTTTTGAAAATTTTGTTGCATACGGAGAGAGTAACAATAACTAGTTCAGAATAGTTTCGGAGATAAAAATAACCTTCATTTTTAATCATGTTCGATACTTTGAACAAAACTGAAAAATGAAGACAATATTCACCACAGCCTCAATTATCCCCAAAATTAAATTTTGCTCGGAAATTTTAAATTTAATGAACTATTGCCTTGTTGATTCTACCTTTCTGAACATTTGGAACACTCATCTGAACACTCATTTGGAAAATTTTTGGAATTGATCAAAATTATTCTTGCGTTTTTTTTATTTCAGAGTGCGTTCCTATCCTGAAGCAAATTTACGATTTTGTTTTTACATCGCATAAAACTTTAAATCTATTATTTCAATAAACTTTGTCAGAAATGTATCTAGTATAAGAAAAAAAGACTTCAAACAGACTTTATTGAGTTTTTTGCTCAAATATATCTACATAAATTAGATGTCTCATTTTCTCATATGGTCGTAAAAACTCATCTTATTTGATTACACTAGAAAGAAAAGTATGGTATCATTTTCGGGATAAACGTTGTGTATTACCATGATTAATATTCGCAATCGACTTTTTCGCAGTTTTGCATATCTTACTGAATTTTGATTGTTAAAACTACGCTTTGCTGGTTTTGCTGTATATGGTGGGGGAAACGATTTAACGTGAACATTATAGTTTTCACTTTTATATAGTTTTTCCATTAGAGTCGGTTGCTGTGTACAAACTGGCACAATTAAAAGGCGAGTAAATTTTCTCTGGTTAGCGAGAAGGATCACTTTCATAATTTTAATACACTGGCGAGGAGCGTTTCGAAACGGACGGTTTGTCTTACTTTTCTGACGCTTTAGGGTTATAACTTTTGCTTGTTTTCAGTGCTGGGAATACTTTCTGATTTTCATTCTGATTCAGAGCTAATTCAGAATTGCATTCTGAATTTTCTTCTGATTCAGAGGAATTCAGAGGACATAGATTCTGAATTTTGCTCTGATTCAGAGATGTTTCATAATCATTACAGAAACTGTTCTGAAAAGGTTCTGAATCAGTACTGAAAGTTAATATTGTTCTGAAAATGTTCTGATTCAGTTCTGATGCCGACTGAATGGAAGGTACGGGTAACTATTACCATAAAAGGGAGCTGAAAATATTCCTCTTATGTACTATTTAAATCCGAGAGATACAGGATTGGGTGAAACTTTGTTCGGCACAATCCGCTTAAACGTGTCAATTCGTACATGACAAAAGTCCGAGGAAATTGACTCATGCTACTTTTGGGCTTATTTTTGTTTTAATGTTTTTTTTTCGCTTATATTCGAGTGAAAACGGAAGGGGTACATTAATCAGCAATAAACGAAACTAAACTTTATAGTCGAAAGACTTTCCTTTAGCAGAAGAATTGGCATTGTTCGTTTGTTCGTTACTGTGGCTTTTAGGTCGTTGTGACGTAACAAGTGTGCCAAAATAATTGAACTTAATTATACTATTAAATCAAAAATCATGACTATAGTATACTTGTGTATTTTTCAAAGTGTATCTAAAATTATAATATAGTTTTCTAAAACAAACTTGAGACTCTAAATGACGTAGAAACAAATTTAAACTTGATGTCAGATTTCTGGTACTTTACACTGTTTTCATTGATTTGATTTAACTAATCTTTTCTCTTTTTCAATATTGTTTATTTACTACATTTTTCTGATCATAAACCAAACATTACCGAAAACCAATCAAATGACTAGTATACTTGTGTATTTTTTAAATTGTAGGTACAATTGTAAACAAAAAGGCTCGTTAATGTGCGTTCGCACATGATGTTCCGACCCGAGCTCATATACATTTTTGAGTTAATTGTCAACCAAATGAAGAGATAACAAAAATAGATGTTTGAGTTTTAACAATCGTTACACAACCTATCTAATAATTGAATTACATACTTTCATTCCTCACTACAGCCGTAACGATATCTGACACTAAAGAGACTACGAGACAAAAAAACAAAAAAATAGAAAAAAATCACGGCAAAAAATGAATATCTAAAAATTAAAAGCACCCAGTAACAAAATGCAGTCAGATAAAATCTTATCTACTCAAATTTGTTTTTTCCTAACTATACACCAGATGGAAAGATTTCCTAATGAGACTAGGTAACAAGTCGACAAAGAGCTAGAACAATTAGACAAAATTCAAAAATTAATCAACATTGTTAAAACCAAGAAATTTCAAAAGTCTTAAAAATCATTAGATTTTAACTAAAAAATCCCTAAAATTTACTGAAAAGTCATTACAAAGCAAAAAGGATTCGCCCTTGAAAATTGTCTTCGATTTGTCTTTGATTTGGCTTTGTGTCTAAGCCATAGTAACGAACTAAGGAAAAACTCAAAAAATACAAACGATTTGCAAAAGCACAACTTATTGCTACCATTAAAATCATTAGCCATTATCTGAATATTAAGTAATTTTAAGTCAACTGTTATTTCTGCTTATTCAGTTGAATTATTTATACGGAGAGATTAAATTTATGAAGGCCACATTTGATTACGCGATTGTTCTGAAAGAAGAGGAAAAAAACACAAAATGTGACCACTCAAAAAACGTTTTCAAAAACGCATATTGTCCAACAAACAAAATATCAGAGACAAATCATATCAGTAGATATGTTATTTTTTTAAATACAAGAAATTGGATGGGTCCTCTCATTGATGAAAATAAGCTACAATTTAACGAAAAGAACAACAAAAACTGAAATTTTTGAAAAATTATTGAAAATGTATATAATAAGATTTAAGAATATTCGCTATAAACTGACTTCTTCGGGAAACATCATTCATCCAATCATCAGTTACAAGTTTATGAGACCTGTCAGCAATTTACGGCTACAAAAACAGGCAAAAACAGCAAATTCAAAAAAAATGATCAGGAAATTTAGGCATTAAAAATGAACTTTTCACAAAAAGCTTTTCTATCGTCAATTAATAATTTCCTGCAATAAGTTTCCTGTTTTTTTATCGAAATAACTTCAAAAAATCAATAAATATGAACAAATACATTAGAATCACGAAATTTTTGAGAAAACTCGTAGTTTCAACGCCATTAAACTCTTAGCTTTCAACGGAAAAAATGAAAAAACGAAAACTCGTCGCATTGAAGTTATAAAACTAATAGGTAGAAGATCAAACCGCTAACCAGATTAGCGCTAACCAGATTTGGCTGTTGTATAAAAAACGGGATACTGTCAAAACTGAGATTGACTATCAGTTCACGAAAAAAAATTTGGGATTGGTTCAAAAAAATGTTCAAAAAAAAATTTCGAAAAGTTATTTTAAAAGTCTTAACAACCATTTAACTCAAAAGATTTCAACAGAGGTCAATAACTATGCCAAGATATATCCCGATAGGAGGAAAAAAGTTTTTAATGCTCATGCATAAATATTCAATAAGACATCACAATAAGGTTTATGAATATGAAAAAAAAAAGAACAAACCCAGGCAAAAACCAAAATTCAGTAGAAAATTGCGAGAAGAAAGTGTCGAAGAGAGTTAAACCATTAGCTTTTCTCCGAAAACTTTATCTGTGATCCAATGAACGTCTTCTCTAAGCTAATGGAATTCAAATATTATTAGGATAATGTAGATAAAATTTGGATAATGTGATTAAGAGTTAAAAAGTAAACAATACAAAAAAAACCGAAATTTTTTTAAAAAAACATTGAAATCTTGTGTCATTGAAGTCATGTCACCGATAGTTAGAAGATGAAACCGCTAACCAGATTATTTTTAATTGCAGCAGAAAGCAAGAGGTTCCCGTCAATACTGAGATTGACTAACAGTTCACGAAAAAAGTAAGATTGGTTAATTTTCAAAATTTAGAAAAATTTTCTTCAAATTTTTAACAGCCAAGAAATTCAATAACTTTCAACGGAAGTGAAAAAATATGCTAAAATAAGCCCCAATGGGAGAGTAAAGAGATGTTTGTCATGCATAGGTAATCAATAAGAAATCAGATTAAGTCCTATGACTATGAAAACAACAACAACAACAGGCGAAAACCAATAATTCAGTGGAAAAGTGCAAGAAGAAAGTGTCGAAGCCATTTAAACCATAAGTTTTTCTCCGAAAACTCTATCTGCGATTCTTCTTTATTTTTCTTAAGCCAATGGGAGCTAGGCAATATTTGGATCGTGTGATAAGACTTCAAAAGTAACCATTGAAACAAAAACATCCAAAAATTTTTTTAAAATTTTTGAAATCTTGCATCATTGAAGTCTTATAACCAAAAACTGGAAAAAAAACCGCTTACTGGATTAAATTTGGTTGCAGTAGGAAGGAGGAGGTTGCTGTCATCGCTGAGACTGAATTACAGTTCACGATTCTAAGTTTATGATTGGTTAGTTTTTCGAAAAATTACTTTTAAAGTCTTAACAGCCATTAGCTGTCCACTCAAAGCACTAGATGTGTTCAATTAAGGCTCATTACGGAACGTGTTGCACTGTTAGTCAATGAGTCCATGCCATAGGACTCCAAATATTAGTATAACCTCTAAATGAAATTCAAAATCTCATTTAAAAAACTCAGAGTCGAAGCCAAAAAAACATGATTCCTTGAAAATGTTTTTTTTGTTCTTTGGGCTTCATTTGACTGTAAAGGCGGTTTGTCATTAACTTAATTTTGATATGAAAAGTGACCTGTCTCTAAGTGACTTAAAAAAGGTGGAAAAATTAAAAAAAAAAGCCCTCATATACAATTCGAATTTTTTTTATAGTGAACTTCCTATAAGACCAGAACTCGTCTTTTCATCGCCTTCAGTCTATTAGTAACAGAAAATTGGTTCAATTTTTGGCGTGAAGTTTTATTTTGAAGTACTATTTTTATAGAAAATATCTTAATTTGAAGAAAAATTACACTAAATGTGAACAAATATCCCGTGTTCACACAAAACTTCAATCCTCGATAACTCCTCGAAAAACAACGAAAATCAAAAAAATCTTTTTTTATTGAGTTCTACGCTGGACCAGCTTTTTAATGATATCATTCACATTTCTCCGCGATGAATATATCGATCGGCCAAAATTGATCTGAACAAAAAAAAACCATTTGAGTATATAGTTCCTCCCCCTACAAGTGGGGTCGGAACAAATAATTTTCTAAAACGAATTTGGAAGCCTAAATGACGTAGAAACGAATTTAAACTTGAGGTCAGGTTTCTGGTACTTTGATAATTGTTCATACCTTTACACTGAGTTTAATAATTTCTGTGGTGATAATTGTACGCGACGTTTTACACTGGAGTTTAAAGATCAAATTATGTCGTCATTTTGTGAGGCATTTAACTAATCTTTTTTCAAAAATATTTTTGCTACATCTTTCGGATCAAAATCCAAAGATTCAAAAAACCAATCAAATGCCTCACAAAACTCACAAAATCAGGATATATTTTGACCATATACTCACTAAACGCTGACAACTTGGTTACTGAGAGGAACCTAGAAGAACTAAAGACGAACCAAAGTCACCCTAATTGCATACTCATTACCATTTTAAACCCCAAAAACCATAAATAGACTGCAGTTATAATCGCATGTTATTACTGTTTAGACTAGCGCTTCTGTCTCTTTATCTATCTCTCTTCTTTCCATCTTGCCTCGCTTCACAAAATGACTCTAAAATGGCTGCTGCAGAACAATATTTCTTCACGCCGACTGATTAGATTAGTTAGTCTAATTTACGCCCTCGGAATATTGCAAACAAGTCGATCTCAAATTCCGAATAGTGGATTTGACCGAGTCCAAAATGATGGTCGGGAATCGGCCGAAGTCGGGATTCCAAGCCGGAATTGGAGATACACAAGGAGTGCTGGGTCATCTTCGGGTAGTGGAGGTAATGGTGATGAAGACAATAGTCGAAGAGGTGGTAATGGTGGTAGTAGTAACACTGCGACTACTGAGCAAGATGAATCAATTTGGTGAGTTGACATCGTTTCCTCCCAACGATTAGTGTTTTTGGCGCTAGCTGTAAAAATTGTGGCAATATTTCTTAATTAATTTCCACGCCATAAGTAACTCATGTCCACGCGTCACCTCTGTTCACGGTTGCAGTATCTAATGACTGAGATAGTGTCAATTATAGTCTTCCCATAAAATTGAAATAAGCGAACGTTCAAAAAACGCCAAAAACGTGCAATTGAGCATCAGTGTGCTCATTCGAATGTCAACGTTTTCTCAAATAAGTTTTCATTCATCAGTTTTTTCTACAAGATTTAAATTTGAACTTTGACCTTTCAACTCTAACATATGGCTTTTGAAACTTTCGCTTATTTTAACTTTAAGGGACACGCTATAGAACCAAATGAAAGATGGTGATTAGCTTCAGAAATTTCTCTCTCGATACTATTTGTGAATTAGGAGAACAAAAATCAGTTTTTTAATTGCCCAAATCAAATCACTGTTCACAAGAACACTTAAGTTTTTAAATTTAATCTCAAATTTATACTACTAAAATTCGGGCAACAAAATTTTAAGCTAATTACATGCTCTAAATCGTGGGACTAGGTTGTCTTAATTTATACTTAGTGCTTAGTACTATATCCGTGAATACTCGTTCCAAATATGAAAAATTTAGCCCACAATTTGAGTAAAATGAAGGTGTGATAAAAATAAATAAATTTATTCTGAAGCTGTGATTGGCCATTTTAAAACCCCATTTCGTAGGCGGACCAATATACAGCAGTTTTTTAATCGAAGGTCTATCCGTGGTCGTAACCTCAGGGGAGGGGTTGTGGCCACAGAGAGGCCGAGTGAAATGCCACCCGACCGTTCACCAAGGATAATGGTCCACCGAACTACTAATTTATGGACCAATGAGACCTTTTTGTCCAATAATGATAAAACTGTCGGCTAAGTTCTCATTTTTTTCCCTTGCTGACTACTAAACGCCCTACCTGTCGGCCAACTTTCCTGGCACCAAGATATAAGTAACCTATTTCCACGTTTTGAGCAACTATATTACATCGTGGAAAATGGTTTCAAATAATTAAAATTGCTCTGAAGAAATTTTGTCACTGGTCTCCACAAAACAAAAAATTTGTTGATTTTTTGGACATTGGCCTTGTAATGAAGCTGTATCTGTTCAAAAGTTAGAACAGATCAGAAGTATTTTATTTTCTCAATTCTAGTTGACTGAATGTCATTATTTCTTCATAAGCTAAATCGACCAGCACAAAATTCAGGCGAAAGATAGCTTATTTGTAAATGAATTTAAAAAACGGTTTTCAACAAACTGTAAAACTGTATTTGTCCGTTCATTAGCTAGCTACAGTTTATTCTCTGGAATGCATTATATCTAACCTATCGCGATTTCGAAGCTATAACTGAAAACTTATGAAGCACGAAGAAAGGATAATGGAACTTTAATAAAGGTCTTTCTGAATGTTTCAGTGACTGCTGTAGTGACAAGTTTTAATGTGTATAATATATTTCAAGTAGTTATCTGGAGCACTTAGCCATAAACTCGCCTGCCATAGCCATGCTTCAGAGGTCGCTGACATCAAAGATATCATCTCGACTGAATAATAATCAATTGTAACCAAACGTGAGATCGATTCATCGGAAAAAATTTTTGGCTCTAAGAAATATTTTTTGGTAAAGCTCACATACTAGAAAACTTGATCACACTACCAATGTGTGCAGAAAACAAAGTTTTTGTTAAGCTAATGATCAATTTGTAAAACTTTATAGCGTTATAACTTTTGATATTAACTTAATCAATTGAACAAGTTTATACATATGGAGGAGTTCATGTGGAGTATGAACTTATCTGGCGACGACTTCTCATGCGGACTGGTATTAAAATAGAAAATAAAATAATGGGATGTTGTAGAAGAAAAGATTTCACCTGGCTTAAAATGAGCATGAACCTAATTTTGTTCTGAGTGATTTCAACCGTTTGGTTGTGCCTCACGGAACATTACCATGTCTCAGTACCCCACAGGAATTGATATAAATCTGAAATAATTAAACGTGAGAAGTTTTAAGAAAAAAAGTTTTTTTCAGCTGTTTGCCATATTGATCTTAGTAGTTATACACAACAACTAAACATGGGGAATAAACTATGAAATGCAGAATGAACTTTTTTTTAAAGCTAATAGTGGCTAGTTACACAAATTCTACTTTCATGCACGATTGCATGTTTCTCAACCTCCATTTGGCTTTTAATCAAAACCCATATATAATGATAACATATTATGGAGGTTCGATATCTGGCAATATTTTGCAAAGTTTCAACAAAAAATTAGAATTAAAATATTTGTTTGCTTCAACTTTAAATTATTAAAGTAAGCTGAATCATAGGTAATTAGGGCCAAAATTTTTTCATACGGAAAATTTTGCTATAAATGTGTAAAAAATGAGACCGGCCTTCTGATATTTCAAATTTTTTGTGGAAAGGAATTTCAAATTGGAACAATGTTCTTTGTGATATCCTTATTTTTCAGCACTAAGTGTTTAAAAGTAAGGTTTGCTCATATCTGATCATCTTCTTTTTACCTTCCTGAAAAACTTCACTCAATTTAAAATTTTCTTAGAAAAATATTAATTTTGAAACATCCTGAAATATTTGCAGAACTTTTTGGAAACAAATTACGCAGATTAATTGGCAAAATGCAATCAAATTGTTGTTTTTCAGTAAAGAGTGTGGTTAACCACTAGACAAAAAAAACAATGTAGGGAAAAATGACCTTGTCAGTGAATAGCTCATTTTTCTTCGCCCCAGGAAAATAAATTTTTGCTATGGTTTCAGTGGAACGCTACGCAACTTTTTTGCCAGTCTATATTAAAGTGCTAGTGTTTGCGATAGACTACTTCTACGACGTTATGCATTTGTTGTCTCGTTTACATTTTGTGTCTTTTAAAACTGAAATTCGCTGTGTTATTTTTTTTAAAAAAAGCAAACATAAGAAACGAGGCCATCGCCTTTTTTGGAAATTTGTTGCTTAGTTTTGCTAGGACCAGTCTAAGAGGTCAAAAAATGGTTTCGTTCCAGCATTAAAATTTTGCTTTAATATTTTGCGAATTTTTTTGCATTAAGATCTTGCAGAAAGTTGTTATTGTTGCAAAATACTTGCTGGATGAAGTTAGTCTTATAGGAACCTTGAAATTTTTCTCATAAAATTTTTGCATGATGATCTGTAATCTTGCAAGACCTCACCTAGATTCTACGGAAAATTAGTTGACAAATTGTTTTCAAGTTTCCAACGCATTCCAGTCAAGGCAGTAAAAAAATCCAGCAAAATATTTCTAATTTCTTCATACTTCCAAATTGAGACTCAAATTGTAATACTGTTTCAGGAATACGACATTCGGCTTCCTGATGTACTTTTTGATGGTTTTGTTCTTTGCCCTCCAAATAACCCTCCTCCTATTTTGTCTGGGCATCTTCGTGAAGAAAATGTGTTGCGACTCATACCCCGAAGAGACCTCGGACAATGTTCACATCGGCAATGTAAACCTCGGACACACGCCCGACTGCGAAAACGACACTTACGATGAGAAAAAACAGAAGATACTCAAGTATCTTAAAGACCCGAACAACAAAGATTGCATAATATTCACACCCGCCCCTGACAGCCCTCTTGTCAACAACTGGGTTGGGGACGGAAATGTTACCTCAGACGCGACCCAAAGTTACCTCTCAATTGACTCTGCGGCGTCGCACGTTCGGCCCGAATCCCGGATGTCAGTAAATACCCTGGATAGCGTGAATGTGGTCGGAGGTCATACAAAATGGATGTGTCCAATATGTTTAAACTACAAGGAAGTTAACACAATTGGTCTGCCGTGTAAACACACGTACCACAAAGCTTGTTTGAAAGACTACGTTGTCTACTCATTAGAACATAACTTGCCATTTAAATGCCCAATTTGCAGATGTAACCTTCAAATTAATCTCGACTATAAGCGAAAAGATTTGGCAGCCAAATAAACACTTAATTATAAATAAATATTCCCAACTTAAAAACTTAACGATTATGAAATATCGCGATAAGATCTTGATACACGATTCTTGGTCAGAAAAAGTCAGGATATGTTCGAACTTGCAAGATCTTAAAATGCGTTTCAATTGAGATCTTTGATGAATGTCAAGTGTTGGAATGAAAACAAAATCTTGAATTTCTCAGAAGATCGAAAAGGAAAACCAGAGACAAAAATCAAATAACGAAAATAAAGCTATTTTTTGATTGAGCGCTATTTGAAAATAATTCAAACAAATGATTAGCTCATTTGGCACTTAGCCACGAACCGAGGGAATCTTTCTATGAATTCGTCAAACGCAAACATATCACCCCCATCAAACTTGTACTGTGCAACAGCATTTGTGTTTTCTCGGCACCCGGGTCGAGGTTTTTGTGTGAATTTTTGTAAGAAATGCGTTGATTGCGGTGAATGCGGTAAAAAAAATAATTCACCGCGATTCACCGCATTAACCGTGAAAACATGTAAGAAATACTCGGTGAATTTCTTTTCGCCGCATTTCACCGCTTTTCTTGCAAAAATTCACCAGCAAACCTCGACCCGGGCAACATCACTGGCATTTCAGTAAGAATGATTATCATTTTCTACCATCCCAGTTTTTAGTTCTAGCATCTTTCGTGTACCTTAGTTTTACCTTAATTTGACTTTACCTTAACTCTGTTAAGGAAAATATTCACCTTTACTTTTTTCTAGTGTGATGTTTTTAGTATCTTACGGTTACTGTCACAATAATCATCATCCAAAAAAATAAACAACAATAAACATGCATTTAGTTCCAAGTTGGGAATATTTTAAAAAAGACTTATTTTCGAGACAATGTTTTCCTAAATATTCGCTTGAAACGACTTATGTGGCATTCCCTTTATGTTGCTTTAGTATGATGTTTAAAATATTTTTATATCTTGGTGTAACATATCAAACTAACATTTATTTAGTTATATGTTTTTGATCAGCATAAGAGCTAAATGAAAGCAAGACAGACGCTTATTGTGCAAACAATGCTTGTAGGTGGAGGAACTTAATTACAGGCCTTTTTTTCTACGCATTCAAATCGAAAATTATTTTCACTCAGTCACTCTCACACACACATACACACAAACACAAACAACACACACAACACACACAACACACACAAACACACACGAACAAAAACACAGTCAGATAACCAAAAACGCCACCATCAGCAACCTCCCCAAATTTTTCGTAAATTTTTTGTCAATTGGTTCTTATTCAAGTTCTGTAATAGCTTATGTCGGTATTGTTTGCTTTTAAAATATATTAAGGTGCATCGAGGTATAGGTTTCGATAATTGGCAATTTCAACTCAAACCTTTATTCTAATTTTTGCGATTGATTTCAAGTTTTTCGAAACGTTTTTTTTCTTTTTTGATATTAACAGGCTGATGGAGCTGTGTTATTGAGGGGGATTTCAGCAACACAATTGTTTTTGAAGATTTTTAACACCAAGATTGTTCAGCAAGTTCTAAGTAAATTTAATTAATTTTTCATTTTTTTTCTTTTTGCACACTTTGGTGTCTTGTATGTCAGGCAAAGTATCTGTTGACCTTAAAAACAGTTATTTTGCATGGCTGGAAAAAATTTGATGTTAAAGATATTAAAAAATTTAAAAATATGGTGATAATTTGTAAAATTAGCTTTTAAAATGTTTTTGAATATTTTATTCTTTGTTTTTTCATTGATTTTTTTTCATTTTATAGAAAAATTTCGGTCTACAATTTGCTTTGGCCAAAATTGATTTTGATTTTTTTTAATAAATGTCAGCAATTGTTTTTTTCTGGCAAACTGTATTGTCGTGCGTTTAACGGTTCAAAAAATTTTGATCACAGCCTACAAAAACCACGCAAGAAGCTGTTTAACTCACCAAGTAGAGAAAACTGAATATTTTCGTAAACAAAGATGCTAGCAAGAGAAATTTCATGAATCTTGTTTCCAAGTTACAAATTGAATGAGTTTTCTTTTGTTTTCTGATTTTGTTGTCCTACATGAATAAAAAATTTTTGGAGAAAAAATTACTGTTTTTTAGTAGTCTTTCAAAATTACTTCAAATTTGCTGGAAGAAAACATTTGTTCAAGCTTGCTTAACCAAAAATGATATCGGAGCAGAAAAAACATAATCTTATAGTTTACAAACAGAATTTGAAAGTTCCTTGTATCTGATAGGTTGAAAACATAATCAAATAGCTCCTTGTAGCAAGGACTGATTATGGCGATGTGAACTAGATCTAACGGATTACAGAAAAAAAAATTGCAACTGATTATTTCATGCCAAAAAGCTTTGGAAAAAAATCGGAATTTTTCAGAGTCGAGGTGAAAATCAAATCATTATAGCTTAAGTCATCTAAGAAAAAAATGATCTTAATCTAACACTGTTTTTAAAATTTCACAAAGTATATATTGGCTCAAGGAAACTTTGGCAGCCAAAAAATGCACTGTTTTTCAAGATTACAAAAGTCTTTTCGCATAATTCTTTTTTAAAAGTTGTTCCAAAGTTCAACATAGCCAGTTTAGTGTTCTCATAATTGACTCTTCCTTTTACAAACAAGATAAAAAAACTGCAAATATCATAGAAAAGTTAAAAAACTAGAAGAAGTCATCGGATAAAAGTAATAATTTGAAAACTTAGACAACTTTCAGGATTAATGAAGATTACTATTGCTTATTTCCATTCCCTCAGACGAAACAAATGCTCAAAAGAAGCGCGTATCCTCGAAAGTCAACTTCAATATCATTTCCTCAAAAAAAATCTGTGAAAATAGTTCTTAAATTTCAAAATCAAGTTTACTACATACATGATTGTGAACAACTGAGGAAATATCAATGAAGAAACTCTGCGCTGTTACCGCTCAAATATGCACAGATTGGATAAGATGTATCTTGTTGGTGTTGGTGAGGTGTTTCATTTGACTATTTTAACTACAACTTAATAAAAAAACCTTGTTTTTGCAAAAAAAAATGGCAACTCAGTTCAGCTAATTCTAGGTTACATCTTTTTTATCTCAAAAATAGCTAGTTAAACGGTAGTCAGCCGAATTCTATTTTTATGCTCAATTTTTCTAATACATTAATCTCTAATCAGTTGCTTTAGCACCGCTGTTGCAACTTTATTACTTCCTCCCTATTATTGTCCTTGCTTTCTTTCCTACCCTTCTTCTAATTAAATCTGATTTATGGGAAATTTGTTGCGTTTGGCTACATTGTTTGTTCCTAAAATTGGTTCCATCGATGTTATGTTGAGCTCTTTTACGCAAAACTTTTGTTCTAGAAAAACGCAGGCATATCTTCCCTGAGTCAAAGAGGAAATCAGATCAATTTAACTACTAAAATGTCATACCAAATCATACAATACAATTTGTTTTGTTTTAGAGGGATTTTGCCTTTCATTTGAGCTCACATTACGTTTTTTTTTGGAATCGCTAATGTCGATGGCAAAGGGAAGCTCTAAATGAGCCACCACACTTGCGTTTGAGAATTCATATGACCGTTATACAGATATAGCATAACAAATAATGAGTTTATTTTATACCAAATCTGTGAGAAACAAATAAGCAATATTACTTGCGTTTGAAAACCAAAAAAGGAATCTATTAATTTGGAAAGAATAAAACTTTTACAACATTCATATTTTTATTTCCCCAATTCTGAGATTTTTCTGATTTTTCTGTGTGCTGTTTTATTGAATTTGATATGCGGTATTTTTGTAAATTGGGATTTTCCTCTTTATCTGGAGGGAGTTAAATTTTGATTTTCGGCGAAGTTATCAATTAGGTATGCTTTGTTTTTTGGCTAAAACCTTCCATCGAAAAAGGTAATATTACCAAACAGCCTCACAATCTATTTGCGAATGTGAAATTGGCAAAAGAGGGCGTTGTGTTTTATAACGGATAATAGAAGAATGTAATGGAAAAAACAGCAAATTTATCAAATTTTTACTAACAAACGAAAATGTTGTATGCCTTAAAATGATGCTTAAGACAAGACGATTCCACGTCGGATCAGTTTTGAATTGTTTTAAAGATTTGTCAAAGCATAAACTTTATTTTTTTACAATTTTTCTATATAGTTCAAAATATTTTCTCAGCGCATCAACTAATATCAATATTGTAATGGGAAGCAATTATTAGCGCGGATTATTAGAACGCTTTGGTCCGGAAATGAATCCGTCAGATCAAGCCATATGAGTTCTCAGCTTTATTTTACTAATCGTATTCGCAATACTGTATGACAAAGTCACAACTGAATTCGACTTCACTGTGATTTGGAGCTGCAAAAAAACTTGACAACATCAGTTATTAAAATCGGTGAAATCAAATGTTTTCTCCTGGTAGCTCAGTAGTGTAAAGTAATGAAAACCAAGTTAAACAAATTTCCGTCTGAGCTCGCTTTTTGTAGGTTGTCGTCAACAACAAGGCAATGCGAATTCCAATTTTGTGTGTTAGCTTTTGTTGAATGAATTTGCAGACCAAAATCGCGTAGTATTTAAATGCGTAGTTTAACTGCGATCTAATTCAGAGTTTAGCTTGATTGTTGGGAGCGAAATCAAGTTTTAACTGATCAGTTGTAAATTGCTTAGCAATTTGCAAATAATTATTTTTCTAAATTTTAGCCAAACTTTTCCTTGCGAATTTGGAGCAGATTTAGATCAAATGAAACTTGAATTCAAAAAAAGAGCAGTTAAATTGGTTTTAATCAAACAGCAAAGAAACGAAGTAACAGGTTGATCAACAAAACTTAAAATTCATTTCCGCCCCAGACAATGATTCAGCTGAAGGGATACCAACTATGGTACAAAAGTAACTACACAAATGAAAAATTTAACAGGTGAAATGAAGGTCAAAACGATGAACTAAGGAAATGGTTTTACCAAAGTATGACATTTCCCCCTTTTGACAAACAGAAATTTGCACAATTTTTATAATAATTATATAAGAAAATTAGTAGTAAAATACGCACTGGTTATCATGGCTAATGATTTGACAATATATTAAAAACCAGAGTTTTAGTTATTTGAGTTTTATTAAAGAATATCTGGAGATACATTCTCGGCATCCCGGACGCTCATTTGTACCTCTTCAAAGTTACGTAAAACAGAATAGGAAACTGGGTAGGCTTGTGTGGGAGAGCAGGTGCCGCAGAGGGTGTATTTTGCGCCACCGCTGCCTGTATAGTCTTGGTGGTGCTCTTGTTGCCTTTTTGTTGCTGCTTGATTGTCTGTCTCCATTTTTGTCTGAAGGGGGCTACAGAAAAGGAAAAAGGGACGACTATGTGGGGACAGGTCTGTGTAGTTTCATTCGACTGATCAGATTCTGTGATTGATGAGGATGATCTCTTTTGTTTGCCGGGCTGCTTTTGGTGAGTGTCTGGTTGTCTTCATTTAGCTTGTTTGGTGATCGGGGTAGTGTTTGCAGTGCGTTGTCTTTAGCTGAATCTTTTGTTAGGTTTTGCGGCGCGAAGTTAGGTTTGGTCGGCATCGCGGGCGTTCACACATTCAATGCTCTAGGAACGTTGGAATGAGTTGACGATACTCAGCTGGCTTTGTCTCTGGGTTTCTTGTATTTGACCTTCAATCCACCTTCAAGTTTATTCCGTTCATCTTTGGCACGTTTGTCAATCATTTTTTCAGTTGTCTTGCCTGTTAAGGTAGGGGTTGTCTTGTTGCATATCTGGCCAGTGAAATATTGCGATACTCTTTCGTTCCAAAATTAGAAATATCAGAATTGCGGCTCATAACCTCATGGTTCTTAAATTATAGAAGTGTGCTTTTTCGTCTTATTTATTTTTTATCCAGGAGCCAGAACTTCATGGATTTCTTCAAGACTCTTTTTTATCTCTGTTCCTGGATCTTCTTTTTGACCAAATGTAATTCAACAGATTCCTCACTCCAGGCAATGAAGGAGCTTTTAACGCTCGCGATTCAACTTGCCAATCCTCATCCATTCTCTTGTTGGCTTTTCGCGTTTCTCTGATTCTGTTTTGTTCCACTTCCACGTAACTTTGTTCTTTTTCTTCCCGTTTTGTCTTCAGGAATCTGCTTGTCCAATGTGACTGTTTTAAGATCTATATTTCTGTCAAAAAGTTTGTAGGATAATTTTTTTCGGGTCAGGTTCATTATTTTTATTACTTTGATGTGTGTGTTGGGTTTTCTGCCAAAATGAGCTTCAAACGGAGATATATTAATCGTCTTTTAACAACATATTTTTAAATGACAATGATGAAATGTTATTGTGCTGCTTCTTAAATACAAGCTAAACAGCGTTTAATAGTTTGCGTTAGACGTACTACCAGTCCAATCGCTCTGTGACTGTGCATTTGTGCCTCTTTACTTCAATTTGATGTTTTTCAAAATGTTTTTATTTGGTGATCGATCTGAAATCCCGCTAGATCTATTCTTATTGAACGCCATGCACGGCATATATTTTTTGAAAAAGCTGATGTACTTCTTTCCGTTAGCATTATTAAGTACTTCTGTCGTACGGTACTTAGAGAAGCAATCAATACATGCAAGAAAACATACTTCTTGAGTCTTTTCGTTGTACAGTGGCCCTCTGAAGTCTATTTGATTTTCTTCATTAGTTACTTTAAAGAATTTTAAAGTTGCCCATTTTGACAAAGGTCTTATAGGTATTAAATTTTTATCTATTATTGTGCAAGGGTTGCACTTTGCGATTTTGAGGAACGGCCACTGCGGACTATATCAAGGCGCATGTACTACCACCAAGCATATCACTGCCCCAGCTTCCAGGATGAGTGACGTGAACTGCTTCTACGTAAGCTTCTTTTTATCGATTTCGATATGGCAATCCAATCGTCTACGCAGACACCCCCTGAATTTAGATGCAAGTCCCTCCGTAATTTATGAATGTATGGTGATAACGGACTCCATCGCTCTTTTTTTGGGGTGAGGATACAATCCCTAATCTCTTTCAACACTGCAACTGTGGTTGTGAGGCTTGCCAGGAATTTTTCGTATAACAATTCGGACAAAGCGAAACTAAGCGCGTCGTCATACAAATTGGGGGTTAATGGTGTGGCATTTGCACTGCTAGTGTTGGTTTCTGGTGTTGGTTGCGAACTGCGGTTTGAAAAAACTGCTTCGTCTGAGAAGCACACTTTGCTTCGAGTATTGACTCCGATAGTGTCTAGAGTTCAGTTATCCAGGTTTGAATTTGTTATAACAGAGATTAAGCAATTGTCTATATTTAGAGTATAGGAGGAAGTATATTCAACTGATTTTGAGGAGCAAATATGGCAAATTAGATTTTCTAATTAGTGAACGCTGCTTATTTTGAGAATGAAATGAATCCAAGTCATGGCTATGGGCCTTACTTTGTGGTAATAATATTTGCGGCTTCGTTTCGTGCGTGAAATCCGTCATTAATTGAACTATTCAAGTTCGCGTCACTTTTAGGCTGATTTAGCTGTGCGAAATCCATGTAAATCTTTGCGTTTAGTAGAAAGCGTTTCTAGCCGCATTTTTTGCATTCAATATAGATAAAAAACTGTTCATCATAGTTTGAAATCTTAGCAGCATCCTGTTGTGGTTCACGAGAAATGTAATCTACAAACCCCATTTTTGAGGCCGGTAGATTGTCTATTGTGAAGTCCAAAGGTAACAGTCTATCACTCCAGTGTGCCAATCTGCTATTATGAAGCATATTTGATCGGTGTTCAAGCAAAATTGATAATTGTACTCTATGGTCTGTGATAAATGGAAATAGTCTGCCATAAAAGAAGTTTTTTTTAGTGTTCAACTGCTGAAACGACTCCTAATAAATCCTGCTTGTTAGTTCTATAGCGCTCCTCTAATTTTTTAAGAAATCGCGATGCAATTGCTATAGTTTGCCAACCTTCACGTGTTTGCTGCTCTAATGCTGCTCCTAGACCTTGATTTGATGCATCGCCTTTGATACAATTTTCTAGACCCCGATTGAAATGTCTCCTATTAGGGGCGTTTGATACTCTAGTTTTTCTAGTTTTCTAATTTCTATAAAATGTTCTTCCTAATTTTCAGTCACTTCAATTTGGACTTTTTTCTTTTAAAAAGGTCTTAGTGGGCGACATACTTGTGATAGTGTTGGTACCAATTTTCCAAGCTGCGGACTGATTCAAGAAAGGAGCTTAATTTTTTTTCAAATTTCCAGGTGATTTCTTTACTTGAATTGTTTCTACGTTATTGTAGAGAGGTATCATTCCCATTGAAGTGATTTTGTAGCCAAACTACTTAGTTTCGTGTTTGGCAAATTGACATTCTCCCAAGTTAGGTCGCAGATTTTCTTCATCAAGTTTTTGGAGAAATTTTTTGATTTTCGATTAATTTGATATGACCGTCATATGTTCTTTTACAGACTAAGAGAGTGTCGTCGAGGAAGCAGAAGGTGTTATCTTGTGCGTCTATTGTGTCAATTCCGTTTTAAAGTGGTATATGTCTTTCATATCACCGCCTACAATACTAAAGTTAAAATTGCGGGTCGTATCCGGGTTGAGATTTAGTTAGCTGTGGGCGTATTGCAGATCTATTAATGTAAAATAAGCCATGTCGTTTGGAGTAAGTAAGTAATTGGGAAAACATTTCTAGTAGTGAGTCAATATTAGGAATTTTTTATATCTATTTTTTGGTATTGAATTATTCAGAATTTTTTAATCAAGGGCCAGTTTTTTTGATTGATCCTTCTTAACGGTAATGGCAATTGGAGATACGAAGTTTTGGTCTAAATAGCATTAAAAGTTTTCATTATGACCCCTTTTTACAATTTTTCCAGTTAAATTTTGACTTTTGGTTTTAGATGAATTGGAAACTGTCGTCCTATTTGACGGTCGGCTCTATTTTTTTTGTGGAATTTTGATTTGACAACATAATTTTCTAATGCAGCTCGTTAGTCTCGGAAAATCTTTGACTTTTTAATTGGATATTGATTGTTGACACAATTGACTTTGTTTGTGGTTAGTGGTTGTTGGGAGATACAAACTCTATTTTGTCAAAAAAATCTCTAATAAAAAATGAACGTTGACCATTTGCTACTACAACACATTTGACTTCTTTGACAGTCCAGTCGTTATACTTGACCAGAGTTCACAATCATCTGAGCGTTTCGACATTCATTTGAAAAAATTCGTAACTCAACAATCTTTTTCTCGGACCATTTTGCCGTTATGTAATCGTACATGATTTGTTTTGCTACTATCAATTTTATAATGAAACAAGCGCTGCCGAATGTAAGAGTAGCGAACAATCAGTGTTTCCTATGATCGAAATTAAATCCATAGGTGCTTTTCAACTTTTCTCACTTGTTCATTGTTGGCGTATTTTGAAGAGCTTTAAAACGTTTTCAACATACCTTTGCAAAATGATTCTCAATCTCAAAATTGTAGCATTTCTTACTTATTGCAGGGAAATTTTTTTATGTGTAGAATTCCAATTTTGACAAAAGATATGGCAATAATTGTTACCTCTGTCGTTATTGAAAATTTTTCCCCCACATTATTGGATTTTTCTTCCACGTTGATTTTGGTAAGGGTTTGCCAAGCTAAATTACTGTTGTTGTTGAACTGTGTTCACGCTCTGAAAAATGTTTGCAGCAATTTGTTGTGTGTTCATGTGACCATCTCCAGGTTGACTGCAATGCTCAGAGCCCTTTAGGGTGCTACAGTGTATCTTAGTAGTTCTGGATTCGCTGTCATTTACTGCCAAACATCGGTGCAAGTATTTAAAATTAAAAAGTCAGTGATTTCAGGCTATGCTATACTGTAGTTCCCTTATAACGAGCACGACATTTTTCATCAACTAATGAAAAGAAGAATTATCAACGTTAAAGCAACGAAAAAAGTTATACACAAAAGGAAACAGAAAGACACGAGGCACCTGAAGTAGTACCTTGAAATACATCAGGAGGAATAACTAGAACTGCATATTTGGAAGAACAGAACGAACCCCTTCTGCCTGCTGAATGGAGGAAAAGATACACCAAAACGTGATAAAAGGCAATTAACAGCACAAGAAAAGGAGATCTTCGGAGAGGTGAACCTGTTACAGGCAGACGTTGCTCTTCCCGGGTCAAAAAAAGTCTTAAAAAATGTAAAATAAGCGGTGAAAAAGGTATTTTTTTCACCTCAAAATATCTGTACAAAATTTTGAGGTGAAATGCGGTCAATGCGGTGAAAGTAGGTAAGCTCACCGCGAGATTAAGAAGTGAACTTACAAAAATTCACTACATTTCATCGCTTACTACAGTTGCCATCCTTGCACGGATTCGAACCTCTCAGCGCCTGTATGTCAGCAACTTCTTCTTTGCACTGCACCACTTCTCACTAAAATCTAGCATACTTGTTTCAAATAAAATCCACTCTACTTTTTTGTAAAACATGCATGTATGATTAATCGTGGGTATTTTTCCATGCATTTTAATAAATGTATCTTAGCTTCTTTGAACAAAAGACAATTCGAAGCGTTTTCTAAGCGGTGAAAATTATGGTAGTTCATCATTAAATAAACGGTGATTTTAGGTACTTTCACCGCATTCACCGCATATCTTACATAAATCGGACACTTTTTCAAATCGGTCAATTTATTTAATTTCACCGCTAAGTTCAGCGGTGAAATTATGTAATTTCACCGCTACCAGGCGATGAAGGTTTTTTCACCGCACTCACCGCCTGATTTAATTAATTTCAGCGAATTCACCGCTTATCTTACAAAGTTTTCCGCATTCACCGCTTATCTTACATATTTTTGCGTTGAACCGCGATGACACCTCGACCCGGGTTGTTAGTTCTTATAAACCGATCCACGATGTTTTTCTCAGATTTTGAGGTGATGCAACTGGTTTGGCTACACCGAATTCCCTTCAATTATGATTGCTAGAAGAGTTTGTTTGACCACTGAAAAAATTGCAAAGGTTCGAGAACGGGAAAAACAAACGAAATATGTTTAGGTAACGATCTTCTTTAAGTCCTTGTCAATTGTGTGTTCCGCAAAGGAACTTTTCTCCTGATAAATGATGCCTAATTTTCCGATGAGGCCTCCAAAGTACTAGTTAGGACAAACACAGGACGCATTGACAAACCTACCAGTGAATACTGCAAAAGCAGTATTATCTTGATCAAAGGTCAAACCAAGTTAGTCATTGTGGGTATTCTTTAACACTCGCAAGTAAATTCAGAGACATCTAACCAAACAAAAAAGTTTTAATGAGAAATTGATCGGGAAAAAGTTATCAGGGAGAAAAGGCAAAGCTTAATATGGCAAAGTTTTTGCTTTGAAAACTTCGGAGCCGGTATCAACACTTCCACATTAGAAATTGTTGAGAAATTATAGATTTTGAGATTTGATAGCCAGAAAGTTCGAGAAAAAAATTTGAGGTGAAAGGATACCTATAGACCCAGTGAAGGCAATAAGTACAACACTCACAAAGAATGTCGTGATTTTGAGGAAATTTTTGTACCTAGACGACTCCTCGAGAAGTATGAAGCTCGTGAAGAAAGATTTTCAAGTAAAGTATAAAAAGTTATGTAATAGATGACTGATAAAATTTATGATCTGGTTTGGTTCTGCAGACTTAAGCTGACAATATGCTCTGCAACGTGGAAATAACACCCGATACAATATTGAAGGAGAGAATCATTTGCATCAGAAAAGACAAAAAAAGGCGGCCCAAAATTGGAGACTCATGCGTTTTTTATCTGTATTATTCCATAATCTGAATTTGAGGCTGATGGAAAAAAACAAATTTTTCCTGCTACAAAAGTTTTGCAACCTGAAAACTCAAATTGTGTTTTACTGCTTTACTGTGAAAAAAAAGGAGGCAGGAAGTTTTCAAAATGGCAAAGTTGAATTCATTATCAAAACAGAAAGTGTAGAAAGCTATGTTGCAAAAAATTAAAAGAAATTGGAGGACAACTTTACAAAAAAACTAAATTACTAAAAAGACGCGTTTGTCAACTTTATTTTTTAATTGATAAAAAAACGAAAGTTTCTAAAACTGATGGATTTCAAATTACTGTTTTATTATAAAAATTTGAGTTAGATAAAGTAGCTAGCAAAAGAAGACGCTTCTGAAGATGCTGTCAAAAGCAAAAACATTTCAGAAGAAGAATTTTGACTTATTTTTAACTGGTGATGTCAAATATGCTGTTGTTCTTACTTATGTGGATTGATTCTTTTCGACAAAAAAACTCCATTATTGTTTTTAACTTTTGCTGCTCTTTTTTTTTAGAACAAGATTGTTTTTGATCTCCATCTTTGCATGCTTTTCAACTACATTTAAGCTACCCTATTAAAATCCGAGAAAAACTCATCGCAATTTTTTTTGTTGGTAATGTGTCTGCCATTGTACATATTCACGTTATACACTTGTTTGCAAAAACTGTCCTACTCACACAGGAACCTATGAAGTGGCATTTTCACGAATCCACGAGAGAAAAAGACAGAAAAATTTATCTTTGTATTCGGATAGTTGACGCTAAGTATACAATAAGTGGTAGTTATTGATGCAAACAAATAATTTGTTTTTTTGAACTTCAACCGGAATAAGTTATATGAAGCGGAAATCATGCCATATGGTAGCTTGTTGAAAAAAAAACTTCACGATCTCGGCTATCATATATTTTCAATAAACTTTTAAATACCTTTATTTTTCTCGCAGGAGTCATTGTTATCAGTTCGATTTCAACGATACAATATTAAAGAATGAAATAAAAGAGGATAAAACAGAGGAAATATTTCCCACAAAATAATGTGTTGTACGTGTGTTAATGTTATCAAAAAAATAATAAAAATTAAGGCATATTCACATTGTACATAATTGAAATGCACCTTAATCATTAGGCAGGAAACTATTTTGTTGGTAAAAGGTTGTAATAAATTTATTAAATAGAAATCTTTTCCCGTTTACAAACTGTTTGAATTTAGATTTGTGCGCTAGAGGTTGATCAAAATTTTATATTACACTCTAAAGACTTAAAAACTCTAGTGTAGGCAGTTGACGACTAATGGTGGATTTTGTTGAAGCCAATTTTCTCATCTTTGCAATAACATGTGCAACCCACAAGCTCAGCAGAAAGCATTAAAAATACCAACGGTCTTTCCCAGGACTTAGCCTAAACCCATCAAACGAGAATCCGAACAAACTTCTGCATAACCTTCCAAGTGTAATGGAGACTTTACAAAAAAACTAAATTACTAAAAAGACGCGTTTGTCAACTTTATTTTTTAATTGACAAAAAAACGAAAGTTTCTAAAACTGATGGATTTCAAATTTAAAAAATTACTGTTTTATTATAACAATTTGAGTTAGATAAAGTAGCTAGCAAAAGAAGACGCTTCTGAAGATACTGTCAAAAGCAAAAACCTTTCAGAAGAAGAATTTTGACTTATTTTTAACTGGTGATGTCAAATATGCTGTTGTTCTTACTTATGTGGATTGATTCTTTTCGACAAAAAACTCCATTATTGTTTTTAACTTTTGCTGCTCTTTTTTTTGAGAACAAGATTGTTTTTGATCTCCATCTTTGCATGCTTTTCAACTACATTTAAGCTACCCTATTAAAATCCGAGAAAAACTCATCGCAATTTTTTTTGTTGGTAATGTGTCTGCCATTGTACATATTCACGTTATACACTTGTTTGCAAAAACTGTCCTACTCACACAGGAACCTATGAAGAGGCATTTTCACGAATCCACGAGAGAAAAAGACAGAAAATTTATCTTCGTATTCGGATAGTTGACGCTAAGTATACAATAAGTGGTAGTTATTGATGCAAACAAATAATTTGTTTTTTTGAACTTCAACCGGAATAAGTTATATGAAGCGGAAATCATGCCATATGGTAGCTTGTTGAAAAAAAAACTTCACGATCTCGGCTATCATATATTTTCAATAAACTTTTAAATACATTTATTTTTCTCGCAGGAGTCATTGTTATCAGTTCGATTTCAACGATACAATATTAAAGAATGAAATAAAAGAGGATAAAACAGAGGAAATATTTCCCACAAAATAGTGTGTTGTACGTGTGTTAATGTTATCAAAAAAATAATAAAAATTAAGGCATATTCACATTGTACATAATTGAAATGCACCTTAATCATTAAGCAGGAAACTATTTTGTTGGTAAAAGGTTGTAATAAAGTTATTAAATAGAAATCTATTCCCGTTTACAAACTGTTTGAATTTAGATTTGTGCGCTAGAGGTTGATCAAAATTTTATATTACACTCTAAAGACTTAAAAACTCTAGTGTAGGCAGTTGACGACTAATCGTGGATTTTGTTGAAGCCAATTTTCTCAATTTTGCAATAACATGTGCAACCCACAAGCTCAGCAGAAAGCACGTCTTTCCCAGGACTTAGCCTAAACCCATCAAACGAGAATCTGAACAAACTTCTGCATAACCTTCCAAGTGTAATGGAAACTTTACAAAAAAACTAAATTACTAAAAAGACGCGTTTGTCAACTTTATTTTTTAATTGACAAAAAAAACGAAAGTTTCTAAAACTGATGGATTTCAAATTTAAAAAATTACTGTTTTATTATAAAAATTTGTGTTAGATAAAGTAGCTAGCAAAAGAAGACGCTTCTGAAGATGCTGTCAAAAGCAAAAACCTTTCAGAAGAAGAATTTTGACTTTTATTTAACTGGTGATGTCAAATATGCTGTTGTTCTTACTTATGTGGATTGATTCTTTTCGACAAAAAAACTCCATTATTGTTTTTAAATTTGCTGCTCTTTTTTTTGAGAACAAGATTGTTTTTGATCTCCATCTTTGCATGCTTTTCAACTACATTTAAGCTACCCTATTAAAATCCGATAAAAACTCATCGCAATTTTTTTGTTGGTAATGTGTCTGCCATTGTACATATTCACGTTATACACTTGTTTGCAAAAACTGTCCTACTCACACAGGAACCTATGAAGAGGCATTTTCACGAATCCACGAGAGAAAAAGACAGAAAAATTTATCTTTGTATTCGGATAGTTGAAGCTAAGTATACAATAAGTGGTAGTTATTGATGCAAACAAATAATTTGTTTTTTTGAACTTCAACCGGAATAAGATATATGAAGCGGAAATCATGCCATATGGTAGCTTGTTGAAAAAAAAACTTCACGATCTCGGCTATCATATATTTTCAATAAACTTTTAAATACATTTATTTTTCTCGCAGGAGTCATTGTTATCAGTTCGATTTCAACGATACAATATTAAAGAATGAAATAGAAGAGGATAAAACAGAGGAAATATTTTCCACAAAATAATGTGTTGTACGTGTGTTAATGTTATCAAAAAAATAATAAAAATTAATGCATATTCACATTGTACATAATTGAAATGCACCTTAATCATTAGGCAGGAAACTATTTTGTTGGTAAAAAGTTGTAATAAACTTATTAAATAGAAATCTATTCCCGTTTACAAACTGTTTGAATTTAGATTTGTGCGCTAGAGGTTGATCAAAATTTTATATTACACTCTAAAGACTTAAAAACTCTAGTGTAGGCAGTTGACGACTAATGGTGGATTTTGTTGAAGCCAATTTTCTCAATTTTGCAATAACATGTGCAACCCACAAGCTCAGCAGAAAGCATTAAAAATACCAAACGTCTTTCCCAGGACTTAGCCTAAACCCATCAAACGAGAATCGAACAAACTTCTGCATAACCTTCCAAGTGTATTGGAAACTGTTACTGACAAAAAGAAGAACAGGCCGACGGGGCGTTTTTAGCAGTTGTCTCTAGCAATATTTAGAAACAGTCCTCCGAACTTTTTTTGAGGTCAACGCATCTGTGTAGACTTAGTTGAGGCAATACGGACTACACTCGCAAAAAATGTTCAAATTTTAAGAAAATTTTTATACCTAAAAAACTCATCGTTGGTTATGAAGGTTGCAAAAAAAGATTTTCACGAAAATTTTGAAAACTTATTTAATAGATGCTTGACAAAAGTTATGATCTGGTTTGGTGCTTCAGATTTAAGCTGACGATATAATCTGCAACGTGGAAATGACTCCCAATACAATGCTAAAGGAGACTAAGGGGCGTCATCAGATTGTTGAATTGGAACTTGAAATATCGGACAAAAGCCGGCACCTTATTTTTTCCTAACAAGGGTGAGAATGTGGTCCAGGAAAAAAAACTTAGTTGATGATGTTACAAAAAAAAAACAAACTAGACAAGCGCCATTTTAGTTTTTTGCAGCTGTGCTCCAAATCAACACAAGAAACTTTTTTAAAGGACTCTAAACACCCTGTTCCCATGCATCACCAGTCGGACACAATTTTATGATGATTTTACAATTCAGTCAATAAACTTGGGAAGAAGAACAAATTCCCAGGAAAATTTATGGGAGTGACTGCCAACAAAACTATTGAAGAAAGCTTTTTGGTTTACAAGAAAAAAGCGCTATCGAGTCCATCACAATCAGGCGGCAAAATTTTAAAAATTCATATGTTTTTTTCTTTAGTGTTGCATAACAAGAATTTGGAGCTGATAGGAAAAGTACAAATTTTTTCGCGCTACAGATGATTTGCAACCTGAAAAATTAAACTGTGCTTTTCAGCTATTAAACTAACTTTCAATTAGATTTCATATTCCAACGTTGTTCATGAAATTAGGCGTAATGAATGTGAATCCCATTATGTTGGGCAGACGTGCATACATGTAACCATTAAAATAAAAAGAAAAGCTTGACCTACCCCTCGGTTGCCACAGAAGTAATAGTTGCGGTTTTTGAAAACCTTCCAAAGAAAAACAGTTGATCATTTCTGCAATGAAGCTAATTTATAGACGTTTGAAGCGCTCCACATGATGTAAAGGAGGTAGGAAATTATGTTAATGGAAGTATAAAAAGGAAATATAAAGTCAAAATGAAGTGCGATAGAAGTAACAATAAAGTTTTAGTTTAGCATATGCTAACTTTTTTTGAAGCTTTCAATTTGGCAGATTTGAATTCTTTATCGAATTAGGAAATGTAGTTACCTATTTTGCAAAAAAAGCAAATTATTAAAATTGGTGGAGAACTTTACAAAAAAACCAAAATACTAAAAATACGTGTTTTGTAACTTTGTTTGAATTGACAAAAAACAAAAATTCTCAAAACTGATGGATTTCAATTTCAAAAAAAACTATGGTAATCTAAAAAAATAATTTAGATTGAAAGTAAAACCTGAAGAAGCTAGCAAATCCAAATACTTTTCAGATGAGAAATTTTGTTTTATTTTTAATCGGTGATGTTAAATATGCCATTGTTGTTACTTATGTGAATTGAAACTTTTCGACAATAAAACTTCATCTTTGTTTTAAGGTTTTTCTTTTACTTTTTGAGGATAGAATTGTTTCTGATCACAGTCTTTTCATGCTTTTCAGCTACATTCAAAAGGATTTATCAAAATCCGTGAATTTCTCATCGCAATTTTCTTAGTCATTACTCTGTCTGCAGTTGTACATATTTTTTTATAAACTTGTTTTGCGAATACTGTTGTTCTCACAAAACAAGCCAAGTACTAGGCAAATTCGCCACTAACATATTCACGGAACCATCAGGGAGAATACACAATGTTATTGTCATTTGGTAGCTGATGCTAAATATACATTAAGTTTAAATTATTTGAGCTAACCAAAAATTGGTTTATTTAATGCTTAACTGGAATAGGTTATGTAAAACGGAAATCACGCCATGTTGTAGCTTGCTGAACGGAAACTGCCCATTCTCGGCTATCATATTTTTTTCAATAAACCTTTTAGTTCATGTAATTTTCTCACAGTAAAAATTGTTGTCAGTTCGACTTCATCGATGGAAGACTAAAGAAAGAATAGAAGAATATGAAACAGAAGAATATTTCCCCACAAAAAGTTCAGTTTTTAAAAGTGCTAATCCTAACAAAACTGTAATAAGGAAATAAGGCATATTCACATTGTACATAAATAAAATGCAACTTAATTGTTAGACAAGAAACTATTTGTTGCCAAATTGTTCTGATAAACATATAAAATTCTTTCCCGTTTACAAACTGTTGGAATTCAGATATTTGCAGTAGATGCTGACCAAAATATTATGTTACACTCTGAAGTCCTGCCAAATAGTGTGGGCAGTTGACGAATGATAGTAGATTTTATTGGCGCCCATTTTCTCACTTTTGCAATAACATGAGCAACCCCAAACTCAGCAGAAAGTTTCAACATCACCAAACGTCTTTCCCAGAACTTAGCCTAAACCCATCAAATAAGAATCCCAACAAATTTCTGAACAACCTTCCTAGTGTAATGGAAACTCTTAAACTCTTACCGATAAAAAACGGACAGGCTGACGGGGCGTCTTTAGCAGTTGTCTTTACCAAAATATTGTGTTACACTCTGAAGCCCTGCCAACTAGTGCAGGCAGTTGACGAATAATAGTAGATTTTATTGGCGCCATTTTTCTCACTTTTGAAATAACATGAGCAACCCCAAATTCAGCAGAAAGTTTCAACATCACCAAACGTCTTTCCCAGGACTTAGCCTAAGCCCATCAAACAAGAATCCCAACAAATTTCTGCAGAACTTTCCTAGTGTAATGGAAACTGTTACTGACAAAAAACGGACAAGCCGGCGGGGCGTCTTCAGCAGTTGTCTGGAACAATAATTGAAAACTGTCCTCTGAAACAATTTTTGAGGTCAACGCATCTGTATAGACCCAGTCGACGCAAATTCTGCGACACCTTCTGCAATACAGCTTTATTTTTAAAAAATATTACCGAGGCACGACGTTATTAATAACTCCTTAGCCCCTCATCATAGCTACAGATTCAGACCTTCCAAAACCGAGGAAGAAAAAATGGCTGCCGCAGTAAATTGTCAAGTATTTATTCGGAACCAAGAATATAATTAAAAACTGAAAAGGGCCCGTTTCTTCACTATTCGAAACAACTGCAATCGTCAAGTAAACGAAAAGAAACATGTATTATTAGAGCGTTCGGAAAAGTACATCCATCAGCAAAGCCTGAGCTAAACTCAACAAGAACGTTTTCCGGAAACAACATAATATAAAACAACATTTCAAACGGAAAACGTCTACACGAAGACGTAAACCCAAACTAGCCAAAAAGTGGTAATGTACATCGTTTAGTTTTGAGAATTCAGTGTCATGAAACAATTCGAGATACCAATGGCGCGATATTGAATGGCGACAAGGGACTTCTGTTCCATTGAACCAGATGCGCGGATATATTTTGATAGCAAAAAAAATACAAAACCGAAGGACAGGGTAATGGAAAGTTACAGGTGCAGTGACCACTACTGTACGCAATGCCTGAAGATGTCAGCAGTACTTCATGACTATAAGTCTCAGCCCTTTGTCTGATGGTACTGCTTAAGCTTTAGAGTACATGTGAAAACTGCAAATAACAAGAAACAAAAAGACCAAGCCAACGATCAAGAGAATTTCTGAATTACGGAACGATTTACATAAAACAAGGAACGCAGTGAAGTCTCTTATGAAACATTTTTATTGCGCAATGGATGCACCAAAGCCAACAAACAAACATCACAATCCGAAAGATAAAGAGTGCTCCTCCTCCGGACGGATGAAAACATAAACGAAAATTAGAAGGTGATATTTATCGAGGCACTCCATGAAAAAGAAGAGAGGAAGAAGAATAAGTACGTTGCAAGATTCAAAAATTTTGTGTACAAAGCAGACAAAAAAATATGAACATCCAGAGAGGAGCGGGAAAGCGAGATAAATTGGATAACAACCAAATTTCTAGAATATATCGAGCTGCCGAAGGAAGGGTGTGATATCCCTGACTGTAGAGATACAATTCGTGTCACAAATCCAATTAGAGTTAGGTGAATGGATTCGAGGTGCGAATCCAACCTTTACTGAATTATTGGATTACCACTTTTAGACTTAGCTACAATCGTGTTGCGATTGCAGCTACAATCGTGTTGCGATTACAAAATTAGTGAGTGGAATTCCTCCTCAAATCCAATAGGATCTCGACTAGTGCAAAACAGACTAGATTGAATGCAACTGAATTCAGAAACAAGATTCAAGAGAATGAATAAATAATCAAAAGTGGGGGATGTGAACAATCTGAAATATTGACTTTTTAGTCGGCGGTAAATTACTTGTATGTGAACGATGACTTTAGTCTGACAAGGACAAGAATAAAATAATTTAGTACAACTTAATGAACATGAACTAAAATAAGGTACAACCGTACCACATATCCTGGGCTGAGCAAAATTTTAAACTGCAACAGTGAAAAATTTATGATAATATTAACATATGTACTGGTTATTATAAATAATAAAGATTGTGAGCAACAACAGACGAGTAGCTGAGAAGTTGTGGAAAGGTGGCTCGAATGTGGAAGTAAATTAAATCAATGAAAACTGTCAACATTTAAAGTAAAATGTATGCACGCAATATAAATTAAGGCATAATCGCGATGCAAATCCTGCAAAAGTATAACACAGGAGATATGGTTACATGAGCAACATCAAATTTAACGAAAAAATACCCAACACCAACACAAATTTAAGGTACACACTAAACATGAAATGAATGGAAAAGTGATAAAATTCCATATTTAACTGAACAATTACAGAATTTAAATTTTTAACAATTGAACAATTAATGATGACAGTTTAAGCAGTTTTGATTCAAATTTGGTTTTCGGCGTCAAAGAAGCTCATACTTATTTCCCGTGCATAATCGTCATAGTCATAATCCACAGGTGACCATGTTCCCACTGGAGGGGGCGCAGGAGGGCTCACCACTCGCAGTTCGTAATTCGTATCAGGAACGGGAGGCTGTGCTGCTTCTTCCTGAATGATAGTCTCTATCACAGGATTTGCGGGTCTTTGTTTTTTAGAGACAGGAGCAGCCGAATCGTCACTCAAAGAACACACCGAACTTTCAAATCCGTAGTAGTCAGGCGCGCGGCGATTACGTTTAGTGTGGGAAGTCGATGGAGAGGCAACCGATGATGTTGCAGAGGAGGCAGCAACAGATGAAGCATTGGAGGTGTTCAGCGTGGCAGATGTAGTACGAGAACGTTTACCTCCTGCTTGGGGTTTTCGGGGTTTTCGAGACGCCATGGCTTTAGAAAAGTTGCTGTTCGCAGTTGAAACTCCCGATGCTGCATCAGACTGGTTGGGGCGATGACGGATTTTAATTTCTCCGCGGAATTTTTTCTTCAATTCTTTATAATGTTGCGCAATCTTCTCCTCGGTCGTTTTTTCATACGGCAGAGGTCGACGTTTAGCGTATTCCCATAGATCTGTATTGCGTTCGGCACGGGTGCCGAACTTAGCAATATCGCTATTTCGGACACTGACCTCAGGTACTCCTGGTTCCTTAATGACTGTAGTAGTATTAGATGTACGGACAACTGTACTACCGGGGGCCAGGGTTTCCCAGAGTCCGCGAAGGTCTCGTTTCGAACGCTTCGTTACTTTCCGAGCCAACTTAAGGTCCAGTGACTGCTCTGTCCGTGGGATCGGATTATTCAATTTTGGGAGCAGAATGAAACGGGAGATAGACTTGTTGTGATCACCATTGTAGCGGCGACCTGCGTCTACCTGAGCTCTCTGCATGGCCTCGTCGATCAAGATATCACTGCGATCCCCCGTCACCCATCCATTTTCGTCCAAGTAGTCTTCAACTGGGACGGTATCAGTGTCTAAATAGTGGTGAAGAATGTTTTCATATGATAAGTTAGATGATTTAGGTGTTGTACTTATATTACTCAGTGGTGTATTTGGCTTTCTTCCAAAATGTGCTTGGAAAGGTGTTACGTTTGTTGTCTTTTGTTTACATATACGTAATTGATATACAATTGACTTTATTGCTTCTTTAATTGTGAATGTATTATTTTTATTGTCTAATTTCATACAGCCTAAGCGCCTTTTAATAGTTTGTATCAAACGCTCCACTAATCCTAAAGCTCTATGATCGTTTGCTGGGGCAGTGAGAATGTTAATACTATGTTGTTTACAAAAGTTTATAACCTATTAGGCAACGTGCTTGATCTAATCTAATGTTTCGAGGGACACCCTGAATTTGAATGTAGTCGTCTAGAAATTTAGGAACATTGGGTCCATTAGCTTTATCAAATACTTCTACAGAGGGATATTTAGAAAAACGATCAATACATGCAAGAAAATGAATATCTTGATCTTTTTCATTGGTGATTGGACCTCCAAAGTCAATTTATATTTCTTCATTCGGCTCTGTACATGGCAATAAAGGTTTCCATTTAGACGCCGGAATAACAGGCTTAAGATTCTTGCCAATATCAGTACAAGGCTTGCACTGAGCCGCTTTGTTCAAAATTTCTCGGTGCATATACGGCCAGAACGCGTATTGCCCGAGCATTATCATGCCCCAACTTCCCGGATGTGTTAAGTGGAGGCTTTCAAAGACCGCGTACTGAATCGAATGTGGAATCGCTACGCGTTCGTCCACACAAACACATCCCGAGCGGACATGTAAATCCCTCCAGTACGAGAAGAGTTAAGGATTCACTTCCTTACACCTTTGGGGGTCATTTTGAAGGATGCAGTCACGTACTTCCTTCAGAACTGCATCTTTTTTGGTGAGAACTGCCAAGAATCCCTTTGTGAAGAGTTGTGTTAAGTTGTTCTCAAAGACCTCTTCTTTTGACAGTTCCAAGTTTGGTGATGTTTGACCTTCATTCAATGAGCGGGTGGTATTCACTCCTGAATTGGGGGTAGACTGGAACGTGACCCGGCTGTGTGTAGGGGGAGTTTGCGGATTAGATGCAGAGCTGCTCATTGTGTGATTATGAATTGAATGGATTTGTGATGTGTATGATGGGAAATTAAGATGAGGCTGGATTTGAACTGGCTTTGTACTACTAGTAGAGAGAGATTGGAATTGTGCTTCGTTTGCAGAGTTTTCAAGAAGCAACTGAGTTGTATTACGATTAATGGCAGAAAGCAATTTAGAATAGTTTGTTAAGCGAGGATGCGAGGCACGTGTGGAATTTGTGTGAGTAACGCTGTTAAAGTCCTGTGATTGACAGGTTTGTGGTGTGGTATTTACATAAATTGCAGCAATAGCGTCACGAATGCGGGTAATTGTTGCTACCGCAAATTCCTTGTCATATTTGTTTGTAACTTTTGCTTTTGATTTGGTTGACGAGAAATATAATCTACCAGCCCCATTTTTGCACCGGGTATATGTTCAATATTATTTGATGTGTAGGTGTTAATTCATTATGAAATGTTGACTTTACTGAATGTTTTAAAGATTTACCGACACGGGTGATGAGATCTGGAAAATCAAAAGGGATTTGCCTCTTGATTGGACATTGATTCTGATCAATATTTGCAACTTGTTTCAATTGAATAACAGAAAAGCCTAGCTTTGGAAAGAGATCTCGTCCAATGATGGGTCTGTGACCGTCTTCCACGACAGTTACATCAACGCCCGTGGCTATCCAGTCATTACACTTTATTGATGTATTGATTACACCGACAATCTTGATTATATCATTAGAAAAAGTTTTCAGATCATGTATTTCGGGTGACTGTACCCAATAACTTTCTCTGCATTCGGACACCACTGTGTCCGCCAGACTTTTGTTGACAATAGTGCATACGCTTCCCGAATCCACCAATGCTTTTGTGCATGTATTTCCAACACAAATGAATAAATTTACGGGTTCTACCTCACGAGTGTCGGTTTTGATGGAAATTGCAGCTACACAGTTATCGTTATAATCATCGAAATCGGAGTCGTAGTTGGCATCGTAAATGCTTTTCTGCTGTAGAAGCTTGCTGATATTTTTAACTTGTTCCGCCGCCGTTGTTGAAGTACCTACTCTAGCCGCCTCAGAAACCGAGTCATCTACATAGTTTACTCTAGGTTTTGGTTTACTAGCTTGTTTTGATTTGCGACAAACTTTTGCAAAGTGATTAGCGATTCCACAATTTTTACAAGATTTTCCACGAGCACGACAGTTTTGTCTATGAGAAGGAGTCCAGCCATAGCCACAATTTGGGCAAATCGTAGGTTTGACAAACTGGTTTGTCGGTGCTCGGGTTCTATTCCAAGATCCTTGAACACTATTTATCGATTGACTTGAAATTTCATTTGTGGTGTTGGGAATTGGAGTTCCAGAAATTCTCAATTGGTTTTGTATTCCCATTTCAATGTTCATTGAAACCTCGAGAACTTTTTTAGCCGTCCGTGTTTCTTTGAGTAGCTCCCTTTGGATTTCACCATCTTGCATATTAGCAATGAAGACATCCCGAATTATCGACTCCTCGTGACTTCCTAGATCACAGTTTAGAGACAACTCTCAAAGACACCCGTAGAACTTTTCCACAGGTTCTCCTTTCATTTGTTTTCGAGTGAGAAATGTGTATCGATCAAATGTGATATTTCTTTGCTTAGTGAAAACCCTATCAAGGCAATTCCAAAGAACTTTTGTTGTCACTCTATCGATCTGGATGCTCGGTTCTTGCGAACCAAATATTTGTCTCCCTTCCATTCACGAGCTGAGGTATTTTAGAGACTGCTTTGCTATCACAGTACTTCCAAGGTTTTTCTCCATACAGTATGCCAACAAGTTCTATTCTTTGACATCTATTGAGCCACGAATTTTTGAGCTGTTCGTTTCTGGTACGTCGATCTCGTTCTTTTTGAACTGTGCTATTTTCGACATCATCCTCGTAAATAGGTTCTGGAGGTAGAGTGACCTTGTCCGGAGGGTCGTCAAGGAGAGTGTCAATTGAAATTCCTTCTTTAGCCATGATAGCCAATTTTAGCATGATCTGCCATCTATCCCATCGCAATGGAGGTTCAAGTGTTGGTTTATCCCAAAAAGGCTCGATTCCCAAGAGTGCACGTTCTTTAGTTGCTGACTGCGCCATGTGATATCCCTGACTGTAGAGATACAATTCGTGCCACAAATCCAATTAGAGTTAGGTGAATGGATTCGAGGTGCGAATGCAACCTTTACTGAATTATTGGATTACCACTTTTAGACTTAGCTACAATCGTGTTGCGATTGCAGACAAAATTAGTGAGAGTGGAATTCCTCCTCAAATCCAATAGGATCTCGACTAGTGCAAAACAGACTAGATTGAATGCAACTGAATTCAGAAACAAGATTCAAGAGAATGAATAAATAATCAAAAGTGGGGGATGTGAACAATATGAAATATTGACTTTTTAGTCGGCGGTAAATTACTTGTATGTGAACGATGACTTTAGTCTGACAAGGACAAGAATAAAATAATTTAGTACAACTTAATGAACATGAACTAAAATAAGATACAACCGTACCACAAAGGGTAAACAAAGAGAATCCACCCCCACGTCTAATTCAACTCTACAGTCAACATAACTCTGATTTAGTACTTAAAAATGTCAATAAACTGAAAGAGCGCAGCTGCTAATTTGATATGAATGAAGTTCTAAGCCTAAAAAACGTGAGGAGGTACGAAATCTTATTCAACAGCAAAAACTGCTCAATGCCAAAGAGAAAAGTAACGTCGGTAACCTCATTCGAGGAAAACAGAGTAAAATCAAGAAGTCAAACTGCGCCAATATCAACCTCTGGCTCAGTAACACGTACACAAGGAACGTTGGAAAAAATCACGAACTGAATTGGAGAATCAAATTTTTTAGTGAAAACCTATCTGGCACCCAAGAAAAGGGTCTACAAATTAATAACAAAGTAATGAGCACAGGTGGCCCCCGACAAGAAATGTATTTCTAGATAATGAACAGTATCGTTTACCATGCAGTAGATAAAAACTTACAAAATTAATGCAAGCAACAAAATGATCAAAATTTGTTCTATATACAGAAGTCCGAACTCGTCCAAAGTGAACAATGATAGCCTTAACGATCTAATCAAATCCGTTAGCACAGAACAAAATTTAGTGTTATGTGGGAATTTCAACATGCCGAAAATCCATTGGAGAAATATGAGCCGCAAGGGATTAAAGGAATGCAAAAAAACATCTTCCACGAGGTCATACGAGATTGTTCATTTTAACAGCAAATCACATGGCCTACAAGAACCTCTAAAACTGACACACCATCCCTGCTTGAATTAATTTTTGTCAGCGAAGATGTCATAGGGGAGTGGATTGGAAACTGGTAACCCCTTGGGAAAAAAATATCACTGCCTGATAAAAATGTAGTTCACGGAAGATCTATCTTGCCCCAATAGAGAAAACTTCAATTATGACAAGGCGGAGATTATTCAATTGCTGAATGAGCCCAACAGTCAATGGGATAAGGTCAATATACATGACCCAGATCTACTCTGGAGGGACATAAAGCAGACGATTGGCTCGACATTAGTAAATTGCTTTCAAATAGTGAAACAAAAAGGAGGAGCCAAGTCCAGACATTTGCTACAAAACATAAATTAGAGCTTTTTCAACAGAAAAATGAAAACAACAGCATATGAGAAAAAGAAACGATATGACTCGCATCGAAATTGTAAAGCTACTAATTAAAGTAAGATCCTAATTCCGGAAAAAACTATGTTAAAACAAAAAGAAACAAGTATATCTGGTTGGGATTTTTTAAAGAATTATCCAAATTAGAGAAAAACAAGTAATCAGGATATGACAGCATCAACCCAGATTATTCGTAAATGTAGGAAAATTGGACTGAATTTTGAAACATCTTGTTTCAACTCTCATGGGCAAACCGAAAATTACCCGGGGATTGCTGAACGGCAAAAGTTTCTGCTATTCATAAGCAAGCCAGTGAGTCTGACATCTATCTGCTGCAAAATTATGCAAAAGGTAATCAGATGTAAAATATTGCAACAACTAGAGGGCAAAATCATCCTGAGTGATAATCAATAAACTTTGACCTGGTAGGTTAACGATGCATCAGCTGTTGAAAAAGCTATTGAATGGATACAAGCGGTGAAAGCTGGAAAAAATGTTGATGTTAACCGTTGGATTTTTAAGAAGGCTTTCGATAGCGTCCCCCTTAAAAAGTTGCTCTCGGTACTGAAAATCTGCCGAATTGACAAAAAGTGCCTCTCATTGGTACATGATTTCCTCGCTCGCCACCTCCCAAAGTTAGCAATCAATTGCTCAGTATCGGCATGGCAACCACACATAAGGGGAATTTGTCAAGGATGATGCTTGGACCAACTTTTATTGTTTCCATAAACTCAATGCCAGAAACCGTTTAATCACAGATATATGTTTGCGGACAATGCGAAAAATTTCAGAGCCATCAGATCAGATTTTCTCAGCTGAACAATTTACGAAAACAATTAGATATAAACAATTTACGAAAATGATCTGATCAATACCTTCTAAAATTTAATGAAGGCCAATGCGTGACAATGACGATCAGTAACAAAATCAAACCAGTGAGTAGAGAGTATTCCCTGAAAGGGGAAGCTACGATGGAAATAGTAGGCAATGAAACATATCTTGGCATTATGATCGCAGAACATTTCAGTTTGACCATCACATATGCACTAAACTGAATAAAAAAAATTCTCTGCTCGCGATCATTAAAAATGTTTTGTAAAAATTCGCGGAAGAAATATCAAACCACCCCTTTATGGCATTGGTGTGCCCCCACCTAGAGTATTGCAACCAGATTTCCAACCCATAATGAAATTTGTCACTATAAAACTTAAAATGAAAGAAAACGTTGAAAAAAGGAGCACCAAATAGTACCCACAATCCGCCACCTTCGATATGAAACACGACTACAGCAACTAAAAAACATAGCAGGACAAGTCCTGACGTACAATTCAAAGAATTTTCATTGACTAAACAGAAAACTAGACCTAGAACGGACTATGAATGGATTGGAAAAACCATTTAGAAAAAAAACGATCCAAAAAATCGAAAAAACAGTAAAAAAAAACAAAATGAAATTGCCGCATGTGAACAAAAAACCACAAGCGAGAAAGCGAATTTTTGTTCAAACACCGTTTTCTCACTCTACTTTAAAATTAGAGCGAAAAAAATTCACGCCGCAAAACCACTCGCTTTTTCGCTCCATTTCCTGTTTTGGCGTGACCAAAATCACTACTCCAATTTGACTTTAAAAATCATGAAAATTTGTGAACAGATCTTAAAAAAAAGACAGCGCCCCAATACAATTCAAATTCTTTGAATTGTAATAACTTCATCGCAAAACAGGAGAAAGAGGAGCCTTGATATAGATTTATAAGATCGTCTGCCAAATCTACGACCAATGGGCAGCACTGGACATATTCCAACTCATCGAGAGGGAAGAGCGAAAATCAACTGACTTTTATTTCACCCAAAGGGCAGACTGAAAATCAGATTGAACTATTTGTTGCAAGGGTTCATAAAGAGTGGAACAATCTTCGATGTGGTGATCAGCAAGCCATTAAAAGTGATCAGAGTGCGTTCCGATATACACTGAAAACTGAGACACTACGAGACCAAAAAATCGTAAACGGAAAGGAAAGTGCTATTAGCTTGTCAAAAAACTATCGCCTACGGCCTGTATCCCTGACTTAACCTTACCCTGGAGAACATAACAGCCAATGGCTAGGCAAATCGGGGCATAATAACCAGAAGTTTAGATGACAAGTACAAATTTTCTGGCAACAAATAAACTAAAACTACAAGCATATGGATAAGTAAACTTGTAACGAACATTAAATCAAATCATTCAAGCTAAAATATGAACCTCAATCAATTTTTTTAAAGAGTCACACTATACATTTTTTCTCCGATTGTATTCTTCCTAAAATCAAAATTAACTTTTAATAGCTTCTACGTTACTATTCAAATGAATTTTTTCATGTTGTGAGGAAAAGAAATTGTTCAACGTTTTTTCAGAAATATTTTCATTTCTTGCCAACGAAGCCATTGTGGTAAATTATTTCATTTTTGCATTGCCAAGCAATGGACATCAATGCAAAGTTGGTTCTGACATTCAGTCCTCTTTTGAATTGTTTTGTTTGAGTGTTTTGATAAAGACTCAAATACACCTGAAAAATATTCAGATTTTTTTGATCTGAAAATTTCATAATCAAATTTGATAAGCGACGTTTTTGCAATTATTAGCTCAACTGGTTAGATTTTTGAGGTTCAACGTGCTCTATAATTTTACAATAGGCAAAATGCAAATCAGTTTAAAAAATTTGTCTGCGGTCGGGAAGAAAAGGAAACAGCAATTCTTTTGCTTAACGTGAAAAACCGTACATCTTAAGAAAAATGCTATGGAAATTGGATTAAAAGGTTTTTACAAGATCTAGAAAATTATCAACAGCTCCTTTTTTGATCTTAATTAGATGAAACTAATTCATGTAGCTGTAAAACTGCATGGGTTGCTGCCTTTTTTCTGAAATGTATAATTCTATCCATATCAATGAGGTACGTCATCTGCGTCAGAAGGAGGCTCTAGAAGTTACAGAAATTGTCCGATTGATTGCACTATCCAATTGTTAACTTTTTTTATAAAAAGCTTTTACAAAAGCTAGTTTTACTGTAGGTGTGAAAACATTCTCCTTAATTCAGTCACTCAAGCCCCACTGAAGATGTACGTCTATAGCTATTTCCATGACTTTATAGGCCGATCTAAAACTTCACCATATTCTGCTGCTTTTTCTTGATCAAGTGAGTCAATGACTGAGTACAGTTACTTTCCAGTCACAGCTCTGATTGTGAGTTCAGGTATAGGAAGCTTATCAGTGTAATTGCAAACAAATCTGAAACTTTGAAAACCCAAAGATCAGAAAAGTATCTATACAGACAATTGACAATATTTTCGTATCCGTTGAAATTTGGAAATTATCTTATCTGATTTCATCTATTTTGACACTTCTTTCATTCGGACTTACCTGCTGTTTAATGTGTTTCAATTGTTTTTTACTTGTTGTAAGGTTTTTTTGAAATTTGTTTGAAGAGCTCACTTAATCTTCTATTAACTAAGTTTCTCACGCGCTTAAGTTCTTTGTACGTCTCAATGCCAGAAATTTTTTCCCTTTGCTGAAAAAAAAATTTTTCAAAAAATTTCTTTTGGCAATGAAACAATTCAACTCTTGTAATAACCAGGGGATATAATTCATAAATTTTTTCTCACTTAATTTTACTATTTGGTGCGTTTTTTCAATAATTTTTTCGAAAGTATGGTTGAATGAATCAAACATATTGTTGACATCATCAAACTGGTACTTTCCCACCATTACGGCAAGATCTTTCTTATAATTAGAACATGAGAAAAGTTAAAATTTCTTGTCGTTGTCATGTTAAAAAAATATTAACAAAAAAAAGGAAGAAATTTGCATAAGAAATATTAACTTTCGTTTCCAGCAGTAGCATTAGTTAACGTTTAAATTCTGTATGCTTGTGTACCAATTGCACAAACATGATAGTCTCCAAAACAATATGTCGAATTGTTTGTCAATTCATCTGAAATTCACTCTTGTCAGCCATTCATTGATGTTCTTCGTTCAATAAATGTCATAGTTGAAATTTTTGCGGATCAAATCTGGAAAATACACTGCTCTTGTTCAAAAATCGTTCTCCTGTGTTCGTTCTAGGAGTCTTCTCGTACTGAAGACCGTGTTTATTCTACTTCTTCAGTTCAATTCATTTGGTGACGTAATCCTCCCATTTCATGTTGTATCGTCCTTGTATTATATCCATTAACCTCAACAGAACTCACAATACAACGTCAGAGCAGGAGTTTAGATTCTCTTTATTCATTCTTTGTACTCCACTCGCGTTGTCTCTATGACCCAGGAAGCCGTTTTCTACTGCACAGCTTCAGTCGTTCTGAGGCCTGCTTTGCTTGCCTTCATCAAAGATGGTCTATAGGAAAATGCTGTTACAACGTAGCTTTGGTAGACTTTTTTCCTTGAGATCCAAAACAAGACTATGGATATATTGAAATTGATGCTCCAGAAAATCTTTATTGCTTTTTCGACTCTCTTCTCTGCTTGAGTTGCCAGGAAGATCCGAAGATATCCCAAACTCGAGGTCCTTCTTGGGTTCTGGTTTCTCTAAGAATCTCCATCCAAGCTGGACGTTTGCTTCCCCTTGATGCTCAGCAGTTTGCTTTTTTGCCAGATGCAGCTTCAGTACGATTTTGGAACACCATTGACAGATTCTGCCTGCATCTACCTGAAAGAGTCATAGTCTTGATGCGAACTATTTTATAATTGTCAAAGCAACATTAACAGCTGTTCATTATTGTTTCGTGGAGATTGTTGACAGACAGACTGACGAAATGACACTTCCAGGAGGAACTTCACTCAGTACCTGTAGCGCCGTAGACTCCGTGGAAACTGTTTTGATTTTTTGATAGCGTTCTGTGACGTAGCTCTCTAACAGAGTTAGTGCTCCACCAGCTCTGCTCATTGCATGAAGTTCCTCAATGAGCTTTTCAAGGCATAGTTTGAAAAAATCTTCCTCACTTTGTAACCTAAGTACAATGTTGCCGGAGGTGTCCGAATAACTTTTTCGTACAATTCACTGATGTACAGAAAGATTTGTGTGTTCGAGGACTTAAATTTCGTGAACCCATGTTGTTTTGGTGCTATAAATTTAAATAAAACTTTTTTTCATCATGGAATATGTTAGAGTTTGAAGTACTTTTGAGATACAGTTCCCAATGTTTAAGGCTTGTAGGCCAGTGTTTATATCCTTTCTTTAGAAACAGATTTTGTCAACTCTCACCATTTTCTTTTCAACAATTTTCTTCGGATAGTCGGATTTTGTAAAAAAAAATCTCTGGAAAAAAGTTTTGAAAAGACTAGCTGTTTCCTCATCTGTTTCCGCTTTCCTGTCTTCAAGGTACTTTTCAAACATAAGCTGATTTCTTTGGGTGTTTGTTTTTGTACGCTCTTGGGTTATTTTTGTATCTCAGAGAACTTTTTTGCTCCGAAAATTTTTTTCTCGAACTCATCGCGGTCTCTTTGAAGTTCCGGGTCTAGGTTGCGGCTGATTTCTTTTAGTTTATCCGTTTTGGAGTGTGACGGTTTACTGCTGCTATGTCGTCAAAAGGTATTCATCCGTTTGATCAGGTTTAAAGTCTCACTTCTGAACCAAGGAGCCAGGGAACTCCTGTGAATGGTTTTCATTGGAACCTTTCTCTAGAAAATTTGATATAACCATTCATACCACAGCTCAACCATCAGTTGAAAATGCTGCAGCAGTATGATTGAAAAGCATTTCCATGTCCATTTCCTATGTTTTTTGCCAAGTCTTGCCAATCCGCTTCGTTATATTAGAAAAATGAGGTGTCCTGGTTGGTGCTTTTTCGAGTATTCCACCACGTGCTACTCGTTAAATTCATCTGGTATGGAAAGTGTTGGGATGAGAAGAGCTGCTTCATTCAATTGTGCACGGTGCTATTCGCAATTGGATCTGTGCTTTCGTGCAGTATGACCACCAGTTTTCTCCTGCCTGTATTTAGCTGTTCAAATCCGGCGTTGAAGAAGTATTATACAATAACTCTTTCGTAAAGCTCGAAAGATTACACTTCCTCAAGGAGTGGACTCGAAATTCATATCTGCAATTATTATGACGATATCACGGCATAGCTCTTGTTTCAAATGTACGATTTCCTCAAGAAGAGATTTTATCGAATCTAAACTCATTCGATATGGACCGATTTTTGAAGCGTTCCATACGCATACGATGCAAAACTTTTAATCTCATGATTCGACTACGATTGCTACTGTGTCAGCGTAGCTAATAGAAAATGTCACCCTTGCATGTACAATTGATGCGTTAACGGCTATTAATACTTTTCCCTGCTTCGACCTCCAGTTTATTGTGTACTTGTTATTCCAGCCTATGAGAAATCTATTTAAAAAGAGTGCGTAGTCAGGAACTTATGGAGGAGACAGGTATGAGTGATGCAGAGGATGTCGTAGAAATCACAGTTATTTTTTGCAATTGAACAGATCGCTTGTTCTGTTGCAGTTGTTGGCGAGTCATGCACTAGACTTGACCGTTTCCACTATGACACACTTTCTACCATCTTTTTGGACTAAAATTTAATCTTTCAACCAAGTTCTTCATCTATCAGCTCCTTTGAATTCCTTAGCACCAGAATAAGTTTTTGAAGCTCGTCCTTGTTCAGTTCTCTGTCGAAGTAGTACTTTTTGTCATAGTTTTCAACTTTGTCGCTGAAATTAGTATTAGTATGAGCTGTCGATGATAGTTTGGCACATGTAGCAGAATGGTCCCGTTCTTGTCTTTTTGGTAGATGCTAATACGGCTGACGTCAGTGATTTAACAACCGATGATCATGAACGTCAGCAAGTTGTTGATTGCACTCATGTTGTGCTCATTTCCCTCTCTTTCTCCATGTCTCTCTCTCGCTTTGGTTCTTTGCTGTGCTCTCTGCAACTCCACAATATCGGATTCCGTCAACTTTTTCGGTTCCTATTTGCGAATTTCGATGTCTTCAGGTATCTGAGGAGGGGGTGGTAATCCGCTCTTCCTTTCTGTAACTTCTTTGATTTCAGGAAAAATCTTCTTCATTTCAATGAAATTGATGAAATGTTGCAGAGCAATAGTGCGTTTCGTCCAGTTTCCTTGACATCATCAAGGCCTACTTTGCTGAGTTTGGTACAATTCTCATTGAGATGCATCCAAAATCCACAAGTAAAACCACGCAAACCCTTTTCGTCTGCAGTTATATTGAATTCACACGCTTTGCAGAAGTTCTTGGCTTCTGTTTTTGCCTTGACTCTGTCATTGCGCCAACCGTTTTTAAGGATAGCATTTTGTACAATTGACTAAACATTCAGAAACAAGGTGGCAAACGAACAGCTCACACCTGGTGTGCTACCCTAATAAGAAAAGTCTATCAGTTACCTCAAATAACGGCTTCCCATTGTTCTGCCTCGTACTGATGTTTCTTCTTGAGAGCCTGTTTTAACAATTGTTCGGGACGCTTCTTCTGAATATATTTTCTCAAAATCTGCGCCGTGCTTCAGAACAACGTACAGCGTTCTCAATCCGAGGTTATGTTTCCGATTATGTTGATTGTTTTCGTTCACTAAGGCTGGGGTCTTGGCGTTCTTTCGAGAAATGATATCTCGAACAATGTTGTCTTTGGGGAATTTGTTTTTGACAGGGTCCAAGCAAATGTTCGGGTTGCTTGCTTTTGACAGTATACGATGACTTTTTTCGACTCAGGAGGGGTTTGAGACGCTTTACAACCCCTCTACGTTTTTGAAGGGCTGTTAGTAGTTGTTCCGGTGGGGCGAGAGGGAATTGTTGAGAACGTCGTACCAAGTCACAAATTTCTCGTCCTTATATTTTGCGGGGTTGAGGTAAAAGAAGGGCGACTTCCTCGGGCTCGGTTTCTGGGTCCAGGTATCCGAGTTGTGTCGATCGTAAGCCTTGCCCTCTTTTTGGGTTTGAGTCTTCAAGGATCCAAATAATAAACTGGCTCCAACTATGATCATTTATAAAGAGCCACCACGGCCGCCTCATATAAAATTAGAAAAAACGCTATTTTTGAGCTTCTCTCTTTTTATTAAGACTCTCACAATTCTTTGAGAGGTTTGATTCGAAGATAACAAAAAACAACTCGAGAAAAAAAGGTTGTGACATTTTAGGCAATTATCTAATCTTTCGGAATAATGATAATAATAATAATAATAATAATAATAATAATAACAACAACAATAATAATAATAGTAATAATAATAATAATAATAATAATAATAATAATAATAATAATAATAATAATAATAATAATAATACTAATAATAATAATAATAATAATAATAATAATATTAATAATAATAATAATATTAATAATAATAATAATAAAAATAATAATAATAACAATAATAATAATATTAATAATAATAATAATAATAATAATAATAATAATAATAATAATAATAATAATAATAATAATAATAATAATAATAATAATAATAATAATAATAATAATAATAAAAATAATAATAATAATAATAATAATAATAATAATAATAATAATAATAATAATAATAATAATGAGAATAATAACAGAATTTAGAGTCAGCGCCCAGGGAAAGGAATGGTCCCGGAGTTTCAGTTTTGTCAAAGAGTTTATTTCAGTTTAATAAGGTTTCTGCAAAGTGCACATAGACAACACAATCTCCTATTTTCAGGATCGTAAGCTTTAGTGAAGAAACTTGTGTAGACTTCTGTTATCTTCCTTTTTCTGCTTGCGGCTGGTATATAGTCGACACTTTGACCAACTTTCCGACCAATGAGCTTCGCAAGTTAGAGTCCTCTAGTTCAGAAATCGCTCTCCTGTTTCTGTCTCGAGAGATTTTTGGTCTTGAAACGTCTTGTATCTCGCGTTCTTGTGTTCTGGTCATGTTGTTCGGTGACCTGTATGAAATTTTGCCATTCAATGTCGTATCTGCCACTGACAATGTCCAGGAATAACAATAGCACGTGGAGCTCTTGATAGAGCGATAGAGAAAGGATATCTAGTCTGCGCAGTCTGTCTTTGTATGTCAGTTGTCCGGTGGATAAGATCCATTTCGTAGCTTTCATCTGGATTGCTTCAACTTTTTTCAGATCCTGTTTGTTTGGTTTCCAGAGAACACCCGTATGAGATAATTGGTACGATATAACTCAGATATAGATTTTTCTTGGCTTGCCAGGCTGTTCCTCTTAAAACGTTCCTTTTGATGTAAAAGAAACCAATTTGTCAAATTAAAATTACTTCCAATACTTAAAACAAACGTTTTCGAACTTTACGTTCATCGTCAGGTTAAAACTGTTTTACAAATTGTTAAAAGATAAAATGAATATGTATTTACATTTGTCTGAGATGACAATTAAAACAATTCTAGGAAACATTCTAAAAAATTCAATCGAAAATTTTTCCTTATATACAATATTTAGCCTATTTACAACACATATTTACATCTGTTATCAATTTACTTAAAAACATTCCTATTCCGGATTTTTCGATTTTGTCCATGTTCTTGTATTTTTAGGGTTATTCCGAATTTGCCCTAACCATAAGTATCCCTCTTGTGGAGGTTTTGCAAATTTCGTTTTGTCATGCACAAAATGTTTTTTGCCCTATGCATTCTCATTTAGTCAAAATTATGATTTGAACTAATATTTTAGCGTGAGTTCCCTCCCCCTATATTCGTCGCGTGTGTTTAGTGCCGGCTTCAGCTTGCTGATATATATAGCTTCGATGATCATTAGTTTTTCTACTGACCGACAGGCGTCCAGAATTCTCCATTCAATGTCATTCGTGGCGCCACGACATTCAACTAGATGTTGACCCACCTGTGAATCCTTCTTTTGATGTTCTGTTATCCTTGTGGTAACATGCCGGCTTGTTTGCCCAACATAGATGGATCCGCATCCATTACATTTAATTTCATATACCACGTGGGATTTCAGATCTCTATCAAAGGATGATTTCAGGGTGGGGAGGCACGATCTTAATTTTCGCGTTGTAAAAACTACTTGCAATTCGCATAGTTTCTTCAATTTGCTTGCGAAGTTTTGAGTGAGGTTGCCTCTGTATTGTAGAAAAATAGTTGGCTTATCATTAGATTTAGTCTTGCTTTTTTGATGCTCTTTTGGTGTTGTTCTTAATTTGTCTTTACCGCCACTTATTATTTTTTCTAGAGTCTGATTCACAATTTTTGAAGACCATTCCTCTGGATATTGATTTTTGGTCCAGCAAGATTTGTTCTTTTCAAGAGCCTGATCGAAGGCCAACCAATTAGAGGTTGCATTAAAAACCCTGTGAACCGTCCCTTGAATCACATTTTTCTTATGTTGAAGCGGTGCACAGCTGCGAAAATTCAGTATTATTCCAGTGTCAGTTGGTTTTTGATACCAATGACAGGTGATATTATTTTTGCTGCTCACATTTACGTTAATGTCAAGAAAAGCCAAACCCCCATCCATGTTCACTTTTTCTAAGGTAAATTGCAGGTTGTTGTGTAATGAATTTGCAAATTTTAAATACTCATCCGGGTCACCACGAACCGTGCAGATAATATCATCCACATACCTTTTAAACAATTTCATCTCCTTATCGTGTCCCACTGTCTGTTGGTTGCTGCAATAAGTACAAATCCAAACCACATCCTGCATGTTGGCGTATTCCTCATACGATATTTTTTGGCATCTTGCATGAAACCAGTTTTTGCATGACTCACATTCCACTCCTTTTCCTCGGTAGGTCACTCTCCGGTTACAGTCTTTGCAATTCCCGTTTTGGTCGCATCTGGAAAAGTTTTTACTGAGCTCTGGTTTTTGAAGTGATGCCTCAAACGATTTCATCCACACATTTGCTAGTATTACAGCCAGTGATGCACCCATAGCCAGTCCCTCTGATTGTACATACCAGATCCCATTACATTTGAAATGAACATTCGTCACCGCAAGCTTTAGCAAACTTTTCATGGCGGACCTTGGGATATCTGGAGCTAGGTTGCTTGAATAGAGATCTCTTAGAGCAATTTCTATAGCCTCCCCAACTGGAACGTTGGTGTACAAACTTTTTACGTCAAGAGATACTATCTGCTCGTCATCTTCAAGAGTGAGAGACTCTAAGGCTTTTCTAGCATCTTGCGTGTTTCTCACCCTCAGTGTTATTCTCGCGTAACTCACGTACAAGTTTGTCTACATCTGCGAGAAAGTGCATCTCATTAAACTTGTCTCTCACTGGGTGTTTAGGTCCCAACGATAGGATGTCAAGTACAAACTTTGGAAGTTCCGGGCCATCCATTATCACAACATTACTGTGGGAGCCATTCCGCAGTGGTCTATCCTGTCTCTCTGACAGTTTATCAAGTTTTCCATTAAGTCTGTTCTGAACCATTGCGGAGTGACCCCTCATTTCACGTTTAATGCAGCTAAAAACGGATGGCATCAGTTCTGGTCTCACCTTCTCCCTAAAACTACTCCTATCTGTCTCAAGTTTTTCCCTGAACACTTTACGGCCTTTCTCCGCACGGTTTATTTCTTGTTTTAGGAGCTTTAATTGAAAACTGTGCACCGCTTGTTCAGAAAAAATTTCATTTTCAAGTAATCAAGATGAAGGAGATTTCTGGAATTTCTGTTGAAGCAGAATCCGGGAACTGATGTTCCTTTCCCTAAAAACTGTTTCTTGCTTGAATATGGGAGACTATTTACGGCGTGATGAAGCGAACTTGCAGCCAAAATAATTGCAGCTAGTGACCTTATTTTAGGAGCGCGAAACCTCAAAAAATCCGGAATTATATCATTGTCCTATTCCGGATTTTTCGATTTTGTCCATGTTCTTGTATTTTTAGGGTTATTCCGAATTTGCCCTAACCATAAGTATCCCTCTTGTGGAGGTTTTGCAAATTTCGTTTTGTCATGCACAAAATGTTTTTTGCCCTATGCATTCTCATTTAGTCAAAATTATGATTTGAACTAATATTTTAGCGTGATTATGATTTGAACTAATATTTTAGCGTGATGAAGAAGAAAGCTTTCCTTTTGATGATGAAGAAAGCTTTCAGCGCCTTTTCGCAGCGGTGGTTGGCGTTTGCTGTCCAGGTGAGATCCTTGAGCATCATGATTCCAAGCTCCTTCTCTTTTTCTGACTTTCCAAGCTCCCATCCATTTAATGTAACCTTCGTTTCTCCTTTTATACAGAAGAGTTTGCATTTGCTGACGTTTAGTTTCATAAATTTTCAGTGCACCATTTCCAGACTTTAGCAGCATCAATTTGCATGGTGATGTTTTTTGTGCCAACGATTTTATAATCGTCGGCATATCCATAGCAATCGGACATAACGCATTGAGATCAATTGGTGTAAATGTTTTATCAGTGCATCTAGGAGGTGGACCGTCGATTAAAAATAGGGAAATACCCCCCTCACAGGTCGACTTTATAAGTCTTTTCACTAAGTTGACCTATCAACTCTCGAGGTTGAAAATTTTGCATGTAACAGATTTTAAGTGAAACAAGTCACCGCGGTCAACATAAAACTGGGCAGGTTGTATTTGGATTTTTTTTTTAATTTAGGCGAGTCATTTCGTCTGAATTAAGATCTACAAAACTTCTGATGATTATGCGTCGATTGATCTAAAATGAAAACAAATATGAGCAACCAATATTATGTTGGCTTAAATTGACTTCAAAAACATGTAGTTTACCAAGTAAAAAGTTGTTTTCTGCGTTACTATTGTTAACAAGTATAGCATTATCAATGATAGCTTACAGTTAGCGCAAAAGTATGTCGACCTAAAGCTGTTTTCTCGACCTAAAGTTTTTCTCATCATTGTATTTCACAAGCTTGAAGCATAATAAACTCATAGGCATCTGAATTATGCGTCAATTGACGGAAAAGTTCCTACGTGTATTTCAAGTTTGAAATACTCGATATCATTGTGTGTAATGTTTTCGTTTTATGTATAGATTTGAAAAATACGAAATGTATTATGAAAACGTAGTTCTGGGAGAGCCCCGGTCCAGCCAATATTCACCCATTGTATGGAAGGGACATTTCTTAATTTAGTTTTTTATTGTATTTCATAATAGCACAGTGTTTTTTAGATAGATGAAAATGTTATTGTAACCACATGGGAACGCGGAAAAAGTCAAGGTTTGCTATCGGAAAGTTTATTTTTATTCAAAAGTAGTCAGTCTGTCATGTTATCAAAATTGATTTCAGAGCGTCTTCTAGTTCGAGCGAAAGATCCCCGCGCTCGGAAAAGAAAGCAGACAAGAAGCAGTCAAGCTCATCCAGAAAACGACCCAATATTGAGGATGGCAAAAAACTCATCGAATCTAAGAAAAAACGAAAAGATCACGCTTCAAAGAGCAGGTTTGTCGTATTGTTAATTCTAATTTCTCTTGTTTCGCAATAAACAAAATGTTCCTTTTAGATCGAGATCTCCCTCTGAAAAACGAGCGCGGAAAGTTGAAGAGCCAAAGACAAAAGGACAGAGAAATAATCAACCTCTAAGTGCATCGAGACCTGAAAAGAATTCGCCTCAGCAGCCCCTCCGAAAGAATAAAGACACCGTGAATAGCAAGTAAGATTTGGCATTCAACACATGGCTTGTTGCAGTTCTGATAAGTACTAAATAATTGTAATGTATATTTTTTTAATTTAAGAGTTTGATTGAATGAGGTGTAAGTGTAAACGGTGTTATAATGTCGCCTTCTCTGTTTAATATAGGAGCGCAGGAGATGGGAAGACACGTAAGCGTTGTTTTGTTTCTTAATTCTAAAATAAATGGTCGTAATTAAATCACGTGACCGTTCCAGGTACTCATGAAGAATCCAGTGGGACACCGTTGGAGAAAATGAACTTTGGGAAGAACAGTTTCCAGCAGGTCTACGATTGTAATTTGCACATCCGTGTCTGTTTGAATGCTGATAAGATCAAAAAACTGCAGTGGCCAAAAGCTAATACACTGTAAGTTTCATTTTCTGTTGTAATTAACTTGTACTTACTTAGTTGAATACAGTGGGAGATAAATTCAAATTAACCGAATGGTTTTAAGATATTTCATTTTTTGGTTATCATGTCTACGCCTGTATCGCAAATCTGCTGTATTGTGTAGTGGCAATGATAAAAAATGAAAATATATGAAAATATGTTGACAAGCTTGCATTTCTTGCATAGAACTGTTATGGAGGGTAACAACAAAAACAAATTTTTGGTCGATAAGCAAAATTACGAAACTTGAGAAAATATCACGTCAGTCTGAAAAAAAATGAATTCGAAAAACCGCGCGTATTATTCTGCTCTTCAAGGGCTTTCAAATGATACATACCACATAGTTCGTTCCCCGATGATGCTTCTGGGGATTAAATTAGAAAATCTATTGATCGTTATGGATGTAAATAAATAGATCAATGTTGCGTGTTGAATACGTACAGAAGTTGGTTACAGGAAATTTTTAATTGCTCTTGAAAGAAGTTCATAGCAATTATTGTAAATGTATGTGTCTTTTTTATGCAAATTTTTCGCTTGACAATTTTGCGCTTTTCTTTTAGAACATTCTTTGACTTCTCAAGTGACTTTTCCACGCTTTCGCTCTTCATTTTTGAGTGATCTCTATTGCTCCGAAGTAAAGCGTGTTGCTAATATAAAATCGGTTGCAGAAGAGCATTGGTAAATGATTTGTAGCGCAGTGGTTAGTGCGTGTGGCAGTGGTTCGAATCCCGGCGGGGGAAAGGTTTTTTGCACTTATAAAGAAAAATTGATCTAGGCTACAGCCCCTGAATTAAATTGCCTCGCCTGTCGTTCAAGAGCAATTCTTCCGATATTTGTCGGTTTATATTTAATTTTTCAAGCACGGATAGCATACAGAATTAGAATCCAAGCGTTTAGCATTTATATGATGCAAGTAAGAATACAATGAACGCTAGAATAGACCATTAAAACTTCGCGTTTTAGCAACCGGAATAGACTAGTTAGAGTTGCCGCATTTTTCCTCGCCTTTCGTGACTCTTCTCTGACAAGAGCACATGTCATGATTGTCGGAGAGTGTTATTGAGTGTTAAGAGAAATGCTGAAAACTGTATAGTTTTCCTTGTTAGAACGATTTTTATTACTTTAATTGTGGCAGTTGGTCTAGAAAATGCGCTAACTATCGGTCTTGGATAGCCTAATTGTTCCTCATGACGAGCCAACGCTGGTCGGTTTGTACTGCTGTTACACACATAACCATCAAACATGACTTGTGTGTCGGGTAAGGAGCGGCTGAAAAGATGCTTTTCCACTGGGGACGTTGTCGACCGGTCAATTGTGGCTTCGAAATGATGCCAACCATTTCAGCCATCCAGATGAATCACCATCTTATCTTGTTGCGTGCAATTTTGTTACCGGTTTTTGAAAGCATTTTGACATTGGCATCAGATTTTTGAAGTTGTAACAAGGTGGCCGCCGTATTGGCCGACAGGGCGTTTAGCCGACAACCACAAAATGAGAAATTTAACCGACAATTTAAGTAAAATGAGCAATAAAACTTATTCAGAAGCTGTGATTGGCCAATTTAGACCACTATTTCGTAAGCGGACAAATATACCGCAGTTTTTCCATCGACTAGTGTAACGAAGGTCTATCCGTGGTCGGACCGTATTTTACCGCATCTGGCCATGCCTCGAGGGCCATGGCCATGCCTCAGCAGCCCGTGGGACTTGATATGAATCTATCACAACCGAACTACTGATTTATGGACCAATTATGGACTTTTATTACCAATTATGAAAAAATTGTCGGCTAAATTTCTCATTTTTTCCTTGTCGGCTAAACGCCCTGTCGGCCAATTTTCCTAGCACCTTGTAACAAAAATGTTACGCCGTGGTTAACGCTGTTGACGCAGACAGGTTTGTTTATTTGCGGGTTTGGAAACAAACTGAAAAATTGGTGTTCGGCTGATAATACGAGTGATCGTTGTTAGCAAGTTGTAATTGTTACTTCCGATAAGTGTCTGCAGACATGGTTTTCTGACGGAGCACTTGGAAAACTGGGTTCCAACTTGTCGGCGGGAAATTTGAAATAGGTCAGTTGAATGATCGCTCATAACGGGTGCTGAGAAGAATTTGATGAGACAAATCCCGCTAAATTTTTTCCATTGCTCTCAGATATCTTTTTTGGTTGGTTTGTTGGTGCGCTGCTGTATTTCGCCGAGTTAAGTTTCTTTTATGTGCATCAGATGAGCTGGAAGTTCAACTGGAAGTTTGCACAAATCTTTTCAGCTTCCGATTAAAGAGATTTTTCAAGAAGCTATGCAACTCTGTTATTCAGGTTTTCCAGTAGATGTTTTATTTCCTTGATAGTTCCCTAAAGAGTCTTTCTTCTCAAGAATCAAATCTTGGCGCAACAGTTTTGTTGCTGGATTTGATCTGGCTTCCACTAACTTTAGAGTTTGAGGTGTTCCAGCAGGATCAACAAAGGCTTGCTACGTTTTTCTTGGGTTGCACTCAATGTCTGTTTCAAAGTTAAGGAATTAAGCTGCTTGAAATGTTGACTTTACGGTGCATGAGTATGCCATTCCGGGAAACTAGTTTTCGGTAGAAAACTTCTAAGGCGAAATGTTACAAACTGTTGACAGGCAAACACAACCTACCAAAAGAACTATGCTTTAATAAGCCATACCTAATTTTATCAAAACTTACTGAAATCGTACGGAACCTTAACCAAACGTTACTAAATTCTACCGAATTAAAACGGATACCACTACCTACCAAAACCAATAAACCCAATATAAACTTTTGAGTTTTTAAAACTATGAGAAACTCGTTTTCCGAAAGCAAAAACGTCTTTGAATTGTTGAAATAATAAAATCAGAGGTCGAAAGGAAAGGGAGATCTTAAGCCATTAAAGTTTGAATTGTGAGGGTATTTTTAAGCCGGTCCCGAAAAGCATCTCTTAAGCACCAGAAAAGGAAACACTGGGGAAAACTACTGGCGTATCCGCAGTTTCAAAGGAAGTAATAATAATGTAATTGAAGAAGTCCCTTATGATATCTTTATAGTGGGTTAGGTTATTGTGAGTTGACTCGGTTTGGGTGTGGTTGCGATCTGTCTTGAGTCTAAAATTTCCTTCTCTACTCTTATCACTTAAAAAATTGTCGGGAAAGTAATTCTAGCTGTCCATTTTCTCGCAATGGGCTTCAGAATGTTACGCTTCTTTCAAAATGGTTTCGATTGTTTTGAATATGGAATACTATAGTTAGTGATGTGTTAATGAGTTTTCGAGTGCCAACTTGTTTGAAATGGGCCGATTTTGACAATTTCAACTGTAACTGCGATTTTTCATGTCGGTATCTCAACGGGAAAAATCCGGAATATAAACCACAGGAGTTGCATAATAGAAGATCATCGATGACAAGAGTTTTAAGTCGTGATTCAAATATTCAACTGGTTTTTTGTTCTGTTATTTTCTCTTAATAGTGCGCTTAGTCTTTCCCTTCGTCGAGAGAACTAATTTGAGGTCAATGGGTTGCATCTGTATTGCAACTAAAAAAATACGAAGTTTCAATACAAGTATTCCAGTGCTCTCTCCATCATTTTTAACGATTGGAATTTTGATTTTTGATTGATGTCTTGAAGACAAATTTGGGTCTTTTCTACGGAAAATAATCAAAAGTGAACCGAATATAGTTCTATTACTCAATTTGAAGTTATTCAAGTGGTTAAAAATGTACTTTAAAGCCAATTTCTGAGCCTGTAGATGATTTTCACTTCACTGCTTGATGTTTGTTTTTTGTTTACTTTCTGGACGAGCTATTAATGAACCGCTTGCTCAGAGTTTGAGGATTTTGTTGTTTATACTCAAATTTTCAGCAGTTGATTTTCACGAATGCCGTAAAAAGTAACTTAACAGTATAGAGGACTATTGCTGCTCCTAGATCATGCCAAAGAGACACAAGTCTCGTCAGTTGGGCGGTTGCGGGTGTATATTAGAATAAACCTAACGCATGCTTCATAAAAATGGGGTTTTCGAAAGTATGTATTAAGTTGACATTTATGGTGACGTTTTTCAGCCTTTTGTGGATCATTTTTGTGATGATTGCAGGTGTTAGATTGTTTTCGGTAGTAAAATTCCTCTAATGATTTTTTAATGCTGGTGGTTTAGAAAGTTCCGGGCTCGAAAATTCAGAGGTCGGCACTGTGGAAAGTTTCTAAAACCAATGAGTGAAACCTGATTTGATGATAATTTCGCGTCAGTATGAACATTACTTACACTTTAAGCTATAAGCCGATGGGATTCTTTTCTTTTTTCGGGTTTTCAGTGGGATATTATATCCGGTTTGGACTAAAACAGGCAATATTGGATTTGTTTTGTTATGAAGATGCCTTGTTTATTTTTTAGAAAACAGAAGAAGTTATCGGACGAAAATTTGACTGCGGGACTTCACATAGACTGGCTGAAGAAACGGGAACACAAAACATGTAAGTTTTGGAGTAGTCGTCGTCATACTTTGATAGTTGTAACTGAGGTCTTATCTATTTGCAGTCGTTAATGAGTCCCAGTAACATCGACCGTTGTTCATGATAATGGAAAACTTTTTTAGGATCTATTCTGTTTCGACCCCCCCCCCCCCCCCGCCTGGGGGTCATAAAAAATTCACGCTTACTAAGCTGGGGGGGGGGGGGGGGCAGAATACATCCCTTTTTTAGATGTTGATAGAGGATTAACGTAATAGAAGCAATCATGTGATTCTAATGGTAAAGCTTAATTGCCGCCCGTCGAATAGTTGTACACCAAAGACCAAGAGCATAAAATTGGATATGGTCATAGGTTGCCGAGTCATTTTAAAAAATTATATGACTAGTCCAAAAGAGCTGAAAGCCGGTCGTAATACCCAAATGATGACTATGATTTTTAGGGGTATGGCTTGTATGCTTTATGATCCTGATATTCTCTATTGTCATTTTAAGTTAACTTTTTCAGCAAGAACCTCTTAAATACATGACTCTGTTTCAGTTAGACCTCTATTTGACCGCAGTGATTTGAAGAACAGAGACACTCGGGTTAGTTGTTTTTTTTCGTAAACTTCAACCATAGCTAAGATAGAAAAGAACACTAAATACGTCGAAATTAAGTCATGAAACAAACAGTTTCAGGCAGTGTATGAACTTTACATTTTAATCAGTATTACACAACGTAGTTGTTAGGTTTGGATCAAAATCGAAAACCATCATATGGTAGTTCATATCGTATTGACGTCCTAAGAGTGTACTATTTGGGTTTTAAATGATCCTGTTCTCTTCACAGATTGACTACTCATAACTCTAAACAGATTGGAGTTGAATGAGATGAAAATTAACGCAAACATCATGAATAATCTAAAAATAGACATGGACTTTATTCGTTTAAGAATCTTCTGATGTTTTGGAATTTAAAATTTTATTCTGAGTCGATTGATTTTATTCTGTTTTTTTTTTCAGGACAGAGAAACGCAGCGTGAAGAAAGACCGACTTCCGAAAAATTGAATGGTAAATCTCATTTTTATGCATATTTGTAAATAAATTCCAAACAAGAGGTACCGCATTCATTTTTTTAAAGTTTCGAGTATCTACTTCAATTGATGCGAAGAAATTATTTATAAAGCGCAGCGAAATAAAGGGTGAAAACTGATTTTTGCACATTACTTGGAGTTTTTTTGTCCTTAAGATGTTTCTGATTTCAATCACCTCATTTTGAAATCATTTTACTCGTTGTAGGAAAAATATTATGTTTCAGCAGAAAAAGACAGAAGTGACAGTGGTGGAAAGAAACAGGTTGTCAGAGTGAATCCTAAGTCCTTTAAGAAGTTCTTCGACGGTGGTGGTCGAGACTCGAATGAGAACTCTAGTAACAAGCCATCTGCCAAGGATCGTCTGGGCAATCAGAGTCGCAGTAAGCCACCCGAGGTTTGTATTTTACCGCTTGAACATTTTTAGTTACTCGAAATGGCTTTTTCAATCTTTCATACAAAATTATTTAATAGCGTGTCTTTTTATGCAATTTTTTTCGCTCTAATTTTAAAGGAGTGTGAGAAAACGGTGTTTGAACAAAAATTCGGTTTCTCGCTAGTGGTTTTCTTGTTCACATGCGGAAGTTTCACTTTGATGTTTAATAGCCGCCCTCGTCTTCTCAGCTGGCTATTATAGCGCTCCTATTTTTTTTACTTCGTCGAACTTTTTTTCGCTTTGACATTTTGCCGCTTTTTCGACATTTTGCGTGAAATCTTTTTGACTTCCGTAGGCTAGTTTCTCTCTTCTCTCATTCTGCTTAAAGTGCATTTGAAGATCAGTTGCTCAGCAAAGCAATTCAAAATGAACAGAGTCAGTATAAAAAATTGAAGTCAGAAATAGAAACGGGATAAACCCATAAAGCCCAATTTTAGATGCCCGCTATTTGAACTTGGATCCTATTAGTCTTAGTTACCATCTCTTATGCTTATTGGTATTGATAGTGGCCCCTGTAGCCTCTCTCTATGAAACAGAAGTATGTTCAACTGCGAAATGCCATCAAAATAAATCGGACTTAAAAAATGTTTTTCTACAAAAATCTTTTTTTTTCAATATCTTCTATTCTTTCAATCCCATTCATGATTATTGGAATCAACGGCGGCTATTTTCCGACAACCTGCCGGGTATGTTTACTGTTTTTTTTTCAATTTTTTGGATCAGATTCTTTTCTAAATGGTTTCCCCAATCCATTCATAGTTAATTCAAGGCTCAGTCTTGTTTGAAGAGAATTTCCAATTCTCGCTAGTGGGGTTTTTTGCTCACATATTGACGTTGACTTTTCTATCTTGTTGTTTTTCTATCTTGTTGTTTTTTATCTGATTTTTTTAGAAATGGCTTTCCCAATTCATTCATAGTCCTCTCTAGGTCTAGTTTTTTGTTAAGTCAATGAAAATTCTTTGAATTGTACGTAAGGACTTGCCCTGCTATGTTTTTACAATTCAAAGAATTTGAATTGTATTGGAGCGCTGTCTTTGTTTAAGATGTGTTCACACATTTTCGTGATTTTTGATGTAAAATTGGAGTAGTGATTCTTGCCGAAACAGGAAATTCAGCAAAAAAAGCGAGTGATTTTGCGCTGTGTAATTTGTTCGCTCTATTTTTTAACTAGAGTGAGAAAACAGTGTTTGAACAAAAGTTCGCTTTCTCGCTAGTGGTTTTTTGTTCACATGCGGCAATTTCACTTTGGTTTTTACTGTTTTTTCGATTTTGGATTGTATTTTTTTCTAAATAGTTTTTCCAATCCTTTCATATTGGTCATTCTAGGCCTAATTTTTTGTTAGAATTTAATTTACATTTCTTGCTAGTGGTTTTTTGTTCTCGCTAGCGGTATTTTGACTTTGATGTTCTGTTTTTTTTGTTTTTTTTATCTGATTTTTTTAGAAATGGTTTTCCCAATTCACTCATAGTCCGTTCTAGATCTATTTTTTTTGTTTAGTCAATGAAATTCCTTGAATTGTTGTTCAGAACTTGTCCTGCTATGCTTTTTTATTTCGTCAAGTTTGTTACGACCATATGACGTCACAACCTGTTCAATTGTGCTTTTTGTTCATTCATTCATTTCATTCAGCAATTTCAACTGGAGTGCGTGCGTGACATCATTTCCTTTCTCATAGTGGAACAAGTTTTTTGTTCATTCGCGTGTTTAAATTTTTGGTCGCACGTGACTTACCTCACTCTCAAAAAAAGACTTTCTGACTCTCTTCGATTTTTCTGATTTTAAATTCAACGAGATAAGGTCAATTGAATGTGTGTCACTCTAGATGAAGGTTATTTGAGAGCAGCTAATAGAGGCAGCAATAATTTATACAGATTCTTAATCAAAACATAGCATCTCATCCTTTAATGACAAGTGTATTTTTTGGTCTGTCTTTTTTTTTTACTGTTTATTCGGAAAGCAGATCGGCGAAGCTATCGCAGCTAATTTCTGGCAATCTGCCGGCTATGTTCCTGATATATTTTGATTAGAGAATTTTAGTATTAAGTTTCTTTTCAACCACCCTCCGGTGAAGGAAGTCTTTCTCCGACATCTTTTTTGGTGTTATGCACGGTTTGGTACAGTGTGGGAGGGATAGTGTCAGAATGACACGGTTATTTTAACCAGTTCATTGCAAAATATTGAAATGAAATTTATCACTTTGCTTTAACTGTCAGCTTAACCTGTCTTGTTTCAACCCCTCTGTTTCAAATATTTAAAAATATTTCCATTTATTAATAGCCGCCCTCATCTTCTCAGCCGGCTATTATAGCGCTCCTATTTTTTCTTTTTTTTACTTCATCGAATAAAAAAATGTTTCGCTTTACCTCATTTTGCCGCCTTTTCAACATTTTGCGTGAAATCTTTTTGACTTCTCTAGGCTAGTTTCTCTCTTCTCTCATTCTGCTAAAAGTGATTTTGAACATCAGTTGCTCAGCAAAGCAATTCAAAATGAACAGAGTCAGTATAAAAAAATTGAAGTCAGAAGTAGAAACGGGATAAACCCATAAAGCCCAATTTTAGATGCCCGCTAATTGAACGTCGTTCCTATAAGTCTTAGTTACCATCTCTAATGCTTATTGGTATTGATAGTAGCCCCTGTAGCCTCTCTCTAAAACAGAAGTACAACCACGAAATGCCATCAAAATAAATCGGACTTAAAAAAAGGTTTTTGCGCAAAAATCTTTTTTTTTCAATATCTTCTGTTATTTCAATCCCAATCATGCTTATTGGAATCAACGGCGGCTATTTTCCGGCAATCTGCCGGGTATGTTTAATAATTTCTTTTAAATAGGATTTTGCTGACCTTGTGTAATGCGAATTCGGTAATTTTGCTCATCAAGCTATCCCTTAATCAAATAACAAGTTAAACCATTCACACAAGATTGTCCAGATTTTCAAATGACATATTTGCAATGCAAGATAATACACTGCCAGATTTCAAACTTGCAAGATCGTGTTTCAAGCATCCTTTCATAACCCTTGTTAAAGTCGCTTTGAAATTCTGGATTGCATCTCGAACTATTTCGCAGTTCTCGATTCATGCCAGATTTTATCGTAGACTTCATCAGAGTAGACTATACGCGTAGCCTATACAACTATAGCAAAGCGATAGCTGAGGCTATAATGGCCTTCTCTTGTTTTTTTACAATTCAGAGAGTTTGAATTGTATTGGGGCGCTGTATTTTTTAAAGATCGGTTCGAACATTTTTAAGATTTTGGATGCCAAATTCGAGTGATGATTTTGGTCACGCCGCAACAGGAAGTGGAGCGAAAAAGCGAGTTGTTTTGCGGCGTGGATTTTTTTGAAGTAGAAAATGGGGTTTGAACATAAATTCACTTCCTCGCTAGTGGTTTTCTGTTCACATGCGGAATTTTGACATTTATATTTACTGTTTTTTCTATTTTTTGGATGTTCTTGTTTAAATGGTTTTCCTAGACCAATTATTGTCCATTCTAGGTCTAGTTCTTATTTGTCGTTGAAAATTCTTTGGATTGTATGCCAGGAAATGTCCTGTTATGTTTTTTCAATATCTGTTCACAAATTATCATGATTTTTCAAGTCAAATTGGAGTGATGATTTTCGTCACGCTAAAACAGGAAGTGGAGCAAAACAGCGAGTTGTTTTGTGGCATGAAATTTAAAGTAGAGTGATGGAGTGTTGTTTGACACGAAAATTCGCTGATGTCAAATGAGTGCGTTACTCTAACTGAGGGGTACTTAAGGCAGCTAATAGAATCAATAACGTGTTGAATATTTTAAAATACAACAGCTCAGCTTTTAAAAAAAATTTTTGGGTCTGTTTCTTCTACCTTTTTGAGACTGCAGATCTACGAAGCGGGGGGAGATATTTTCTGGCAATCTTGCAGCTATGTTTTTGGGCACTGTAATTGGTGAGACTAAGTCATAAATTAAGAAAATTTGACTCAAAAAATCTTGCTGAATAACAAGAACACTTCAAAAATTTGTTTTCTTTTTTATGTCACGCAAGTTTTGTCCTGTAGTAAGAATTTTTTCAATTCATTTGTCTTGACCATTTCGTACTTTGACAGATTTTAGTCAGACTAAGCAAGACTTTTTCTATTTAGTATTTACGCGACAAATCAAAGAATGAAATTAAATTTTTAATGTACTGAAAATCTGAAGTTTTTGTTTTTTCATTACCTCGCGCAAGTCGACTGCGTAATTTCATAATTCAATCAATTTTGAGTCAACTGGAGCAAGTAAGTTTCGAAGTCAACCAAGCATAAGTTGAGAAAATGGCGGCGATGTTGGCAAAAAATAATATTCTTTATTTGATTCTCAAATAATTTTTTTCTTGTTTCAAATTCCATTTATTTGAACAATTCGGCTAACCAGAGTCGTAATGAGCCGCTAATAACCGCTACTTAACTAGTGTACCTAACTGTGGTCACTGTCTTGAGCAATTGAGATAAAACATCTTAAACTTTGTTTTTATTATCTGATACATATAAAGGTCTCCTAGAAAGTTCATTGTTCATTAAATTCTCCTGCCTGTTGAAATGAAACCACCAGAACAGCGTAAACATCAAAGCCAGTTTAAGTCTGGAGCAATGATTCTGAGAAAGAAAAGCCTTTTTGTTCTTTCCTCAACTCAAGTGGTTGCCTTTCTTGTCATGTGTTTGGATGTACCTTTAAACAGGAATTCCATTGATTTATGCCAAAATGACACCTAGAATGATGGAGGGTTACAATGACGAAGGGTTTAATGTCTAGCATAAAATTGCACAAACAAAATTTCAAGAAAGATTTTGATTTCTGCTTTTCCGAATACTTGTAATTGGAGTTCATTTATTTCTTGCAAGAATATACTGCTAATATCTCCACTATTTAAATAATTCTGTTTACTGAGATTGTACGTGATTCTAAAGGTATGCGAAGCAGCAGTATCAATCAACAATATGGCTTTGGAAAACAAATCACCACATTGTTTTCTGTTCATTTCGTCTCAAATCTCTTATGTTTTGTCATTTCTGTGACCTTTCATTTAATTCAACTTTCAAATGAAATGTCTGAAATTGGTATGAGGTTTAGCGTAGGTGCACTTGGAATTGAATATAAAAAATATTTTAAATAACATCTTTCTAAAACTTTTTAAATTTCCATTTGTTTGCTCTAAAACTTCTTAAATTTCCATTTGTTTGCCTGTCGAATCAAATACTTTATGAATGAAAGACCCTAATTTTCACGCAAACGTTTTTGACCAAGAGGCCATTGAAATCACCAAGGGGACCGAGGGACAGTGCTATTCAGTTTTCTGGTTCTCTCTTTCTCGAGAATAATTGTCTTCTGTAGTTTTCTACTACATTATAGTAGCACTCTCATTTGGATACGGCTTCTGGCGAATCAAATCTGAGAAACTTATTATAGGGCGACATTTAAAAAAATCATTTAAGATTTTCAGGCGAAGAAAAATGTTTTGTCTTTTTCTTTAATTATTTGTAGTCTGTTCAAGTCGGTTCCCTTGTGAAATTTTTTTGTTTTGGTTTGATCCAAAATCTTTTGAACTACAAAAAGCAGAGAATGTTTGCAAACATTTTATTTTTTTTTTCAATTTTGTCTTTTGAATTCTTACGTTTTATAACGAAATCTTGGTTTTGTTTTGAAGCAAATTTGTAAATTCGAATATAATTATAGATTTATAGCTAAAGCAATTTTTCCAGCAATTATAATTGTAAAATTTATTTATTAAGGTAATATCGTCCTCACCCTCCAAACAACCCCCGCATCACTTCGAAAACAAAATTCTCCTTTTCTTTTCAATTTATAAAATCAGCTCTCATTTCCCAGCCTGCAGTAAAATTAATTTTTTAGCCTCTAAGGGCTAAAAAATTACGTCGCTCTTTTTCTACGATGTGTAAACAAAAAGTGTTGGAACAATAAAAATTTCAAGAAAAATATCTGTTTTTGGGCACACATCTTAGTAGAATCTATTTTCTAACAAGAAACGTCTCGTGGTTAAGGAAACTGAAATTACAAAACGCGTAATTTTCGCTGATGTGGAAATAATGCTGGTAATGATTTTGTTCGGCCGGCTCTTTCTTCGGCAATTTTTTATCCACCAAAATCAAGTATTTTATTGCAAAGCATTATTTCAGCTCTGTAGAATTTATTCTAGGATTTAATTTAAAGCAATAATTGATTTCCGACGAGATTGTTGTAAAAATTGGCCTGGCCTTGAAGGTAAAATTTTACTTTTTAAATAAAGTATTGTTTTCCTAGGAAGAACTGGAGAAGACGGAGCCTATCAATGCATCAGCTGAAATTACACCCAATTTGGACCCAAAATTTGTGCCATCGGGAGGGAGATATTTTCTAGTGAGTTATCTCTCGATTAGATGCAAAATTTTTTCGTGTTGACTAATAGCAACGAAACGTTCAGTGTCTGATCCAAACGATTTACTAGTGCTCTACTAGCGCCCAAGAAAATTATTAGACTTATATAATATGCTATGTCTATTATAGACTTTTATAAAATTTCGGTGGAACGCGTAAAAGCAAGAAATGCTGAAATGGAAGATATCATGAATTGAATTTATGAATTGAATTAATGCATTATTGAATTTATTTATCAGTTATCAACTGATTAGTTTAAATACGTGGCAGTCATTTTTTATTTGAATGCGGTGCTCAAATCTTTTCACCATGGGGTTTTTGTTTTAGCACGATGACCGAGAAAATTTTGATTACTTCGGTCGGAGACGGAGTTTTATTTCACCGAGAAACGACAGAAGAGGTTTCGTTCCTCGAAATGGAAACAATGCCGGCTTCAGACAGGGACAAAACCCACGATTCAATAGGTGGGCGTGAAATTTTTGCTTTTTGTTGCGACCCCCACTTTAGCGGGGAGGGAGGAACTATATACTCATAATTCTAGAATGTTCTTTCGCTCGCCTGAGTGATTGTCGACTTTTCGACAAGCCAAGCAGGAGAAACTGGTAAAGGAGGAGAGCATGAAGTCAATGTGTACCTCTCTTAGAGTAGTAGTAAGTGTACGGTTCAACAAAGATGCTGAAGAACGGTTGAGGTGGTAGAAAATAATGGTGGAGTAAAATTATAGGAGGTTCCGCTGCTTCTATCTAGAGGTAACGCTTACGCTCACAAAATATTATCGACCCTAAATTGACAGGAAAAGCAGCCCGGATGTTTGGAAGCATGACAAGTTTGGGAAGGAATCGAACGATGAAGAGGAGGAGGGAGAGAACGGAGTGGAGGCGGAGGAGCAATTTTCACACGATCCTCAGCCGCCTGATCCCATGGAACGAAAGTTTGACAGCAGACGCCTTGAGGGTGGTCGTCCGCAGAGATCCCAGGGGCAGTACAGGAGTAGAGATGGTAAAATATCCTGTCGTATGTGTAATAATTTTTTACAAACCTTTCAGTAAAACGAAAAATGGGAGACGTCTTGATAAGATTGTTATTAATAGCCGCCCTCATCTTCTCAGCCGGCTATTATAGCGCTCCTATTTTTTTTTTACAATTCAAAGAATTTGAATTGTATTGGGGCGCTGTCTTTTTTTTAAGATCTGTTCACACATTTTCATGATTTTTGAAGTCAAATTGGAGTAGTGATTTTGGTCACGCCGAAACAGGAAATGGAGCGAAAAGCGAGTGATTTTGCGGCGTGAATTTTTTTCGCTCTAATTTTAAAGTAGAGTGAGAAAACGGTGTTTGAACAAAAATTCGGTTTCTCGCTAGTGGTTTTTTGTTCACATGCGGCAATTTCATTCTGATTTTTACTGTTTTTTTTTTCAATTTTTTGGATCGGATTTTTTCTAAATGGTTTTCCCAATTCATTCACAGCTCATTTTAGGCCTAGTTTTTTGTTTGAATTAAATTTTCATTTCTCGCTAGTGGTTTTTTTGTTCACATGCGGCATTTTGACATTGATTTTCTGTTTTTTTCTTATTTTTTTGATCTTATTTTTTTAAAAACGGTTTTCCCAAGTCACTCATAGTCCATTCTAGGTCTAGTTTTTCTGTTTAGTCAATGAAAATTCTTTGAATTGTACGTCAGGACTTGTCCTGCTATGTTTTTTTACTTCGTCGAATAAAAAAATGTTTCGATTTACCTCATTTTGCCGCTTTTTCAACATTTTGCGTGAAATCTTTTTGACTTCTCTAGGCTAGTTTCTCTCTTCTCTCATTCTGCTAAAAGTGATTTTGAACATCAGTTGCTCAGCAAAGCAATTCAAAATGAACAGAGTCAGTATAAAAAATTGAAGTCAGAAATAGAAACGGGATAAACCCATAAAACCCAATTTTAGATGCCCGCTATTTGAACGTCGTTCCTATAAGTCTTAGTTACCATCTCTTATGCTTATTGGTATTGATAGTAGCCCCTGTAGCCTCTCTCTAAGAAACAGAAGTATGTTCAACTACGAAATGCCATCAAAATAAATCGGACTTGAAAAAATGTTTTTGTACAAAAATCTTTTTTTTTCAGTATCGTCTGTTATTTCAATCCCAATCATGCTTATTGGAATCAACGGCGGCTATTTTCCGGCAATCTGCCGGGTATGTTTAGATTCTTGGTTAGAAAATGTCGAGGCTAGAAAGGGCACGAAACTGTATGGTTGGTGTATGTCTCATGAAATAGGTATTTTATCAAGCTGTAATCGAGATATGTCAATATTTGTCATCAAAATTGCGTTTAATAAGAGCTTGTCAAATCATCCCATGTTTTGACAAGAAAATCTAGACGTTATGTCTGGGCAAGAAATGCCAATGTAAAATTTCATGTCACTGAGCAATCCCGTCAGATCCCGAAAGTCTCGTGAATTCTATGGTCCTGATTTTACTCCAGAATTACTGATTTTTTAACTTCTCAATTTTATCATAGTTCACAGTTTAGTTTGATCTCCACCGACATCTGAGTTTTAGTCACAGTGAGTTGGCGGTAGAGACAGTAGTCCAGATTTTTATGAAAATCTGTGGCTTTAGTTAACCTCTCATTCTGTTCCTTATTTCAGACTCTCGAAGAGATGAGGTGTCTCAAAACCAGGAATCATACTCTGGACAATTTCCATTCTACGCTCAAGTGCAAGATGAAGACACTGAAAAACGACCAACCCGGCAGCAACATAGCAGGAGTCCACCACTCAGACCTCGAGAAGGACGTCGAGAACTGCCAGCATCGTACCAGAAAAGCAAAAGGAGTCCTAGTCCTCCTAGACGCCAAGCATTTCGAAGAAGCAGATCACGCAGTTTTGGTAGGCGCCGAGGTTCTTGGCGCGGTAGACCTTCAGGTGGTAGGAGGTACTCGCCTGGCAGCAAGAACAATCGGAGGCTTCCGTCCCCAAGACGTAGAAGAAGCAAATCATCCAATAAATCACGTTCTACCAGTGCTGAAGATCGAGTGGAGAAGCGTAACTTGAGCCCCGTTGTAAGAAAGCCCAAATCTCCATCGCCGGATCGAAAGTCGAAGTCCCCGAATCGAAAACCGAAATCGTCTGAGACGAAGACGCTGGAAAGGAAGAATTCACCGGGTAAAAATCACAAGTCACCGGAACGTAAACAGAAGTCCCCTGAAAGAAAGCAAAAATCACCAGAACAGAAAGTTGAGTTGCCGAGTCGTAAATCTAAGTCGAAAAGTCCTGTACGGAAACGAGAGGCAAGGCGGAGAAGTTCCTCTAGCAGCAGCAGCTCAAGTAGTTCAAGCTCCGGATCGAGTAATCATAATCGACCCAGTTCAAGTCCGAACAAGCCGCCAGTGGCACAGAAAGAAAAGCCAGTTGAGGCTGAAAAAAGTAAAATCGAAAGCAATGTATCCAAAGTCGAGGAGCCGAATGTGAAACCTAAAGCAAAAGTAACAACTTACGTGAATGAAGATGATTTAATTGAACAAAGCAAAGCAACGTTGGCTGCTGTTGACCAGAGTGGTACAAGCAAAGCATTGGGCAATTTAGACATTGATCTTTTGAACAAACTAACTCAGAACGCATAAATCAGAAGTATTTTACAACAGGATTAAAATATCTGAAAAACAGTGTTTAATCAGCTAAATATTATTTTAAAGATTGCATTGATGTTGTTTTTCATTTGTTTCAAATTAATAATTCTGCCTGCCATTGGAAGTTGAAAAAATTCATCCAAAATTTTTTGATTTTCATAGTTTTTAATTGCTCTCAAACGAAGTTTGTAGCAATTTTATTAGTCCTGTCGGTCTTTTTTATGCGATTTTTCGCTTGACCGATTTTTAGTCCTCAAAAACGGGATAAACAGGGAGCGCCCAGCGAGCATTAAGTGCTCTTAGAGCCTTTCAGCTCAAACTGTTTTGGAGACTTATACTTATGGTGTAAATGGCGTTTCTTAGAGGTTGAAGACAACCCCACAGTTGACCCCCCCCCCTATTACGCCAACCCCTCACCGCGCTGTTCCCCGTGCACCCCACTGTTGCCCGCCTCCCCTCCCTCATCAGCCCACCGATGCATCACCCTTACTACGTTTGAACATTCGATCGTTAAAAACACCCAATTTTACAAAATAATTTTCAACTTTTTTCAAAATTTGTCACTTTTTGAGTTCTGTCATACAAGAAACCTCCTGTAGGGTTTTATAATAGGTTACGGCATAGTTTCTAGTGGTAGTGGATTGGTTTCAACATTTTAACATCACGAATTTTAGCATTTTTTTGACAAAACGTGCAAATTTTTTCAATTTTTTGGACATTTATTTTTCCTTATTCACGTCTTTGCAGACAAAGGGGCCAGAAAACGTTCTTAAGGCTTTGATAGTAAGTTACCGAGAAAAAATTTTTTGCCATGGAATAGCTTTCAATTTTTTAATATGACAATTTTGAGCAATTGTTTTGATAAAAATTGCATTTTCCGTTTTAATATTTTTGTCGGGTTTTAAGTAAGTTTTTCCAGCCGCAAGAAACACATTAACCACTGCAAAAATAAAAAAATAATAAATTAATAAAAATGAAAAAATGCAATTGTTTTGCTGACCTTTGACACCAAAAAAGTCTGCTCCATCAGATAGTCGAGATGAAACTGCCTATTGGTATGATATTATCAGACACTGCACTACAAAAAAGCTCATAACGCTCGTCAACTTAAACTAAGTCATTCATGAGATAATTGCCCATAAAATAACTGCTGAGCGCATATATTAGTATTTAGTAAAAAAATTCCCAATTTTTCCGAAGGTTTTTTAATTAGTAATACATGCCTGTCACTTTTGTTCATAAGGGTCAGAACCGAAAAATAGCTCCTTCACCGATTTGCAAAACGCCTGGACACTAACGTCTCATTAATATCTGGCATTATTGAGCAATTCAGATATCCGAAATAATTGTGATACACCGAGGTTTTTTTCTGAAAAATTGATAATTGGGGCCTGGAGACAAAATCTTTTCATAACAGCTGTCATCAAAAATTGCTTGAAACAGGGGGCTTGTCATCATCTGTAATTTGATGATATTGATTGATCATGATTGACAAAAAACGTAAGTTTTTTCCTGACAAAGATGAGATAATTTTTTTTGTCGGGTCCAAGGTTTCGGTGCAAAAAAAATTCCAAAACAAAAGTAAATTGAACAAATTGTTCTTGATAAACTGGTATTATACCAGCGCTCCTGTTGGGTTTGCCTTGAGGTAATAGTAAATTTATTCAAACAACTTTTCAGAGAAAAAAGGAAAAAAAACAAGAATGAGTTTTTCGAAAATTGATTTGCTATCGATTTGAATAAAAAATTGACCACATTTTGTTTTAGAAAATTTGAAAAAAGAAAAAAAAATTGTGTTTTTTATGGTGATCTTTGACCCCAAAAAAGTGGGGCATCCAACAGATAGTCGGGATGAAACTGCCCATTCGATATTATCAGACACTGGACTACAAAAAAGCTCATAACGCTCGTCAACCTAAACAAATTCTCATGAGATAATTGCCCATTAGCTAACAGCTAATAAGCGCTTAATTAGCCTAATTAGTAGTTAGCAAAAAAATTCCATTTTTCCGAAAGATTTTTGATTAGTCATACATGCTTGCCACTTTTATTCATCAGACTCAGGGCCGAAAAATGGCTCCTCCACGGTTTTCAAAAGACCTAGACATTAACATGTCATTAACACCTGTCATTAATTAGCAATTGAGTTACCCGAAATAAAATTGATACACCAAGTTTTTCTTTCTGAAAAACCGATTGTTTGGGCCCTTGAGAAAAAATCATTTCATAGCAGCTGTCATCAAAAATTTCTTGCAACAGGGTTTTGTCAATATTTGTAATTTGATGACATTGGTTGGTCGTGATTGACAGAAAACCTAACTTTTTCCTTCCAAAAATGAGATTTTTTGTTGGATCCTACGTTTTAGTGCATAAAGTCTTTCTAAAACAAAATTCAGTTGAACGAATTGTTATTTGTATAATGGTACTATACCAGCGCTCCTGTTGGGTTTATTTTCATTAGTAAAACTAGTCAAACAACCTTTGTTCAGAGAAAAAGGGAAAAAAACAAGAATGAAACTTTTCAAAAATTGAGATTTGTTTTCGTTTTAAAGACTAAATTAATTTTTGCGACGTGTAGGTAAAAACTCAAAACCTGTAGGTACGTAATTGCCAAGTTATCTTTGTGGGCTATCGAATTGATTAAAACATTAACCACATTTTGTTAGAAAACTTGAAAAAAATTTTGCTTTTTTATGGTTAACTTTGACGCGCAAAAAGTGGGCAATCCAGCAGATAGTCGGGTTGAAACTGCCTATTGGGTTAATATTATCGGACACTGCACTACAAAAAACTCATAGCGCGCGTCAACTTAAATTATACCACTCATGAGGTAATTACCAATTCATTAACAGCTAATTAGCGCCTAATTAGTATAAAAATTTCCCAATTTTTCCGAAGATTTTTAAAATAATTCATGCTTGTCACTTTTGTTCATAAGGGTCAGGTCCAAAAAATGGCTCCTTCACCGAGTTTCAAAACACCTGAACAATAACGTCTCCTTGATAGCCGGCATTATTTATCAATTGAAATAACCGATGTAACAATAATAATACACCAAGATTTTTCTGAAAAACCATTTTTTCTGGGCCTGGAGACAATATCATTTCATAACAGCTATCATCGAAAATTTCTTGCAACATGGGGTTTTTCATTATCTGTCATTTGGTGACATTGATCATCATTGACAGACAACCTAACTTTCCTTCCAAAGATGAGATTTTTTGTCGGGTCCTATGTTTTAGTGCATAAAGTCTTTCTAAAACAAAATTCAATTGAACGAATTGTTATTGGTATGCTGGTATTATACCAGCGCTCCCGTTGGGTTTGTTTTCAGGTATTAATAAAACTAGTCAAACAATCTTTGTTCAGAGAAAAAGGGAGAAAAAACAAGAATGAAACTTTTCAAAAATTGAGAATTGTTTTCGTTTTAAAGATTAATACAAAATTTTGCGACGTAACCAAAACTCAAAACCTGTACGTAATTGCCAAGTTATCTTTGTGGGCTATTGAATTGAACTAAAGAGCAACCTGATTTTGTTTTAGAAAATTTGAAAAAAAAATTACGTTTTTATGGTGACCTTTGACCCCAAAAAAGTGGGGCATCCAACAGATAGTCGGGATGAAACTGCCATTTTTGACATTTATTTTTCCTTATTCACGTTTTTGCAGACAAAGGGGCCAGAAAACGTTCTTAAGACTTTGATAACAAGTTACCGAAAAATTTTTTTTTGCCATGGAGTAGCTTTCAATTTTTTAATATGAAAATTTTGAGCAGTTGGTTTGATAAAACTTGCATTTTTTCGTTTTTTGAAGATTTTTGTCTGGTTTTAAGTTTTTCCAGCCTCAAGAACCACATTAACCACTGCAAAAATGAAAACTAATAAAATAATAAAAAATGAAAAAAAATGCAATTGTTTTGGTGACCTTTGACCCCAAAAAATTGGGCTCCATAAGATAGTCGAGATGAAACTGCCTATTGGTATGACATTATCAGACACTGCAGTACAAAAAAGCTCATAACGCTCGTCGACTTAAAATAAATCGTTCATGAGGTAATTACCAACTGATTAACAGCTAATGAGCGCCTAATTCGCCTAATTAGAAGTTAGTAAAAGAAATTCCCAATTTTTCCACCATCTACCGTCATCCGCAACCCAAACCTACACCCGCATTGCTGAGTTCACGCTCCATCATAAACCAAAAACTGATCCGCTTATAGAACGAAAACGCAAACCGAGTCAAAACGAAGATCAGAAAGATGAGTTTATTGAAAATTAAGCAAAATTTCTCAAGACACCCGTCTATTGTCAAGGAATTAGCAGCGAAACCTTCTGGACTAGAAGTGGTCGAGAAGATGTTGATAGTGCTAACGCCATTTGCCCCAAACGGTATTTGTTTAGTGCTTGAAAAAGTTGTCAAATTAACTTTGAGTTTTGCCGGTTACCGACCTACAAACGGCTCGTCCAACATTGCGTTGCCTTCGAAATTACACAATTACTGCGTTTTGCTCAATACTCGTATACATGAGGACGCAAATTGCTTCTTTTACTGCTATTTTGCTCAATATCAAATGCATATCAATTTAAGCTTAGATCGACCAGGCAGAGACTACAACAGAGGAAAAATTTTTCCCGAAACTGACTAGCAAGCCAAGCCAACCATTATCAAACAACTGGCCACTTCGATATGCTCGTGGGTTAGAAGATATCTAGCACGTCGAAAATCTCAATAAAAATCGAATCAACATTTTTGGTTATGATGATAGAGACCTATTTTCACTGAGATTAACAAAGTTTGTCTCAAACTTCACAATGGATCTGTTGTTTTTATGCAAATCGATTGTTACCACTTTGTACTGATTACCAACTTGGCTAAAGTAGTCTTACAACTCTAAAATACTAAATACCGCATTGCATTTCATTGCCGGATTTTTTCAGGTTATGTGAAGAAGGACTTGCAAAGATAATCGAAAATATGGAGACCTGCTGCGCAAATGCGTCGGTGGTTGTCCGATTACCAACTTTGATAGAAAACTTATATAAATTCAAAAACAAGACCGCTACCTGGTTTGTTCCATAAATCCTTAACTTTGACTTCACGTCCTTTTTGTGTTCAGTAGCAGGATGCAGATCCTACGGGAAGAGCTCATACACGAGAGTTATTGAGAAACACGAGCCCTGTGGGTTTTCACTTGCTGTAACTGATCACTCCTTTAACAACACTCACGTTCTGTCACGTGCACAGCTCTGAGGATTGCATTACTAAACTTGTACACATTTTGCACAGACTAGCCAGGGATACATACAAACGCAAACAGCTTTTCTTTTCTTCAGAGGAGATCTTAGGCAGTTTCTGAAAAGTGGAGCTTGCAATTGTTGAATATGTAATGAGCCTTTCGACAATAATGATGAACAGTCGTCAACTGATCGGGATCACTCCCATTACAGCGGACAATTTCTTGGCTGGGCCCATTAAAAAGGCAATCGACCACAAAGGAACGTCAGCATTGCCCCCGCGGTGGGTCATAATGTAGAAAAAAAATGATCTTCACAACATTTGTTTAGCCTTGCAATCTTGTCAGCCAACAACTACTGTAAGTGTTCTACCGTCTACTGGTGAAAAAATTTGTTCATGACTTTTGGAGTACTCTTAGAGACCGTAATCCCTAATGAGAGAAAAGTGGTAAAAATTATGAAAATTTCAGGTTTTTTTGATTCATTCAAAATGATGGAATCGTCTCTCAAAAATTGGTCAAAATTTTGCCAATAGATCGTTTTGGGAAACTTGCTTTTGTATTTACTTACTTATCTTCAACAGAACTGGAGCTTCTCAAGCAAAGGATTTTATCCTCATTCATATGTTAGTTGTCGAGAAAATTTTAACAAAATGTCCTTACCACATCTTAATGAATGCTGTGACAATACAAAAAAAGGAAACGCGGTAACAATTACTCAAGAATATTTGGACCACGCAAAGAGGATGTGAAACTCTCTGAATTGTCAAAATTTACAGGACTACCACGATGCATACCTGAAATCCGATTGCGCTCTTCCCGCATGCGTTTGTGGGTTACACTGAGAGCTCATTTTCTCCACCTACAAACTCGATTGGAGCACTTCTACAGGCTGCTAAATATGGCTACGGAATCATCCTTGCGAATATACAAAGCGAACGTAGAATTGCTTCATGGGGAGTTTGTTCAGTTTATGAGATGAGAAATTTTACAAGTCATAATTGTTTACCAGAATGACTCCTCCGAAGCCTTATTATTTGGAACTTATGTGGACGCTAATAACTTATGCGGTGATGTCATGCAGAATGACAAGTTCCCTCAGTTAGATTTTACGGTAAATGCTGATATTACACTGGCTGAGTTACAGAACTATTCTGACAATAACCCTGTGAGTTAATTCTTGGAAGTTGACTTACCTTATCCAGCAAGTCTGCACATTTACGTCCAGAACTTTCTCGCATCATCGAAAATTTTTTATGGGAAACACTGCAAATCAAAAAATCGACGGATGAAATTTGAGCTTACCAGAGACGCAAGACAAACCCTAATCATTGTAAGCATTTTCAGTTTGATAAATTCAAAGTGTTTGGCGAGAACATGGCAGCCGTTTTTTCGCACCCAAGAAAAATCTTTTGGGACACACCGACTATAGCAGGAGCTGCGAAATTTGATCTAGCGAAATACTACAGGTATCAGACTCACTATGGAACAATGCGGTCTTCATTTGACTGTCGATTATTCTATTGTGATACTGCTAGCTTGTTACATCAGAACAAATGTGAAGATCGCTACCATGAACTGAAGGAGAGCAGTGTTTTTCAATCAATTTGCCTTCTAAAACTAACCAAAAGATCAGGAACTCTACAGCGAAGAAAATAAGTGCGTCGTCTTATAATTTGAAAATGAATTTGCTTGAGATTATAAACAAGAGTTTTTATGTCTGAAGCCAAAGCTGTACAGCATTACTTCCACTAATGAGTATTTCCATTTTTCTGATTCAGAAAATACTAACAAAGTACCAACTCACCTAGTAAAACTGTCATGAGTTGATTGAGTTTTTTTTGCTTATATAGGTATCCGAAAAGACTCCGCCAAAGGAAAATCCAGAGCAGCCCAAAATTTGCTCTGACATGCAGAATACAAAAATACACGTCTGACTGGTAGTGAACTGCGAGCTAAAAAAACAAGGATTGTTTCCGAAGTGCATGTCCTGCAAAGTTTCAACAAAAAAATCTGTCTCTAGGCTTTTGATAATAAACGCCACATTTTGAATGGGGAAAAAAACACTACCATTCAGCCAATATAAAATTGATCACTCCCGAGTGGAAGATTTCTCTTGGGATAGCGATGAAGTAGAGTGGGACTACGAAAATGTGGGAATTTCTACTCACCTTCTCCTAGATTCGAGTCCAAAACAGGACTAAGTTGATAGTTTTGTTGTTCCGGATACAACAGCGAGTGAATGCACGGAAGAATGGGAAACATCTGAGCCGGGATTTGCAGTAACAATTAATAATAACGAAGAGGATTTTGATAGTGATGATATTGTAGTTTTTGATGATACCATCTCCACCTCTTCTTCCTAAAACCCATTCATTAATATTGAAGCTAATGAGTGTAGTGAAAGTAGTAGTTATTATGACAAAAACCAGCATTTAAAATTGCCCGCAGAAATCAAACTTATACGTAACTGCCAAAATTGCGCTTTTTGAAGTCCTAACCTTGTAATTTTTGGTTTGTGTTTTTGAGTTTGTCGTACGCTAATGAGATTGCGTACTTAATCTTGAGTCGCGAGTGACGATTATGTTTTATATCCTAACTTGCGCGGCGAGTGCGCTTTACACAATTTCTAAATGAATCCGCTTAGCGAATCGCTTGGTAATTACTTGTCTACTTTACTTGATTAGTAAGACAGTTAATGAAGAATAAGTTAAATTAGGCAACTGTTCGCCAAGCGCAAAACTAAAAGAGCGAGTATTAAGGCAACTGGTATTACAGAAGTCACAACAAGTATGAACGATAATTTCCCGCTACGGGAGACGGGAATAACAGACTAGCATGTGAAATAACATTGACTTATACACATGCCCTTCAGGAATAAGTACACTAAATTAAATTAAGTACATCGTATAATAAATTTACTGCACTAAATTAATTTATGATGTATGACATTTCTCCCGCTTCAATGAAAAATAAATTGCGTAAAATAAAATTTTAATAACAATATGAATAATATTAATACTTATTCACCGGTTAAATAGTATCAACAATATATGTACTGGTTATCATAGCTAGTCATAAATAATAAGGTATCAAGTTTTAATTATTCAAAGTTTTCACAAATCTTCTTCATCAATTATGAGCTCATTTGATGTACTGTGATCCTCTGGTCGTATACGAGGATCTGTTGGTGATACCTGTCCTATGATAGGCGATGGGGAGTCATTTTCTATGGGTTCAACCCGCGAAGCTGTGTCTACAATTGTTTGTACAACTGAAGGTTGTGTCGATTCAATATCTCCTACGCGTCGTTTCTTGCGGGGTGGAGCAAAAATCGGGGGGCACGAATTAGTAGATTCACCAGACGAGTCTTCTTTATCGTATCCATAGTATTTAGGACTTTTTCTAGTCCGTTTTGTTGCTCTGATCGGTATTTGTTGTAATGCTATTGCTGGAGCCGATGTAGATGGCAAGATTAATTCTGCTTGGTTATTTGTAGGAGGGGGTGCGATCAATACTTCTCCAGTTATGATTTGCTGTTCGGGAGCAGCCTCGGGAATTTCGGGTAATACTTGGGGAGCAAAATTTTCCGGAATTTTGGGCATACGTACCCGCATTGCACGAGCAATGTTTGATTTATTTGATGAGACACCGCTTCCAGTTTCTCGCTTGCGATGCTTCATCTTCCGATCTCCCTTTTGTATGCGCGTTGACTCTATTATGTGGCTAAGTATCTTAGCCTCAGTTGTCTTCTCATGCGTGCGGGGTCCTCGACGGTTAATATATTCTGTTAATTTCGTTTTCCGTTCTTCCCGAGTACCAAATTTGGCAATGTCACTATTGCGCACTGTTACTTCCACTTTCCCTGGTTCGCAAATGACAGAAGTATTTTGATCGGTCTTTTGTACCACAGATCCTGGAGCCAACACATCATACAGTCCATCAAGATTTTTCTTGGATCTTTTATGGAGATGTTTCTTCCGAGCAATGTTCAACTGTACGGCGTGTTCTTTTTGAGGTAATGGACGATGCGCTTTTGTGGTGCGAAGGAAACGGGATTCGTTTTCTGTTGCTAGACGTTCACGTGTGGTAGCGTCCTTTGTTGCCTTGCACATGTTGCGCTCGATTTCATCGTCGCTACGTCTGTTACCCCAGTGGTCCTCCGGCAACAATTCATTAGGAGTTACTGTTTCTTCATATAAATAATGATTCAAATTTTTTTCATAACTTAGATCAGATGACTTTGGTTGGGTACATATGTTACTAAGCGGTATATTGGCTTTGCGCCCAAAGTGAGATTCGAATGGCGAAAGCTTAGTTGTTTTATGTTTACATATGCGAAGCTGGTATATAATTGATTTTAATGCTGCTTTAATGGTGAAGGAATTTAATTTTTTGTTTGCTTCTTTTATACATGCTAAGCGCTGTTTAATAGTACCAATAAGTCTTTTAACTAGTCCTATTGCACGATGGTCATTCGCCGGAGCTGGTATTATTGTGATATTATTTTTCATACAAAATTTTTTTACTTGGTTACCTATAAGACAACGAGCTTGGTCTATTCTTAAGGAATGAGGAACTCCATGAATTTGTATATAATTATCTAAAAATTTTATTACATTCGATGCATTTGCATTATCAACTAATTCTGCAGAAGGATATTTTGAAAATCTATCAATACATGTTAAAATGTATATTTCATGTTCTTTTTCGTTATTAATAGGTCCTGCAAAATCTATTTGTATTTCTTGGTTCGGAACTATACATGGTGTATGTGCTTTAAATTGTTTTGTGGGAATAACAGATTTTAAATTTATACCGATAGCAGTGCAAGATTTGCACTCTATTGCTTTGACGAGCAAATCACGATTCATGTATGGCCACCAGCAGTGCTGAGCCATACATATCATCCCCCAGCTACCTAGGTGACTCGCATGCAAATCTTCAATAAGTGCATCTTTGAGCGCGTTCGGTATGGCTACCTTCTCGTCCATACAAACACATCCGCTATTCACAAGAAGGTCCCGCCAATAGCTATGGAGATACGGGTCGAGGGCCTTTAATCGTTCTTCATCTCCCCTGATTATGCAATCCCGAACCTCCTTCAGAACTGCATCCTTGCTTGTTAGGGATGCGATTAGCCCTTTGTTGAACACCTTGCCCACCACTTTCTCAAAGGACACCAATTGAGGGCTATCCGTTAGTGGGGTGCTTAGATTAGAGTGAGATGATGATCTGCGTGGCGTGCTTGTTGTTGCGTTATCCGTAAATGATACGCGGGGTTAAGCTCTTGTTGTTCGGGATGAGATGGATTTTCCCTTTAGAGATGAAGCTTGTTGACTCATTGTTGATGAGAGTTGAGTTTTTTCAATTAAATTGATTGACAAAGAGGAAGACAACTGAATTTCAGGTTGAGTTTGGGCAAAAAGCACTTGTTTGTTGTTTGTTAATTGAGCACGTGAGTTATTTAAAGTATTTGAGTTTAGATTACTAAATAAGGTAGGAATTTGAGACTGATTTTTGAATGACAAGTGAGAATGACTTATTGAAGCAAATTTAGGAGTATTTTTGTAAGCGAGTGACGCTTTTCCTGTTTCTACAAGCATTTGAGACTCAATTTGTAGAGGTTTAATTGTAATTGGTAGAGTGACGCAAGTATAGAATGAATTTGGTATTTAGTAACTTGCTTTGCAAAAGAGGCGTCTGAAGAATGCAATCTAATCTTTTGAGTATTTAATAAAGTATTATGCCTTGCGAGTGTTAATTTGTTAAATGAAAAGCGTACTCGCGATGCGAGATCAGAATTGGTATTAATTAATTTGTAAGTGTTTACTTTTGAAGTAGGATATGTATGTGCGAATACTGATTCATTTTGAGTTGAATGTACTCGCTGATCATGTGTACTAGTACAATTAATACTATTAGTGGGATTAAAAATCGGGTTATACTTTTGATCTGCGAGTGATTTAATATTTTGAATTAAGTGTACGCGCGAGACGGGTTTACTATACTGATTATTGAATGTAAGGGAGGTTACGTTAGAGTTGTATTTTCGCGCCGCGAGAATTGAACTAACATTTCTTAAGCGTACACGCTGAGCGGACTTTATGTCAAAGTTAGAATTTTGTTTTGAGAATAATTTTGAACTATTGTTTCGCGGAGGGAATAATTCGTTAACTTCTGTTTGAGGATTTGGTTTGACATAATCTATATTTAAAACTTGTTCAGTAGTAGTGGTGGAATTTTTATTTTCACCATCGATATCAATATATAATTTATTAAGTGAATGAGCTAAAATGTTGTGTTTTTGTTGAAGTAATTGAGCATCAGAGTTTATGCTTGATAATGTTGCGACTAAAAATTCCTCATCATATTTTGAAACACTTTTTGCTGGTTGATATGGATTTCGAGAGATGTAATCAACTAGTCCCGTCTTCGCGCCGGGCAGATGCTCTATTGAGAATTGATAAGGCAAAAGACGATCAACCCATCGTGATAACCTACTATTGTAGTTTTTATTTGATCGATGTTCTTTTAAAATAGAAAGTAATGCGAGATGATCAGTGATAATAGTAAACTCTTTACCATACAAATAATTTTTAAAATATTCTATGGACCATACCACCCCAAGAAGTTCCAATTCGTTAATACTATAACGTTCTTCACTACTATTTAAAAATCTTGATGCAAAAGAGATCGGTTTCAACCATCAACTATTAGTTGTTCTAGTGCTGCTCCCAATCCGGAGCGAGAAGCATCACATTTGATTCGTGTTTCGATTTGGGGGTTATAGTGAATGTTTTCTGTATGATTTGCTATGCGAGTTTTTGTGGCATTAAAATGTAGAGTATGAGCGTCAGTCCAAATTTATTTAGTTGACTTACGAAGTAGAGGTTTTAAAGGATGGCAGAGTTGAGCTAAATTGGGAATAAATTTACTAATTTAGTGGACTGAACCGAGAAATGAACGTAATTTTTTAAGTGTATTAGGTGGTTGTAATGACATAATAGAGGATGTTTTAGATTCGAGTGGTGATATCCCAGATTGAGTTATATTATATCCTAACCAAGAAATTTTTTGCTTCGCAAAATGGCATTTAGGAAGGTTAATTCGGAGATTATCCGCGTCCAGTTTCTTAAAGCAATCTAGTACAAGTTATAAGTGATCATCTTCAGAACCTTTACTTACAATTAAGATGTCGTCTAGAGAACAAAATGTATTTTTGAGGCCAACCAAAGTGTAATCCATTGCCTTCTGAAACTCGGCAGGCATGTCAGTAAGACCATAAAATCCCGTTGTGAAACGATATGTGCCTGTCATGTCCCCACTTACAATATTGAAATTACAGTGTTTAGCAGTTTCAGGGTGAAGATTTAGTTGGCTGTATGCATATTTATGATCTATAGTAGAGAAGTATATTTTATCCGCTGGTTCTGTTTTGTAGTTTGTTATTATTTGTGATATGGAATCCATAAGTGTTTCAATTTTTGGCATCTGATATTTATTCTTGTGTATTGATTTATAAAGAGTTTTGGAATCCAATGCTAACTTTATTGTTTGATCTCGCTTAACTGTGATTACAATAGGTGAAATAAAATATTGATCAGAGCAGTTATTCAATTTTTCTATATGTCCTTCTTCAAGAAGTTTTTTAATTTCACTATTTTTTCGTTCTTGTAAATTAATGGGTACTCTTCTGCTCTTTTGATGTTTGGGTTGAAAACTTCTATGGAATTTAGATTTAACAATGTGTATTTTTGAGCGACCAATACGTGTAATAAGTTGAGGAAATTGTTTTGCAATACGTGTTTTAAATGGACATTGGGATGTGATAGTGTTGACCATACTACCTTCATATTTTGGGGTTTGAGTTACTGAGATTCCGAGAGCGTCAAACAAGTCTCTACCAACTAGTGGTTTTAGCCCGTCACGGACCACCACAAATTCAGCTTCTTAAAGTCGCCATCCATTGCTCGCAATTGCTGCCTGTATCATACCTGTCACGTTTATGGGTTCGTTTGAAAATATTTTGAGTTCCTGGGGAGGCGCTATCATCAACCATCGAGCAAGGGGAGAATTTTCCACTATTTCCGCAGCAAGAGACTCGGGTAAAATACTGCATACACTGTCTGAATTAATGAGAAGTCCTACTTGGGTATTACCAATTTGCAAGATGGTGTTCTTTGGTTCAATCTGTATTGCGTTACTTGCTATGCTGGCGACCATATTATCATCTGAGATATCGTAATCTGATTCGCATTGTGGGTTATAATTCATATTTTGTATGGCATTTACCGTCTGATCAGTTGAAGTTTCTTCAACAGAGTTAACATTAAATTGGATGGGTTTATTTGATGATGACTTCGGTTTCCTGCACACTCGCGAAAAATGATATTGCAAACCACAGTTATTGCAAGTCTTGCCTCTCGCAATACACTTGACTTTTTGATTTGCTGACCAAGTTAAACCACAGTTTCTGCAGAGTTGATTTGGTGGCCGAGTGAAAATAGATGTAGTCGGCCGTTGACTCGGTGGTCGAGAAGGTCGTTGAGAAATTACTGCCTTAACCTGTGGAGAAGGTTGCGAGTTTGTAATTTGTAGTTGATTTCTTTGACCTAATTCCATATTTATGGCCAAACGTAATGCTTGAGCTGGTTCTAGAGTTTCTCGCAGCAATTTCCTTTGGATTTCCGGATCTAACATATTCGCAATAAATAAATCTCTAATAAGAGTATCTTCTTGACTTCCGAGTTCACAATTTTCAGAAAGTTCTTTCAATTTTCCAAAGAAATGTTCGATAGACTCTCCTCTTGTCTGTTTTGTAGTGAGAAGTACGTACCTATCAAATGTGATATTGCGCTGACGAATAAATGCTGTTTCCATGATTGTCCAAAGTTCTGCTGTTGTTAGAATGTCCATCTTGAGGTGTGGGTTTCTGCTACAAACAATTCGACATCCTTCGGTGCCCAAACTGAGATATAGCATTGACACAGTCTTTCGATCAGCCTGTGCCCACGGTCTATCTCCACACATTACTCCTATCTCCAGTTGTCTTTGACACCGATTCTCTCAGTTCATTTTTGATTGAGCGTTCCTCGCCAATCTTTCCCTCTCCGATTAAGCCGATGATCCTGTTATCGTATCCTCATAGACAGGTTCAAGTAGTAGTTGTACTGTTTCGGGTTTTGGTTCCAACAAAGTGTCTAGTGTAATATTTTCCTTCGCAAGAACAGCTAACTTGGCCTGCATCTGCCACTTTTCCCATTTCAACGGAGGGTCTGCACTTGGTTTATCCCAAAATGGCTCAATGCCGAGTGGGGTCCGCTTCTGAGTTGCTGGCTGCGCCATGTCGTACGCAAATGAGATTGCGTACTTAATCTTGAGTCGCGAGTGACGATTATGTTTTATATCCTAACTTGCGCGGCGAGTGCGCTTTACACAATTTCTAAATGAATCCGCTTAGCGAATCTCTTGGTAATTACTTGTCTACTTTACTTGATTAGTAAGACAGTTAATGAAGAATAGGTTAAATTAGGCAACTGTTCGCGAAGTGCAAAACTAAAAGAGTGAGTATTAGGGCAACTGGTATTACAGAAGTCTCAACAAATATGAACAATAATTTCCCGCTACGGGACATGGGAATAACAGACTAGCATGTGAAATAACATTGACTTATACACATGCGCTTCAGGAATAAGTACACTAAATTAAATTAAGTACATCGTATAATAAATTTACTGCACTAAATTAATTTATGATGTATGACAGAGTGCTATAATACCTTTCGAAAAATTGTCCTTTTGCAGCTCTTATCCGAACAAAATTGAATTTAGAACAAAGTTTCATGCTTCTTTCTTTGACCGAATTTAATTTTGCCATCTAAAAGTGGTAATGAAATTAGTCTTACATAATCACATCTGGAAAAAAAACTGAAATTTAAACCCTTTATGTCTATGATAACCCCCCTATTATCCCATTTTTAACTTTCGTAAGATAACCTCCCTCTCTTGAGACACTATTTACTTACTACTGGTAGTACCCAAAGGACATTGGGTTCTCTTAGTCTTTCAGCTCATTAGTCTCCAAATATGTAATTAACAGAAACTGTTTTGGAGATAAGTACTCATGTCGTGAAGGGCGGTTTTTTAGAGGTTTCTTGGCCAGCCCCTTGAGAGCAATCAGCACGATGTTGGTTGGTTATGTTTTTAAATTTCAAATTGTAGCTAAATTTTGGGGCAACCCACAACGGGCCTTTGATAGTAAACTTTTGTATTTTAGCTGATAGAAAGCGTTGCATACTCAATATTTCCCGAACTGTAAAGATACTGGTATCTCTTAAGTTTAAATGGATAGGTTTTTTTCAAAAAATTAAATATTTTGTTCAACAATCGAGGACTAAAGGAATTCATCAGTGGAACAGTGAGCTAAATTTTCAAAAACAATTAGGTTGACAAGGTTCTTTTGGAAAGAGCAGAGACAACGCTTGAAAAATGCAGAGAGCTTAAAAACGAAGTGTTCTGATAAATTACAAGCTATCTTCGCTGCCCACTAGAAGGAAATATTAGTTTTTTACACAAAACAACCTTTTGATTTCCAACTCGGAAACATAATTTTTTTTCTGTAGTCAACATAGTAAAATCTAAAGATTTGTTGACATAATAATAAAATATCAAGATTTGGGGGCGTAAATATTGTAACTTTTAAACTTTTTTACTGTCTATACCTTTACATGAACTCATCATTTTGTGCTCAAAAGTGCATTCTCATTGATTAATTTGACGAAGAAAAGAACATGGCCCATCGAATGTTGGCTTTCGATATATTTGCAAATACAAAAGATAGATAGTCTGACAACCAAAAGCGCGACATTTGAAAAATTTTCGGTAATTTCTAGGCAGCCTGAGTTCAAATAGCAATTATTGCTTCTGACTTGTTGGTACTGAAAGCAGTTAGTAATTTTTTTTCTTTTGTAAATGAGTTAATTTAGTTCAAATTTCTAATTTGTCTATAATGGCGTGTTTATTTTGTTTTGTGAATTTCTGTGCAATGTTTTCATTTGTAGCTAGCTTTTAAGATTTTTTTGATGATAGTAAACGATCTAATGGCTAGTTTTAGTTTTCGGGTAGTTTTAATTAATGGCTAGTCTTAATTTATAAATAGTGTCTGTTTTGTTTGATTTTAATTATCAAAATCTGTTTGATTGACCGTTTTTGCTCTTCTCTCCTGGAGCATTCATTAGAATTGACTTCTCGAGTGATTTTTTCACGCTTGACGTCTTCAAAATTGCTTTTTTTGGAGATTACATCGGTTCCTAAATCAAAAGTGGTTGTAAGATAGTATCCCGCAATGACAATCTACTCAAAATATTTAATTATAATAGATTTTGTTAACTTTTGCATGATTTTAATTTTTGCAACTTTTAATTTATCATTTATCTGCTAGCTTGGATTGTTCGCCATTTCTCTGTTTTTCTGAGTAATCGAAAAACAATTTTTTATAAGAGATTTTATTTAACAACGAAAACCAGAGAATTCGAATTTTAGCCAATCCAATTGCTCCGTTACAAATCTAGCTCTGTGGCTCTGTGTGCTCTGTGGCACAATTAAATCTGACGAATTTCCTGCTCTGTGACACATTTAAATCTGACGAATATCCTGCTCTGACACATTTTACCGTTTTTTTTTCACTCAACGCAACAAAGGTAATCTTTTATATCTTTAACTATTGTGTTATTTATGTCCACATTGAAAATTCGTGAAATGTTTTTGCCATTCCAGGGTCCAGACGTTCACAGGAAAAGTCAACATTCTTTCATCCCAATCACCATTCCGAAAAGTACATAAATGTAATTAATTAAACAAAAATAAAACCAAATTATAAAAAGCACGGTTTTGTTTTAGAGCAAACGATTTCTCTCAAAAACAACAACAACAACGGGATTACAGAAAACAAAGTTTATCAAATCAAAAAATAGAGCTGTACAATTATTAAACAAACTTTATTATGCAATTAAAAATAATTACATCAACCCCCACTCCGAGTTTTCGATGCTCACAACTACAAATTCTGTGTTTAGCAAATTACTAACTATAAAATAGCACGTGCGCCTGGGGGCGTAAACGATTTACGTCCACAAATCTAGGAGCTGGAAACAAAAAAGATCCAAGCCGTCTCAAAAGTTTTTTATTCATTTTAGTTGATTTTTAGTTGAGAATTGAGTTGAGTTGAGAACTGAGTTGAGTGGTGAGTTGAGTTGAATGTTGTGTTGAAAGTTGAAATGAGTGTTGAGTTGAGTGTTTGATTGAGAGTTTAGTTGAGAGTTGAGTTGAGAGTTGGGTTGGGAGTTTAGTTGAGAGTAGAGTTGGGAGTTGAGTTGAGTCGAGTTAAGAGTTGAGCTGAGTTGAGTGTTGTGTTGAGAGTTGAGTAGAGAGTTGAGTTGGGAGTTGAGTTGAGAGCTGAGATGAGAATCTATACTCATCTTCAGCAACCTAAATGAAGAGAAACAGAATTTTGCACTTCAAGCAGCAAAATTTTTGCCAATTTGGGAAGATTTTATTGTTCATTAGAGATGTCGCAATACACCCGAAGTGTTCCCCAGACAGTTATACAAAAACGAGGAACTGCAGAGTGCACTGCGCAAAACGTTGAGCTCAACTTATCTTCTTCTCTTTTACTTTGATGACTGCAAACCCTCAATATTGAAATTTCTTTCGGATTAAGTTCTGATACCATTAGAGGAGAGGGGCTCATTGAAGGTTTTGATTATTGTTGTTTTTACCCGTCCTTTAGTGTTTGTTTCGACAAAGTTTCTCTCCAGGTTGAGCAGATTAATCGATCACGGAAGGATGGGAAAAAATTCACAGCAAAAGTTGAATCAATTGGTCCAAAGGAAGTTGTTTATGAACATCTGGCAGAACTGTCTGCAGTCTGCCATGATTTGGAAATTGGGGATGAACCAGATATCAATTTTCCGTCAATTGACGACCAAGACAGATCAATACAAAACACCAGCACGAAGAACAGTGAAAATGCTGATACTGGCAATGAGCATGTTTATACTCAGCTTCTGCCACCGCAGCCTGTTCTTCCAGAAGTGGCTTTGAACCAGCAACAGGTAGTAAAAAAACACCACGTTACAATTTTCAGTTCTCATTTCCTTGTTTTTAGCAGACCATAGTAAACGACTTAATTAGCATCTTCAACGAAAACGGAAATCTGAGTTAACGCTTCGTCATTTTGATCCCATAACTGACAATCATCGAAAACCAAAAACAGAAAAACTGGTTGTTTCATCCGACTGACGTAATGATGTCAAACAAGTGGCCAACAGATACCTCAACTATTAGTAGGAACTGAAAGACTTCAACTGCATCTGCTACTTTGAATAACAACCAGGCTACAACGACACCTCTTCCGGTCTGTATGTATATAACATGTATATAGTTAAAAAGGAATAATGACTCAGGTACCCCTCCTTCGGTGCCCAAACTGAGATATAGCATTGACACAGTCTTTCGATCAGCCTGTGCCCACGGTTTATCTCCACACATTACTCCTATCTCCAGTTGTCTTTGACACCGATTCTCTCAGTTCATTTTTGATTGAGCGTTCCTCGCCAATCTTTCCCTCTCCGATTAAGCCGATGATCCTGTTATCGTATCCTCATAGACAGGTTCAAGTAGTAGTTGTACTGTTTCGGGTTTTGGTTCCAACAAAGTGTCTAGTGTAATATTTTCCTTCGCAAGAACAGCTAACTTGGCCTGCATCTGCCACTTTTCCCATTTCAACGGAGGGTCTGCACTTGGTTTATCCCAAAATGGCTCAATGCCGAGTGGGGTCCGCTTCTGAGTTGCTGGCTGCGCCATTTCGTACGCAAATGAGATTGCGTACTTAATCTTGAGTCGCGAGTGACGATTATGTTTTATATCCTAACTTGCGCGGCGAGTGCGCTTTACACAATTTCTAAATGAATCCGCTTAGCGAATCTCTTGGTAATTACTTGTCTACTTTACTTGATTAGTAAGACAGTTAATGAAGAATAGGTTAAATTAGGCAACTGTTCGCGAAGTGCAAAACTAAAAGAGTGAGTATTAGGGCAACTGGTATTACAGAAGTCTCAACAAATATGAACAATAATTTCCCGCTACGGGACATGGGAATAACAGACTAGCATGTGAAATAACATTGACTTATACACATGCGCTTCAGGAATAAGTACTCTAAATTAAATTAAGTACATCGTATAATAAATTTACTGCACTAAATTAATTTATGATGTATGACAGAGTGCTATAATACCTTTCGAAAAATTGTTCTTTTGCAGCTCTTATCCGAACAAAATTGAATTTAGAATAAAGTTTCATGCTTCTTTCTTTGACCGAATTTAATTTTGCCATCTAAAAGTGGTAATGAAATTAGTCTTACATAATCACATCTGGAAAAAAAACTGAAATTTAAACCCTTTATGTCTATGATAACCCCCCTATTATCCCATTTTTAACTTTCGTAAGATAACCTCCCTCTCTTGAGACACTATTTACTTACTACTGGTAGTACCCAAAGGACATTGGGTTCTCTTAGTCTTTCAGCTCATTAGTCTCCAAATATGTAATTAACAGAAACTGTTTTGGAGATAAGTACTCATGTCGTGAAGGGCGGCTTTTAGAGGTTTCTTGGCCAGCCCCTTGAGAGCAATCAGCACGATGTTGGTTGGATATGTTTTTAAATTTCAAATTGTAGCTAAATTTTGGGGCAACCCACAACGGGCCTTTGATAGTAAACTTTTGTATTTTAGCTGATAGAAAGCGTTGCATACTCAATATTTCCCGAACTGTAAAGATACTGGTATCTCTTAAGTTTAAATGGATAGGTTTTTTTCAAAAAATTAAATATTTTGTTCAACAATCGAGGACTAAAAGGAATTCATCAGTGGAACAGTGAGCTAAAATTTCAAAAACAATTAGGTTGACAAGGTTCTTTTGGAAAGAGCAGAGACAACGCTTGAAAAATGCAGAGAGCTTAAAAACGAAGTGTTCTGATAAATTACAAGCTATCTTCGCTGCCCACTAGAAGGAAATATTAGTTTTTTACACAAAACAACCTTTTGATTTCCAACTCGGAAACATAATTTTTTTTTCTGTAGTCAACATAGTAAAATCTAAAGATTTGTTGACATAATAATAAAATATCAAGATTTGGGGGCGTAAATATTGTAACTTTTAAACTTTTTTACTGTCTATACCTTTACATGAACTCATCATTTTGTGCTCAAAAGTGCATTCTCATTGATTAATTTGACGAAGAAAAGAACATGGCCCATCGAATGTTGGCTTTCGATATATTTGCAAATACAAAAGATAGATAGTCTGACAACCAAAAGCGCGACATTTGAAAAATTTTCGGTAATTTCTAGGCAGCCTGAGTTCAAATAGCAATTATTGCTTCTGACTTGTTGGTACTGAAAGCAGTTAGTGATTTTTTTTCTTTTGTAAATGAGTTAATTTAGTTCAAATTTCTAATTTGTCTATAATGGCGTGTTTATTTTGTTTTGTGAATTTCTGTGCAATGTTTTCATTTGTAGCTAGCTTTTAAGATTTTTTTGATGATAGTAAACGATCTAATGGCTAGTTTTAGTTTTCGGGTAGTTTTAATTAATGGCTAGTCTTAATTTATAAATAGTGTCTGTTTTGTTTGATTTTAATTATCAAAATCTGTTTGATTGACCGTTTTTGCTCTTCTCTCCTGGAGCATTCATTAGAATTGACTTCTCGAGTGATTTTTTCACGCTTGACGTCTTCAAAATTGCTTTTTTTGGAGATTACATCGGTTCCTAAATCAAAAGTGGTTGTAAGATAGTATCCCGCAATGACAATCTACTCAAAATATTTAATTATAATAGATTTTGTTAACTTTTGCATGATTTTCTAAACTTTTAATTTATCATTTATCTGCTAGCTTGGATTGTTCGCCATTTCTCTGTTTTTCTGAGTAATCGAAAAACAATTTTTTATAAGAGATTTTATTTAACAACGAAAACCAGAGAATTCGAATTTTAGCCAATCCAATTGCTCCGTTACAAATCTAGCTCTGTGGCTCTGTGTGCTCTGTGGCACAATTAAATCTGACGAATTTCCTGCTCTGTGACACATTTAAATCTGACGAATATCCTGCTCTGACACATTTTACCGTTTTTTTTTCACTCAACGCAACAAAGGTAATCTTTTATATCTTTAACTATTGTGTTATTTATGTCCACATTGAAAATTCGTGAAATGTTTTTGCCATTCCAGGGTCCAGACGTTCACAGGAAAAGTCAACATTCTTTCATCCCAATCACCATTCCGAAAAGTACATAAATGTAATTAATTAAACAAAAATAAAACCAAATTATAAAAAGCACGGTTTTGTTTTAGAGCAAACGATTTCTCTCAAAAACAACAACAACAACGGGATTACAGAAAACAAAGTTTATCAAATCAAAAAATAGAGCTGTACAATTATTAAACAAACTTTATTATGCAATTAAAAATAATTACATCAACCCCCACTCCGAGTTTTCGATGCTCACAACTACAAATTCTGTGTTTAGCAAATTACTAACTATAAAATAGCACGTGCGCCTGGGGGCGTAAACGATTTACGTCCACAAATCTAGGAGCTGGAAACAAAAAAGATCCAAGCCGTCTCAAAAGTTTTTTATTCATTTTAGTTGATTTTTAGTTGAGAATTGAGTTGAGTTGAGAACTGAGTTGAGTGGTGAGTTGAGTTGAATGTTGTGTTGAAAGTTGAAATGAGTGTTGAGTTGAGTGTTTGATTGAGAGTTTAGTTGAGAGTTGAGTTGAGAGTTGGGTTGGGAGTTTAGTTGAGAGTAGAGTTGGGAGTTGAGTTGAGTCGAGTTAAGAGTTGAGCTGAGTTGAGTGTTGTGTTGAGAGTTGAGTAGAGAGTTGAGTTGGGAGTTGAGTTGAGAGCTGAGATGAGAATCTATACTCATCTTCAGCAACCTAAATGAAGAGAAACAGAATTTTGCACTTCAAGCAGCAAAATTTTTGCCAATTTGGGAAGATTTTATTGTTCATTAGAGATGTCGCAATACACCCGAAGTGTTCCCCAGACAGTTATACAAAAACGAGGAACTGCAGAGTGCACTGCGCAAAACGTTGAGCTCAACTTATCTTCTTCTCTTTTACTTTGATGACTGCAAACCCTCAATATTGAAATTTCTTTCGGATTAAGTTCTGATACCATTAGAGGAGAGGGGCTCATTGAAGGTTTTGATTATTGTTGTTTTTACCCGTCCTTTAGTGTTTGTTTCGACAAAGTTTCTCTCCAGGTTGAGCAGATTAATCGATCACGGAAGGATGGGAAAAAATTCACAGCAAAAGTTGAATCAATTGGTCCAAAGGAAGTTGTTTATGAACATCTGGCAGAACTGTCTGCAGTCTGCCATGATTTGGAAATTGGGGATGAACCAGATATCAATTTTCCGTCAATTGACGACCAAGACAGATCAATACAAAACACCAGCACGAAGAACAGTGAAAATGCTGATACTGGCAATGAGCATGTTTATACTCAGCTTCTGCCACCGCAGCCTGTTCTTCCAGAAGTGGCTTTGAACCAGCAACAGGTAGTAAAAAAACACCACGTTACAACTTTCAGTTCTCATTTCCTTGTTTTTAGCAGACCATAGTAAACGACTTAATTAGCATCTTCAACGAAAACGGAAATCTGAGTTAACGCTTCGTCATTTTGATCCCATAACTGACAATCATCGAAAACCAAAAACAGAAAAACTGGTTGTTTCATCCGACTGACGTAATGATGTCAAACAAGTGGCCAACAGATACCTCAACTATTAGTAGGAACTGAAAGACTTCAACTGCATCTGCTACTTTGAATAACAACCAGGCTACAACGACACCTCTTCCGGTCTGTATGTATATAACATGTATATAGTTAAAAAGGAATAATGACTCAGGTGCCCCTCCTTCGGTGCCCAAACTGAGATATAGCATTGACACAGTCTTTCGATCAGCCTGTGCCCACGGTTTATCTCCACACATTACTCCTATCTCCAGTTGTCTTTGACACCGATTCTCTCAGTTCATTTTTGATTGAGCGTTCCTCGCCAATCTTTCCCTCTCCGATTAAGCCGATGATCCTGTTATCGTATCCTCATAGACAGGTTCAAGTAGTAGTTGTACTGTTTCGGGTTTTGGTTCCAACAAAGTGTCTATTGTAATATTTTCCTTCGCAAGAAGAGCTAACTTGGCCTGCATCTGCCACTTTTCCCATTTCAACGGAGGGTCTGCACTTGGTTTATCCCAAAATGGCTCAATGCCGAGTGGGGTCCGCTTCTGAGTTGCTGGCTGCGCCATTTCGTACGCAAATGAGATTGCGTACTTAATCTTGAGTCGCGAGTGACGATTATGTTTTATATCCTAACTTGCGCGGCGAGTGCGCTTTACACAATTTCTAAATGAATCCGCTTAGCGAATCTCTTGGTAATTACTTGTCTACTTTACTTGATTAGTAAGACAGTTAATGAAGAATAGGTTAAATTAGGCAACTGTTCGCGAAGTGCAAAACTAAAAGAGTGAGTATTAGGGCAACTGGTATTACAGAAGTCTCAACAAATATGAACAATAATTTCCCGCTACGGGACATGGGAATAACAGACTAGCATGTGAAATAACATTGACTTATACACATGCGCTTCAGGAATAAGTACACTAAATTAAATTAAGTACATCGTATAATAAATTTACTGCACTAAATTAATTTATGATGTATGACAGAGTGCTATAATACCTTTCGAAAAATTGTTCTTTTGCAGCTCTTATCCGAACAAAATTGAATTTAGAACAAAGTTTCATGCTTCTTTCTTTGACCGAATTTAATTTTGCCATCTAAAAGTGGTAATGAAATTAGTCTTACATAATCACATCTGGAAAAAAAACTGAAATTTAAACCCTTTATGTCTATGATAACCCCCCTATTATCCCATTTTTAACTTTCGTAAGATAACCTCCCTCTCTTGAGACACTATTTACTTACTACTGGTAGTACCCAAAGGACATTGGGTTCTCTTAGTCTTTCAGCTCATTAGTCTCCAAATATGTAATTAACAGAAACTGTTTTGGAGATAAGTACTCATGTCGTGAAGGGCGGTTTTTTAGAGGTTTCTTGGCCACCCCCTTGAGAGCAATCAGCACGATGTTGGTTGGTTATGTTTTTAAATTTCAAATTGTAGCTAAATTTTGGGGCAACCCACAACGGGCCTTTGATAGTAAACTTTTGTATTTTAGCTGATAGAAAGCGTTGCATACTCAATATTTCCCGAACTGTAAAGATACTGGTATCTCTTAAGTTTAAATGGATAGGTTTTTTTCAAAAAATTAAATATTTTGTTCAACAATCGAGGACTAAAAGGAATTCACCAGTGGAACAGTGAGCTAAATTTTCAAAAACAATTAGGTTGACAAGGTTCTTTTGGAAAGAGCAGAGACAACGCTTGAAAAATGCAGAGAGCTTAAAAACGAAGTGTTCTGATAAATTACAAGCTATCTTCGCTGCCCACTAGAAGGAAATATTAGTTTTTTACACAAAACAACCTTTTGATTTCCAACTCGGAAACATAATTTTTTTTTCTGTAGTCAACATAGTAAAATCTAAAGATTTGTTGACATAATAATAAAATATCAAGATTTGGGGGCGTAAATATTGTAACTTTTAAACTTTTTTACTGTCTATACCTTTACATGAACTCATCATTTTGTGCTCAAAAGTGCATTCTCATTGATTAATTTGACGAAGAAAAGAACATGGCCCATCGAATGTTGGCTTTCGATATATTTGCAAATACAAAAGATAGATAGTCTGACAACCAAAAGCGCGACATTTGAAAAATTTTCGGTAATTTCTAGGCAGCCTGAGTTCAAATAGCAATTATTGCTTCTGACTTGTTGGTACTGAAAGCAGTTAGTGATTTTTTTTCTTTTGTAAATGAGTTAATTTAGTTCAAATTTCTAATTTGTCTATAATGGCGTGTTTATTTTGTTTTGTGAATTTCTGTGCAATGTTTTCATTTGTAGCTAGCTTTTAAGATTTTTTTGATGATAGTAAACGATCTAATGGCTAGTTTTAGTTTTCGGGTAGTTTTAATTAATGGCTAGTCTTAATTTATAAATAGTGTCTGTTTTGTTTGATTTTAATTATCAAAATCTGTTTGATTGACCGTTTTTGCTCTTCTCTCCTGGAGCATTCATTAGAATTGACTTCTCGAGTGATTTTTTCACGCTTGACGTCTTCAAAATTGCTTTTTTTGGAGATTACATCGGTTCCTAAATCAAAAGTGGTTGTAAGATAGTATCCCGCAATGACAATCTACTCAAAATATTTAATTATAATAGATTTTGTTAACTTTTGCATGATTTTAATTTTTGCAACTTTTAATTTATCATTTATCTGCTAGCTTGGATTGTTCGCCATTTCTCTGTTTTTCTGAGTAATCGAAAAACAATTTTTTATAAGAGATTTTATTTAACAACGAAAACCAGAGAATTCGAATTTTAGCCAATCCAATTGCTCCGTTACAAATCTAGCTCTGTGGCTCTGTGTGCTCTGTGGCACAATTAAATCTGACGAATTTCCTGCTCTGTGACACATTTAAATCTGACGAATATCCTGCTCTGACACATTTTACCGTTTTTTTTTCACTCAACGCAACAAAGGTAATCTTTTATATCTTTAACTATTGTGTTATTTATGTCCACATTGAAAATTCGTGAAATGTTTTTGCCATTCCAGGGTCCAGACGTTCACAGGAAAAGTCAACATTCTTTCATCCCAATCACCATTCCGAAAAGTACATAAATGTAATTAATTAAACAAAAATAAAACCAAATTATAAAAAGCACGGTTTTGTTTTAGAGCAAACGATTTCTCTCAAAAACAACAACAACAACGGGATTACAGAAAACAAAGTTTATCAAATCAAAAAATAGAGCTGTACAATTATTAAACAAACTTTATTATGCAATTAAAAATAATTACATCAACCCCCACTCCGAGTTTTCGATGCTCACAACTACAAATTCTGTGTTTAGCAAATTACTAACTATAAAATAGCACGTGCGCCTGGGGGCGTAAACGATTTACGTCCACAAATCTAGGAGCTGGAAACAAAAAAGATCCAAGCCGTCTCAAAAGTTTTTTATTCATTTTAGTTGATTTTTAGTTGAGAATTGAGTTGAGTTGAGAACTGAGTTGAGTGGTGAGTTGAGTTGAATGTTGTGTTGAAAGTTGAAATGAGTGTTGAGTTGAGTGTTTGATTGAGAGTTTAGTTGAGAGTTGAGTTGAGAGTTGGGTTGGGAGTTTAGTTGAGAGTAGAGTTGGGAGTTGAGTTGAGTCGAGTTAAGAGTTGAGCTGAGTTGGGTGTTGTGTTGAGAGTTGAGTAGAGAGTTGAGTTGGGAGTTGAGTTGAGAGCTGAGATGAGAATCTATACTCATCTTCAGCAACCTAAATGAAGAGAAACAGAATTTTGCACTTCAAGCAGCAAAATTTTTGCCAATTTGGGAAGATTTTATTGTTCATTAGAGATGTCGCAATACACCCGAAGTGTTCCCCAGACAGTTATACAAAAACGAGGAACTGCAGAGTGCACTGCGCAAAACGTTGAGCTCAACTTATCTTCTTCTCTTTTACTTTGATGACTGCAAACCCTCAATATTGAAATTTCTTTCGGATTAAGTTCTGATACCATTAGAGGAGAGGGGCTCATTGAAGGTTTTGATTATTGTTGTTTTTACCCGTCCTTTAGTGTTTGTTTCGACAAAGTTTCTCTCCAGGTTGAGCAGATTAATCGATCACGGAAGGATGGGAAAAAATTCACAGCAAAAGTTGAATCAATTGGTCCAAAGGAAGTTGTTTATGAACATCTGGCAGAACTGTCTGCAGTCTGCCATGATTTGGAAATTGGGGATGAACCAGATATCAATTTTCCGTCAATTGACGACCAAGACAGATCAATACAAAACACCAGCACGAAGAACAGTGAAAATGCTGATACTGGCAATGAGCATGTTTATACTCAGCTTCTGCCACCGCAGCCTGTTCTTCCAGAAGTGGCTTTGAACCAGCAACAGGTAGTAAAAAAACACCACGTTACAACTTTCAGTTCTCATTTCCTTGTTTTTAGCAGACCATATTAAACGACTTAATTAGCATCTTCAACGAAAACGGAAATCTGAGTTAACGCTTCGTCATTTTGATCCCATAACTGACAATCATCGAAAACCAAAAACAGAAAAACTGGTTGTTTCATCCGACTGACGTAATGATGTCAAACAAGTGGCCAACAGATACCTCAACTATTAGTAGGAACTGAAAGACTTCAACTGCATCTGCTACTTTGAATAACAACCAGGCTACAACGACACCTCTTCCGGTCTGTATGTATATAACATGTATATAGTTAAAAAGGAATAATGACTCAGGTGCCCCTCCTTCGGTGCCCAAACTGAGATATAGCATTGACACAGTCTTTCGATCAGCCTGTGCCCACGGTTTATCTCCACACATTACTCCTATCTCCAGTTGTCTTTGACACCGATTCTCTCAGTTCATTTTTGATTGAGCGTTCCTCGCCAATCTTTCCCTCTCCGATTAAGCCGATGATCCTGTTATCGTATCCTCATAGACAGGTTCAAGTAGTAGTTGTACTGTTTCGGGTTTTGGTTCCAACAAAGTGTCTAGTGTAATATTTTCCTTCGCAAGAACAGCTAACTTGGCCTGCATCTGCCACTTTTCCCATTTCAACGGAGGGTCTGCACTTGGTTTATCCCAAAATGGCTCAATGCCGAGTGGGGTCCGCTTCTGAGTTGCTGGCTGCGCCATTTCGTACGCAAATGAGATTGCGTACTTAATCTTGAGTCGCGAGTGACGATTATGTTTTATATCCTAACTTGCGCGGCGAGTGCGCTTTACACAATTTCTAAATGAATCCGCTTAGCGAATCTCTTGGTAATTACTTGTCTACTTTACTTGATTAGTAAGACAGTTAATGAAGAATAGGTTAAATTAGGCAACTGTTCGCGAAGTGCAAAACTAAAAGAGTGAGTATTAGGGCAACTGGTATTACAGAAGTCTCAACAAATATGAACAATAATTTCCCGCTACGGGACATGGGAATAACAGACTAGCATGTGAAATAACATTGACTTATACACATGCGCTTCAGGAATAAGTACACTAGATTAAGAGATGCTTGGGAACGTGACCGAAAGGCTTGCTACAGTAACTGAATGAGCTGACAAAACTCAGTCGTCTTTAAGGAGACGATCCACAATGTCTTCAACAGACATGTCACAGAAACACAGAAGCTCGAACTTTCTTTGGAAAAAAGGCAGCACGAGCTGAAGTTGTTGCTTGAAAACCGGTTGCAATCGAGCCGGCATCAAACGAAATAGTGATGTTTAATGGTGAAGGTATATTTCGAATAAACGCATCCCCTACTGCTAAATACGGACGAAAAATAGCTTTCAAGATGTGGACAACCCAGCAATTAGTTGAACACATGATATCACCAAAAAAGAACACAGGAAACCACTGTCGGACGGCAATCGATGAAGTTCAGAAACTTATTTGGGAAGTTATACCATAAAAATGTTGTCAAATCTGGCATTCAGGTTATCAAAAAATACGTAGATTTCCACATTTATATTATGCGCCTTGGTAAATTTCCGTTGTGGCTTTTAGAAGCAGTGACCACGAAATACAAAAAAACAACCCTCTCGCGGCCTATGAGGAAGCAAAAGATAGTGTTAATAGAGTGGGCAACTAAGTTTTGTGCTCAAGAAAACAAAAAGAATCTAAAAAGAGGCAACTGGAATCAAACAGTCCCACTGTTGATGAATGAGACAATGGCGCAGTGTTCTGCCGTATCATAACATGTAACGAAAAACAGAACTCGAAAAGCGATTTACATCCTCAAAAAGCTGCAACTGAAAAAAAGAAAAATCAAACGAACAGTTGTTTTGAGGACGCTTGATTTTGTACCATAATTTTTTTTATTTCCAGCTCTACTTACTGAGATTTTCACGATCAAACTATACTTGCTACTGTTGAGCGTTTACTTATACA